>NC_045614.1:203933387-204242907 GCF_009829155.1 Mustela erminea | reverse complement strand
GAATATGAATTCTGAAATGGAAACAAATTTAATCTTCCTAGTGCTGCCTAATTTTGAGACAAATTTGAAACTTTCCAATTGTAGTAACTTCTAGACCTTTCTCTTCTAGACTTTTTGAGTGGCATCCAGAAAGAAGGGCTAAGCTTTTCCTTCTATTTTACATATCAGTATAATGAGTTTAGGTGATAAAGTTCTTTGAAAATACTTGAAGAGTGACTAAACCCACTGGATTTCTTAAACATCCTGGCTTTGTAACATTTTGGATATGCTACATTTTCAATCCTGCGGGTATGTAGTGCTGGCCAGTTAAGTCCATGATCATGTTTTCTTCCTTGTCTGAAAGACTGGGACATACTTCATAAATGTGTACTTATCTTTTTTATCCTAAAGCTGAGAAATGGTTGTAGAGTAATCCTAAGCTTTTTACCCTCCATTAAGATTTATGTTTTCTAAAAAGGAAAATCATGGTAAATCAAGTCTCATTATTTGTAATTTATTTAAATTCATGGACAATTATTTAAGGATAATTGTCATGCTTCATAGAGCCACAACAATCACTGAAAAAAAGGGAGGACTTTGTTATGATGCTTTCCAAAACCAAAATAACATTTATATATTTGGATACAACTAATTCTGAGAATGAATGGGAATCAAAATGAGTATATAATATAATATAATATAATATAATATATAAATATCTAATAAAATATAAATATATATTTTCATATGTATGGTATATAGGACATTTAGAATTGTCTAAAATAAAAGAAAATTTATTATATTATATAGATGCTTTCTGCTGTTGTAGCAAATAGAAACATAGCTTAATATTTTCAGGACATTTTTAAAATGTGCCTGGAGTTGTCATCAGTTTTCTAACATTCATGTTTTTCTTTCAAAATATTTTATTTTTTCCTGTATTCTCACATATATATCTTCCAAAACTATTATAACAATTCTGTATAATTGTATTCACATGACTGTAAAGGATTCTACATTGTTTCCTAACTGCATTGAAGCTTTAACTTGTATCTAAAATAGCACACTGAGGAAAAAAAAAACAATAAAAATAATTTTGTCTTTTCATTTCCTTTCACAGAACAGTTGGACAGAAATGTTGTGTTATAATTATATAAATGTTAATGTTTAGAGTCTTTAATATCTCTTGACTTTTCCACTTTATTCTTCAAATTCTTGTTCTTATAATGCTCATATTTTAAAGTAGGAAAAAAGCTACTACAATGTAACATACAATTGAAGAAACTCATTTACTCAGGTTGTGAAAGTCATTTGTAGCTTCCAATTATACCACTCGCATCATTAACAGATAATAAGACACAAACACACTGCATACTTTCCAATCACTTGAACTAGTTTATTTTTTCATTAGTAAAATGCCAATGTGCACCATATCTGCCAACTCCACATCTCTGGAAAATATCTGTCTGAGGCCAACTTCACCTCACAAAACTTTAACAAGAAATTGCAGAGCTTGGCTGCTTTGAAGGACTTCAGTGCTCCCTGGTGTGTTTTGTGGATTTTCTGCTTTTGAATTATTTTTTAAAATACAGAACATGATTATAAATAAGTAAATTTGAGAAATAGATTAATACATTTTTAGTATAGTACTCATAGATTTCAGAAGATAGTCAGATCCTACTACCAACCTATGGATACAAGGGCTGCAACAGAATTTGAAATTGTACCTTTTTCCTCATAAATAATGAATATTAGAGGACCAAAATATAAGATTTTCAAGATGCTTGAAATCAGAGTAACTGCCATCACCATCCCTCACAGAAGATCAAGAGACAGGTTTTAAAGTAACAGCAACATGTGACAAACTGATACAGCCTAGTTGGCTAAGATAGCTTTACAGGGGAGGTCACCAGTCTAACAATGTGAAATTATCTGATCTTGACAATTTCAGTGTCATTTCTCCTAATGGTATTGGTTGGTCCTCTACTTCAATTTTTTTCCAGATGTCTATTTATGTTAAAGAGCACTGCTTTAATTTATAAAAAAGGGATTTAGGAGAAGAATTTAAGGAATGCCTCTGTGGCTCAGTTGGTTAACTGTCTGTCTTCAGCTCAGTTCATGATCCCAGAGCCCTGGGATTGAGTCCCACATTGGGCTCTCAGCTCAGTGGGGAGCCTGCTTCTCCCTCTGCTTGCTGCTCTCTCTGCTTGTGCTCACTTGCTCTTTGTCTCTCTCTGACAAATAAATAAATAAAATCTTAAAAAAAAATAATTTAAACCACCTGCCTTAATTCCACTCTTCCTCATGTAAAAATATAGCTCTGTTTTAATTCATGAAGTATCTTTTTTTTTTTTTAATTCATGAAGTAGATTGATAGAAGTAATTATCCCTGTCCCTCAAACACGACAAGAGCAGTATTTTTTTTTTCTTTTCCTCACCAAAATGAAAATGCTGTGTGTGGGCACCTGGATGGCTCAGTTGGCTGGGCGTCTGCCTTCCACTAGGGTCATGAACCCAGAGTCCTACAATCAAGTCCTACATCAGGCTCCCTACTCAGTGGGGAGTGTTCTTTGCTGACCCTCCCCTGGTTGGTGCTTTCTCTCTCTCTCTCTCTCATAAAAGTAAATAAAACCTTAAAAAGAAAAGAAAAGAAAAGAAAACGTGTGTGTGTGTTGTAGGGCTTAAACTTTACATAAGGCAAAAGTCCTCCCATGAAACTGCTGTTTTTCTAAAATACAGTGTCTTAGCAGCGTAAGCTTATACTCCTCCAGGAAAAGATTCTGAACAATCAGTAGTCTATAGCCCTCATTTTTTGAAACACTGTATTATTAATGATTCTACAGAAGAGTGTGACCATCTTCATGCTTCTCTGTTTCCTTTTAGTGGTAGAATCTCAAAGTATTAACCAGACACATATCCATTCAGCCTTACACTGTTATTTGCCAGCCTCTTTTGCACGTTAGTATGGTCATATGACTAAATTCTATCCAATGGCTTAATAAACACATGATACATGAAACTGGGGTGTCATTCTTTATTTTTTTAAATATTTTATTTGTTTATTTGACAGAGAAAGATACAGCAAGAGAGGGAACACAACCAGGGGGAGTGGGAGAAGGAGAAGCAGGCTTCCTGTGGAGCAGGTATCCTGATGTAGGGCTGGATCCCAGCACTCTGGGATCATGATCTGAGCGGAAGGCAGAGCTTAACGGCTGAGCCACGCAGGCGCCCCTGGAGTGTCATGTCCTCAAAAGATAGCTTCTTAGTTTGTTTTTTCTTTCCCTTTTTCTGCTGGTGGAAGGCCATCCTTGAAGGGGTACACAGCTACTACACACTAAGGGAGTGATATGACAACCAAAATGAAGAAACTATGATCCTTGGATGAGGGAGGAACACAGAGAGGTGAATGTTAGATCTAGATAAGTTTAACTTATATTCCCACTTACACAGTTAACCTTTGTAATTGTGAAACAATTCAAACACACACAAAAGCACAGACACATCCATGTGTGTACCACCCAGAATTAGCAAAATTTAACGTATTATTAAATAAAACACCAAATAATTTATCTTTCTTTCTTTGAAGTACTGGCTGTTTTGAATTTGGTGTGTGCCTTTTCCATCTGGGCTTCTGTAAATGTATTACAAACATATGTATCCAACAAAAATATAGGATTTTTATTGCATTCAAAGGTTTTACATGAAGAATATCTTACTATACAATGGATTCTGTAACTTTTTTCACACACTAGTGTGTTTAATTCATTTACTTTTATTATGTTTATGTATATATTTTAATCTCTGCCATCCTTTTATTTGTGTGTGTATTACTTATCTTGATTTTCTGTGCTTTTCACAAATACTGCTTCACCTTCTTTTGAGCAATACTGAGCTTTATTCTTACATGCATCTTTTCTTTACTGATTTGCAGGTTGCATCACCTGTATCTATTTTTTCCCAGAGGTTGTCATTTGCAACGACGTGGATGGAACTAGAGGGTATTATGCTGAGAGGAATAAGTCAGTCAGAGAAAGATAATTATCATATCATCTCTCTGATATGAGGAATTTGTGGGGCAGGTGGGGGGCCTGGGGCATAGGGAAGGAAAAAAATAAGATGGGATCGGGAGGGAGAAAAACCATAAGAGACTCTTAATCTCACAAACAAACTGAGGGTTGCTGGTGGTGTAGGAGGTAGGGAGAGGGTGGCTGGGTTATGGACATTGGGGAAGGTATGTGCTATGATGAGCGCTATAAAATGTGTAAGCCTGATGATTCACACACTGTACCCCTGGGGCAAACAATACACTATATGTTAGTAAAAATAATTAAAAAAATAAAAAATAAAAATAAAAATACATGCTTGGGATATCCAGATGACTCAGTCAGTTAAGCATCTGCCTTTGGCTCAGGTCATGATCCGAGGGTTCTGGGACAGAGTCCCACATCAGACTCCCTGCTCAGCAGGGAGCCTGTGCTCACTTTCTCTCCTCTTTGACAAATAAATAAATAAACTCTTAAAAATTAAATAATAAAGGTGCATGCATTTATCATTAATAATCTCTAAGATAAATAAGAAAATCTCTATTCTCTTTTTAAAAATTTATTTTCTGTTCCACTCCAATAATATGATAGTTAAAACAATTAAGTGTATAGTTTTTTTAATTTTTTTTTAAGATTTATCTATTTATTGAGGGAGAGAAAGAGAGCATGGGAAGGCAGAAGTAGATAGAGAGAGACTGAATCTTCAAGCAGACTCCCCACTGAGCACAGAGCCCAATGTGGAAGTCAATCCCAGGACACTGAGATCATGATCTGAGCTGAAATCAAGAGTCAGACACTTAAGTGACTGAGCCACCCAAGTGCCCCAGTTTATATTATTTTTTACTCCACCTTATTCATCTTTTTTTTAAGTTGTCAATAATTAAATTCATCAAAAGACCCCATTGATTTCTTTCTTCACCATTAATTCTTGTAGTCTATATCTTAGTTCAATCCCCTTTCTGACTAAGTACGTACATTTGTACTTCTTTCAGTGGCCTATTGGTAGTCAGGGTCCAGCCTCAGGAGGGTAAGCAAAATGTTTATTATGCAGTTTTCCTCCTAAAATATGCATGCGCACACACACACAAACACACACACAGTAAGATATCCCATGTGTAGTATACAGTCTCTACCAATTTTTTTTTAAGCTTTTGTTTATTTATTTGATACAGATCACAAGTAGGCAGAGAGGCAGACAGAGAGAAAGGGGAAAGCAGTCTCCCCTCTGAGCAGAGAGCCCGATGCAGGGCTCGATCCCGGCACCCTGGGATCATGACCTGAGCTGAAAGCAGAGGCTTAACCCACTGAGCCACCCAGGCACCCCTTCAGCAATGTTTAAAATAACCCCTGAAATCAAACATTTCTCAGGACTGCTAAATGACTGATTTTATTATTATTTTTTATTTTTATTTATTTATTTTTAAAGATTTTATTTATTCATTTGACAGACAGAGATCACAAGTAGGCTGAGAGGCAGGCAGAGAGAGAGAGGAGGAAGCAGGCTCCCTGCTGAGCAGGGAGCCCGATGCGGGGCTAGATCCCAGGATCCTGGGATCATGACCTGAGCTGAAGGCAGAGGCTTTAACCCACTGAGCCACCCAGGCGCCTCTTATTATTATTTTTTATTGAGTAACTATAAGATTTATGGAAAAAGTTTATTTCAGAGAGCTGAATTCATACAAAGAAAACTTATCACAACTTATATAGAAAAGAATCATTGTTAAGTGTGTTTAAAACCATGGAAATCTCTGCTTGACTTATTTCGCTAAGCATGGTACGCTCTAGTTCCATCCATGTTGTCACAAATGGCAAGATTTCATTTCTTTAATCTCTACTAAAAGGTCCAAAATGGAAGATGGGGAAAGAAAGCTAAAACAAATGAATTCAAAAGAAAAATTTTCTGTTTTGTTTTTTTTAGACATTAAGCTAAAAAAATATTAAAAAGTGGTATCTAATGGCAATCTTCCACACAGTGCTTTACTTTTATTCTTTTGACTATATCATCATTTTATTTTAGTGTAAATTCTTATCCTCTAAGTTAATCCATACTCTATTTATGTCTGAAATGCAGCATTATGTATTGGGTAATTGTTTTTATTTAATTATTTGTATCTTAAAAGCCTTCTTGTTAATCTACTGCTCTCCAATGAATTGAATTGAAATTAATGCAATTTTTAGTACAAATTATTTAAAAACTTATTTCTGTTTAGTGGCAATCAACGTCACTTTCAGCTTTAAGGTTACAATCAAAAAAGAGGAAGATTTTATTAATACTTTGGATTAAGGATACAGTGTTATGAGTGAATAAACTAAAAATACAGTTCTCCAAGCATTAAAAGCCACATTTTATAAAGCGCACTGAGGTAGATTTATACTGTCACATATGTCTATTTATAGTATTCAGTCTGGTGAGCTCACTCATTTTTAATGTGTGAACATTCAGAGATTGTTCTATGGATAACATTTAATTTTATTTTTGTTTAAAATTAGTAGGTATCATAGGCAGAAATCTGGGAATCCTTGCTACTCTCCAATGTTTAGCATTGGTGTCTGAATGGTCAATAGGTCATGTCCACTCTAGAATTCATGTCAAAACATGTTTTATAAAATAAATCTGATATGACTTGGACAGTATGCAGTATAGCTGGTTAAATATATCACAAAATATTAACAAAAATTTTATATGTACCATGTCATAAAAAAGGTTTTTAAAGCACTAGACATTTCACATATGGTGATTCCTGAAGCCAGAAACACTGTATTTTTAGTCATTAAGAAATGGAACGAGAGGAGGAGACACAGCTTGGAGACAGTATATGGTAGTAGTTAAATGAATTCTGCCAATACATTTTTCTCTAACTCTGCATTTCCCAGGGTGAGAATTTTTTAATATCATTTTCAAGGAAAAAGGCATTCTCTCTTAGTTACTTCAAACTGGAAATAGATTAACATAATAGAGCAGTGGATAGTATAGGGGATGTTTATATAGAACAGAATATCTTATTTTAACCTTCTGTCAAATAAAGAGAGATGAAGGAACAGAATTTGTAATGAAACATTTTTAGTCAAATGGCAGAGTACTATGGTTCATCATCCTATTTCTCATTCTTGGGCACAGAAAGACTACAGTCCCCAGTTTCCCTTGAGTAAATATGGGTGTCAAACGTTGGCTTGACCAATATTGTGTGGAAGATGTTGAAAATGTTTTCAGGCATAGCTCTAAAAAACTTACTCATGTGATACTCTTTTTTTCCTATCACATAGTAACTTTAGAGGCCACTTGCACCAAATTATATAGCTAAAAAATGGAAGCAGTCTGATTCCTGAGTTACTGCTTGAAAAGGAGAAGTGTTCAGCAAAGCTCAGAGATCCACACACCCATATTGGACTAACACATAAACAAGAAACAAAATTTTATTATAGTTAGCCAGTGAGATGTTGAAATGTATATATCCTTTCTTAACTAATTTGAAATGTTGCAATTTAATCTATCCCATCCTGACTAATCCAGAAAATAGAAAACAGAAACTAAAATATGTGGCAATAATGAAGTGCCGGTGTTGAGGACTTGGGTTCTAGGGGCTAGAAAGGTGGTGATCACTATTATATAGGAAGAACACATTTAGTAGTCCTAAAATATGCAGTTGCTTGGGAGAAAGTCAGGAAACATGGTTGGATAAAATGAAGGCAAGAGTGTGTGAGGTTACTACTGAAAGCACTTGATACATTATTACAGGAAAAAGATGAGTTCAGGATTGGCAGATTCATGAGCATAAATGTAAGAAAATAGGAACAACACAGAGATTTTACCCCTTGCAGCATTAGATCCCAACCTGTAAGGGATGGATTTACAGTCTTTGAATGACAAAGTCATGTTATGGTCCTCATGTTGAATAAAGTCACATGAAGAGAGGTGATTGTGTGGCTCAGTGGGTTAAAGCCTCTGCCTTCAGCTCAGGTCATGATCCCAGGGTCCTGGGATCAAGCCCCACATTGGGCTCTCTGCTCAGCAGGGAGCCTGCTTCCCCACCCCCTCCCCTGCCTCTCTGACTACTTGTGATCTCTGTTAATCTGTCAAATAAATAAATAAAATCTAAAAAAAAAAAACCACTAAAAACTTGTTTAAAGAACTATTCCTTATGGCAAGTAATTCAGAAATGTTGGGAGACTATAAAATATTCTTGAAAATAATACCCCTAAATTACTAACAGGGAAACTTGTAGGAAAGGTGATCCTATTAAATTAGCTCTCAGTAAAACACACATAACAAGATATAATTTTCCTGTGATTTGGAGGGCTAGCACTGATGCATGCAAACACCCAGCAGAATACCTGACATATGGGAGTGATTGATAACTGTTAAGTATTAGTGGTAATGCCACTTTATTTTCAGCATGGAGAGAAATTATGAAGAATGTGCTGTGCAGATGGTACAAATATTTGGTCATCCAAAGGGATATGGGGCTCAATTGATATTAATATCTAACCCTCATAAAATGTGTCATTTGATAATTGTCTTTCCTAAATTTTCACAACTATAGAAAAGAAAGTCCCTAGAGCATAAACGGAAGAGACAGGATACATGTTTGGTAGTTTTGGACAGAAAGTGAGATTTCATCTCACTCTGCTACTCTCTGGGGGCTCCACCTCTCTTGGGTCCATTTGCAGGTCTCAGGTATATTACAGGATAGAGTGGATGGAAGGAGAGGACCAAAGTCACACATCAGGCACCTGCTCTGTTGGCTCAGAATCTCCTTGGAACTCTAAGAGTGGCTCTCTGTTGTAAATTAGGAAGACTTCATGTTCCATATCTTAAAATATAAAACTGATTCAGACCCAGAGTTTCACAGCATGTAGTTATTTAGGAAATTGCCTTGTGGCTGTCATTTTGCTATTCTTTCTATTACCCATTTTTCCCATTACTTTTCCCTCACTGATTTCCATTGTGTTTCTTTTCTACCACGATTTCTACCACTTTTACTGGTTAGCATAAAAAATATTTTTTAAAGTAAACTTTGATTAATCTGTTGGCAATATGCCACCTGGATCCACAAATAAAATTTAAAGAATGAAGACGGATTGAGATAGATTTTCTTTTAACATTCTGTAGACAAGGGAGGAAATGATCGAAGTATGATTTTGAAAATAATAGATATCAAACTCTTGCAAAACATTTTTGTCAGCTAATTGTAAATGAATGAGAAACATATGGATTAAGTTTCCATCAAAAACACACACATTTATAAATTCAAGCAAAATTTGTTTGGCAGAAGTCTTTTTTTATTTTGCCAATTTTAAAATATTTGAAAATAATTTGAATGTTTATTTCAAACATAAAAAGTCATAGGATATTCATTATTACAAACTCAAAAGGAAGAAAAAAAAACCTCTATAAAGTGATTTCTACAAAAATAAGCAAATGCAGTTGTAATTCTGATAGTCCCATGGATTGTTTCAAATGTAATTACCTGAAGGGAAGGAACATCATGTTCTGTAGACCAGAAGCATGTTGGAAAACTCAGGAAAACATCAAGGACCCAAGATGTGAATCTATGCTGTTCACACTCAAATACAAAAAGGGTAGAATCTTCCAAATAATTTCAAAATACATTTCATATTACTAATGGTACTTATTGAATTTAATATGAGAATAAAAAGTACTGTGTATTCTTGGTTTCAAGTAGTAATTAGCTAATTTGACCTTAGCTCTTATAAAATTAAACAAGATCCAATTGGAATTTGATGACAAATAGTGATAAAAACACAAGGTGATCATATTAGTCTGAACTTTTTGGTTTAGTCGTAGAAACCCTACTTTACCTATTTAAATGAGAACATTATTATTATTATTATTATTATTATTATTATTATTATTAACAGAAAAGGAATACATTGGATCATACAGTTGGGAAGTCCAGATCTCGGACTGATTTTTGTCAAGACAGAGTTCAGGGGCCTACGTTCTGATCCGTAGTCTCCTTCTCCGTGTTGACTCTTCTCTCAAGCAGTATTTACAAAATGGCTGTGAAAACCTCCTGATTCCTGTGTTTCCAATGTCCTCACAATAGAGAAAAGCACATGTCTCCTTTTGGATCGTTCTGGCAAAGGGATTAAAGCCCTTGGCTTTAAGTGAAATGGTGTTGTGTGATGGGCTTGTCTGTTTCCATGTGTCAGTCATGCCTGAAATCATGATGACCTGGGGAGGAAGGAGCAGGATCACGGTCATCCAACATAGACAGACTGAGGACAAAAGCATTAGTTTCTCAATAAATAGGGCTGATGGTTCCAAAAAGAAATAAGGAATATTGAATGAGAAGGTATCTCCAACTCACAGGGAACAATACTTGATTTTCTTCCAATGCTATCAACAATTTCTATATAATTGCTGGTATTATTGACTATTCTGATGCGATTTACTGTATTAGTGTTTTTTTTTTTCCCCCTAAAATCTGACAAAATGAACAATTTTCAAGGTTCCTTGCTTGGCTAACTGCATTTTCCTTGAAAACATTCTAATGTGTTTTAATTGAACAGGGCTAGGAAAAGTGAACTCTTCCCTCTTGGAACTCTTTCTTAGATTCTTTTTGTCTTTCTTTCAGATGCTTTTATGATTCTCTTCCCTCTTCTTTTCTCATCAGTCTATCCATGAGGCTGGGCTGGGAAGACCTGACCCTGGGTGGTTGCTTACATGGTTGGCCTCCTGGCTCAGAGGCCTGAGGCTGGGGCAGACAGGCAGAGGTCTCAAAGGAGGAAGATATGGATAAGATGACAGGCCAGTTCTTCTTAGACTTGGAGAGAAATCACTCCCTGGGTTTCTTTTCTCAACTACTTTCATCAGCAGAGTGGTTAAGATTTAAGAGCCTTGGTCAGCCAGCTTGGGGGCAGGTGCAGGAGAAAGGAGCCTAGGAAATAATCTGAACTTCTAAAATATGTGAAGTGAGTTGTAGAATCTCGTGCTGTGCAATGAGATAAAAAACTGACTGCATAGCGTTTTGGAAACAGCCCTGGTTAGTGATAAAGTCTATCCTCTGTTTATCTTTTCCACCACTCCTATCACGACAGGGCTGGTTGAGGATTCTGAGAAGGTGCTTGTCATTTTTGTATCTCCTTTGATGACAGGAACACTTGTCATAGACGTTATCCTTTTTGTGGTTTCAAAAAAGAAAGGTCTTCCTGGAAATACCTAGAATATACCGGAAAGGTAATGAGGCTTGGTTTCTGTGTCACTTTCTTCCATGAGTGTTATTAATAACAAAGAAATTCCTAAGTTCTTTCTTCATTTGCAGCAGGGAGATACCTACTCATGAACATTAATGCTTTTTAGGTCTTGAGTACTTGCATGCACTTCAGAAGTGAGGCTGCAGAAAAATGATGACAAATGGAAGCGCAATTCAAATCCCCAATGACAGACAAGCATCAGAATCATCGCTATTATAACCAAGTTAAGGACTTACCATGGTATTGTTTGAAAATGAATGATCTAAAACATGTACTTAGGAAAAAAAAAAGAAGCAGTATGTTATTAAAGAAACAAAGAAAAGAAGAAGAGGAAAGAAAAGAAGAAAGAAAAGGAAAGAAAGGAAAAGAAAGAGAAGAAAACCTTTAAGAGTAAAGAACTTTGGGGGCGTCTGGATGGCTCAATCTGTGAAGCAACAGACTTTTGATTTCTGCTCAAGTAATGATTTCAGGGTCTTAAGATTGAGTCCCACATCAGAGCTCCACACTCAGCAAGGAGTCTGCTGAAATCCTCTACCTCTGTCAGTCGCCCTGCTCTCTCTCTCTCTCTCTCTCTTTAAAACAGATAAATCTTTAAAAAAATGAAAGAGTAAGGAGCTTTTTTTTTTTAAGTTTAGAAAAATTAGCTCATATATTAGCTATTCACTTTGCTTTGTGGCTCCTTGAACTCTTTAAAAAAGAAATATTTTTCATGGAGAGAAACAAATTAGGTACGATTTAAAAAAAAATAGAGTCTAAAGGATGTTTTTGGATATTTTGGTCAGATTTTGTAAGAATTCTATTTGCCTAATATTATGGAACATAATCCTTGAGCTTGCATTACATTCCACTTTAACAACCCAGGCAGACAATGTCTTTGTTAATGGTCCTTAAACTATACATGTTTTGCTTTCGTTAGTACCATCTTGTAGAGGGAAGCATTATTTTTGTAATTCCTATTTTACTTTATGAGTAACTCAGGAAATAGGTACTTTGCCCACAAGGTGTAGTATAATACTATTTGTTAGTCACTCATCATCACAGTCACCTCTACCTCATGGAAGACTCGCATGTAGAAATACGTCAACGCTGAAGCATTAGCTCCTCATCCATGTAACATTTATCTTTCTGGTATAGTACACAGACGCATCAGGAGGTAAACAATGACAACAGTACCTGCTAATGTTTCTCCAACACTTTTTTGTTGAAGTCATGGTGCTATGTGTTTTACATGGCTGAGCATATTTAATCTTTAAGGCAACCTAATGAAGTAGTTAATTATTATCCACATTTCACCATAAAGACTCTGAGCACAAAATGGCTAAGTAATGGCTGAAGGTCATGTGACAGAAATAAATCTCACCATTTCTTTGCTAAGTTTTATTTTCTAAAGATGTTTTGAACATGTATTAAAAGGATGCTTGAGGGGCACCTGGATGAGCTCAGTCATGATTTTGATATCAGCTCAAGTCATGATCTCAGGGTGGCAGGATCAAGCCCTGAATAGGGCTCCATGTTCAGTGGGAAGGTTGCTCTGACTCTCTCCCTCTATCTCTCTCCCTTGCACACCCCCACTCCCACATGCACTGTCTCTGAAATTTGAAAAAAAAAAAATCTTAAAAAAAAAAAAAACAATGTTTGAATGCAGCCATCAAAAGAAATGAAATCTTGCCATTTGCAATGACGTGGATGGAACTAGAGGGTATTATGCTGAGTGAAATAATCAGAGAAAGACAATTATCACATGATCTCTCTGATAGGAAGAGGGGCAGGTAGGAGGGTGGTGGGGGGGTAGGGAAGGAAAAAATAGACTCTTAATCTCACAAAGTAAACTGAGGGTTGCTGGGGATTGGGGAGAAGGGATAAGGTGGCTGGGTTATGGACATTGCAGAGGGTGTGTGCTATGGTGAGTGCTATGAAGTGTGTAAGCCTGATGATTCATAGACCTGTTCCTCTGAAGCAAATAATACATTATATGTTAATAGAAATAATTAAAAAAAGTTTGAGTCTGTGAAATGAAATTACTGTTGTTTACAACAATCTTTGTATGTTAAGCAATCATGTGACATAAAATAGAGTAAAATTGCTTTAAGAAGAATAACTTCCTAAAATGGAGAAAAATGGGAAACTGAAACAATATTTAATATTTTCAAAATGTATGCATAACTTGTTTGTCAAGCTTAGTGTTAGAAAAACACTTGATTTGATTATGAAGCCATGATTATTCAGCAGACATTTATTCGACATCTTTCTTCTGGCTGATATTTGGATAAAGTCTGTATATGAAGCCACAGTGTATTATTTTAGACAGAGAGGCAATTCCCTCTAAGGAGATGGAATGCTTTATGCTCATTTTTTTTTCTTTTTTGTCTCCCACTGCCCCTTTATATTTATGTAGGTTTTCTTTTCTGACATAACTCAAGTAATAAAAAGTTCTCTTGCATGTTATTAAAATCCTTTGTTCCACTGTAATAGGAAAGATTTGCCTTGTTTAAAGGTAGGACTTAACCCACTCTCATTGTTCGGACCTGCTACAGGCAGGGAAGACAACGGTCAAGGTAAAAAGTCAAGTAGCTGATTTTTTTTCTCTTTCCCTACCTTATAATTCTACTGGTTTTCTCCACTTTAGGCAACAGAGGTTTCTGTCCTCATAGAGATCAGCATAGAGGGGGTGAGAGAACGAGCCACTGTTACCCTCCTTTGGCCTAAAAATAGTTTGAGGGTGATGCTCTTTCTTCTGTGGACCCTTTCTTGTCTTGATTTTTCCCTCTTGAATGATATTCCCTTCTCTGGCTCCTTGTTTGTTTCTCTCTCAGCCTCTGAGCATCTGACAATATTTCTAGATTTTCTTTACCTAAGCCTGTTTGTCCCTTTGGGCAAACTTCTTGAAAACACACACACACACACACACACACACACACACACACACACGCACACCCCTTTAGCATTGGCAAACTGGGAGTAGACTTCCCTAATCAGTCACTACTCCTTTGGTTTATCCATTGGCATCTATCCTGTCAATATCTCACCCTTTAGATATTTTAGGCAGAGCCTAGCTTCCAATGACCTTGTCTACTAATTACAGGAAATATTTCTCAAGCTCCTTCAGTTGTCCTATTAAGATACTTTCTCTAGGTTTGAGATAAAGAAGGATATATCCACCCCAGACCCTTTTCCCTCTAAATAACCATATTAAAAATATATAATTTGTTTTTCTCCAGTTTTCAGGTGAAAAACGTTTGCCCCATACTTCTTGTAGTAGTCAAAACTTTCTAAGAAAATTTTTATCAAAATGCAACTCTCTCAAATAGAAGTGAGGGAGCAAGTTGTCATCAAGTTTTGGTCAACAGATTTGTAAATTCTGCACAGAGTCTAGGAAGTCTTTTGGAATGTGATATTGCCCATTGGTTTTTCAACCAAGTATTTTAGCATCATGTTTCGTGTGTGCGTGCATGTGTATGTGTGTATGGGTGTGTATGCCTGGGTAATTTTGGTGACCAAATATCTTGAGGTCCTGCTCTGATCAGGATTGGGACCAGGCCCTAAATCAATCACAATAGTGTACCCCCTTCAGGGCACACACTTTGGCTGGGAGTAGCACCTCACATCATCAACATCTGCCTTGCAGAAAAGTACAGTAAATATAGCAGTCGCATTAATCAGCTTTAACATGAGTTCCTCTTATATGCATAAGTATATGAGAAAGAGTAGATGAAAGAAATCCAACAATAAAATGACACCAACATTCCCCTCTGATCATACTTTCTGAAAGGACCATACAGAATAGGTATATAAATTCAAGCCAAGTAAAGTTCACTTTCTCTTCCTAAAATGGCATTACTGGTCCACATGTGTGTATATGTGTGTGTGTGTATGTGTGTATTCATTCCTGAAAAAAAGGAAATTAAAGACACTGAGTCAAATATACATGGTGTTAGCCAGAATCTTCAGGTCCTTTTTAATGAAAGGACTAGAATCCCAGCTCAAACTAGCTCACCCTAAGAGAACAAAAATCATTTACGGTTGATTCGTGGAGGAGTAGCTCTTTACACTTGGCTAGAGGCAGCAGCTCAACTGATGAAATTTGGACCTTTCTGCTCTCCATGTCATTCATCTTTTCTTTTCTAATCTCCTTGCCGAGCTGGCCTACTTCTCCATATGGATCTCTCGCAGCATTAAAACCTTAAGGCAAGAGGTGGATCTGATTAGAAATCCTAGGAGGGAACTATTGGTCTGGGTACTCTAATTGGTTGGGTACTCTGGGCAGCAGCGGAGTTGCTAGAAACACGCCAAACAGTGGAGAGCAGGACAGGCGTTTGCTGAAGAAGGCGGAGATACCCTGCATAAGTTGGCAAGGGCTGCCTTGACAGAGTGCTACAAGCTGAGTGGCTTAAAAAAAGCAGAAATTTATTGCCTTGTGATTCTGGAGTCTGAAGTCTGAAATCAAGAGGTCAGCAAGGATGGTTCATTCTGAGGCCGTGATGAAAGGGCCTGTTCTAGGTATCTTTCCTTGGCTTATGGGAAGACGAGTTTCTCTCTGCATCTCTTCACTTTGTCTTCTATGTCTGTCTGTTTCTGTGTCCAGATTCCCCCCTTTTTATAAGGACAGCAGTCATATTGGATTAGGGCCTATTCTAATCAACTCATTTAAACTTTTTTCTTTGTAAACACCCTACCTTTAAATAAGGTCACATTCTGAAGTGGTTAGGGCTCCAACATATCCTTTTTTGGGGGGAGCACAACTTATCCCATAACACACTGTTCCTTAAATGGGGAAAGGGTCAGAATCAATCATGAGGACATGAATTTCAACTGCCATATGCCACTATACACACTTAAACTATATGGAAACTATGCCGATGAACACAATTGAAGAGATTGCCGTCAGTCTTCTTTGTCTTTCTCTCTCCACAAGTGTATAGACAATATGTTTGAACTTATATTTGAACTTATAAAATACATATCTGAACTTCTTATATTTTTGTATATTTGTATCATTTCTAGGCCTAAGAAATCTTGTGTGCTGATGTTTTCTGTATGGATCTCCTGAAAATTTTGTTTTATTTTATGTTCAATGCTCTCTTTCAGTCTTTTAGAAGAAATATATCCAAAAGTAATGCTTCATTATAATTATTGTATGATAAAATAATCTCACAAAATCCATTTTAATCAAAACATTTATAAATAAAACAGCAATACGCATTTCTTTCCTATATCCATGTAAACATTTATTTAAGAGTTTCTAACTTAGGGCTCAACACCTCAATTGAAATATACAATTACTTCAATAAAATCAAGGAGATTTATTTCACAAAAATCTTACCACGTGGGACGCCTAGGTGGCTCAGTTGGTTAAGGAGCTGCCTTCGGCTCCAGTTATGGTTCCAGCGTCTTGGGATCGAGTCCCGCATCAGGCTCCTTGTTTGGCGGGGAAGCCTGCTTCTCCCTCTGCCTCTGCCTGCCACTCTGCCTGCCTGTGCTCACTCTTTCGCTCTCTTGCTCTCTCTCACAAATAAATAAATAAAATCTTAAAAAAAAAAATCTTACCACGGAAATTGAATAATCTCTTGCATAAGTTAGTATGATTATTCTTTCTCACTACCTCCTTAACTGTAAGGCCCAGATCTTTATCAATCACAACACACTGAGTTTTGCTTTACTATTAATAGAATGAATGAAAGAAATGACAAGACATCCATCAAATAAAACAAAATGGTATCCTTATCTTTATTTTCCCCAAAAGAGGAAGATGGAAGTCAATTAAGAGGTAATGCAGTTGGGGCGCCTGGGTAGCTCAGTCACTTGTGTCTGCCTTCGGCTCAGGTCATGATCCCCGGGTCCTGAAATCGACCCCCCCATCAGGCTTCCTGCTCAGTGGCGGTCTGCTTCTCCCTCTGCCTCTCCCCACCCCTTGTGCTCTCTTTCCCACTTACTCTCTCTCTCAAATAAATAAATAAAATCTTAAAAAAAAAAAAAGGATAATGCAGAAACAAACACACAAGTCTAAGATCTATTTTTCATTAAAGCAATTCATGATTTATTCTGATGTTTTATTTCTTATAACATTATTGAGGCATATAATTGATAAAGTTGCAAAATATCTGAAGTATACATCATGATAATTTTAAATAAAAATGCATTGTGAAAGGATTCCACTCTCTAGTTGATTAATACATATTTTTATTTGTTTGTTTTTGTGTTTTTTGTGAATAAGGAACTCTAACAATGTGGGCTGGCTTGCAATTTAACCACATTAGAAATAAATACATGACATTATTTAAATATAATATGGAGTGTTTTTTAAAATTAATAGTTGTATGTCCATAGATTTTTTTTTTTATTTGACTGGAAACTGTCTTTCCAAATAATACTCTTCCTAAAAAAAGTTCCTTCTGGAGCTGATATAAATTATATGTTGCCAAAAGATATGCCCCCACAGCAGGCTGTGATGTTGCTCTTACTTCCAGATGTTCACAACATCCCTCCTTACATAAAACAGCCCCTAGAGAACCATATCAGAAATTTGAAAAGCAAATATCCAGGCTTTGGTACTTCCTATCAATAGATTTACACAGACTGAAGTAGATGCCTTCAAATTCCTTTCCTGCTCCAAGATTTTACAGTCCTCCTTGTTTTCACTTCACAGTTAAAGACTACACAAAGTCAACAATGTTGTCATACCACAATTAGCATCATTGTCACATCTGGAATTAGTCATTGTTTGCTTCAAGACGTCTGATGTTATCATTCAGGATTTTAAATGTAGCTAGACTTAATTTTCTGGAGTCACTTTTATCATTTTAAAATATAAGTGTATTATGCTGTATGAAATATTAAAAATGCATAGCTTACCTCTTTGGGCAAGACACAAACATAAGAGATTACATCTGCCTGTAAAATATTTCATCAGTTCACTCCAAGTAACATGTCAAAAACACATGAAAATAGACTTTACAGAGATCTGAGCGCCAGCTTCCAGCTGCACTGTCTTCTGGGGTATCTCATTCTGGTGCAAGACATCTAATATTTTACAGGCCAGATCTTCCCCTCTATACAATGGGAATTAAAACTAGTCATGGTGTGATGCAAAAAAATTATATACTATAACAGAAAGATATGTGGCTTATAACAGTTTCCTAAATGCTCATTTTTCTTCCTTTTCCCTTCCATTAACAGAAAAAAAAAATCTTGAAAAAAAATATCTAATAAATTAAAAAAGCTCAAAGCAAGGTCTTGCATAGACTTCTATTTACTCTGTCACTCTTTGATATTTTGATTTTTTTTTAAGGATTTATTTATTTATTTAAGAGAGATAGAGAATTGAGAGAGAGCATAAGAGGAGAGAGGTCAGCAGGAGAAGCAGACTCCCTGCCGAGCAGGGAGCCTGATGTGGACTGGATTCTGGGACTCCAGGATCATGACCTGAGCTGAAGGCAGTTGCTCAACCAACTGAGCCATCCAGGCACCCAGATATTTTGATTTTTAATCACAACCACAAAGTCCTGTACAACTCATAGATATTATGGAAAAATAGGTAATAGATAAAACGTGGAAAAAGTAGGTAAGACCCTCAATTAATTACAATGTGTGTTGAATTTGAAAGAAATAAATTTACTATATCATAAAATACAGTGTTGCTATAGTTACACTTGCATTAATTACTGACAAAATATATGGCCTTGATCTGACATTCTTTTTTTTTTTTAAAGATTTTATTTATTTATTGGACAGAGAGAGAGATCGCAAGTAGACAGAGAGGCAGGCAGAGAGGAGGAAGTAGGCTCCCCGCTGAGCAGAAAGCCCAATGCGGGGCTCAATCCCAGCACCCTGGGATCATGACCTGAGCCGAAGGCAGAGGCTTAATCCACTGAGCCACCCAAGCGCCCCTGATCTGACATTCTTAATTTATCATAGAAGAACTGACATATTTTATGACAAATAATTTGATACGCCTCCTGCATATACTCTTGGTTTTTGGATTTACCATTTAGTATCTCAAAATGTTTATGGAAAAAATATGAAATATATCTATACATTTCTCCAAACATGAACACAAATTCCAAAAATTTGAAGAAACAAACAACATATTAAAGAAATTTAAAAAAATATTTTCTAAAACATAGAATACTGGAATGATAAATAGTTCATATTATTACTATATTGAACATCTATGAGGCCACATTGCTAAGTATATAATTGTATTAAACATAATGTACTAAAACATCATTTTATAGAAATAAATAGCTTTTAACTATTTAACAGTCTGAACTTGTGTGAAAGAATAAAGAGTTATTTTGAATATTTTTCTGATACTACTGATTTGTGGGACATTCTTGAAACATACATTAGGAAAGGTCTATGCAGAAAGCACCTCACTTTGAAAATTAATATATGCAGCTACATCTTGGCCATTATACTATTCAAGGCAGAAATTGACTTAAGACATTAATTTTGGGGATGCCTGGGTGGCTCAGTTGGTTAAGTAAGCGGCTGCCTTCTGCTCAGGGCATGATCCCAGCATCCTGGGATGGAGTCCCATATCAGGCTCCTTGCTTGGCAGGGGGCCTGCTTCTCCGAACTCTGCCTCTGCCTGCCGCTCTGCCTGTGCTCTCTCTCTCTCTCTCTCTGAGAAATAAATAAATAAAATCTTAAAAAAAAAAAAAGAATTAATTTTGGTATTTAGCACAGGAAAGGATAACTGGAATAAAGTAGTTAGATAACTAGAATAAGGTATTTAGCACATGCAAGGATAATTAAAATAAAGGATAACTAGAATGAAAATCATCTTCTTTTCCCTAATAAGAAGTCTATTTGATAATTGAAATTTACAGGTAAATAACTTCTACTTAACATAACTGAGATTTTCTCGATCTCTCATTTTAAAAGTGGGAGAGATGCTGAAAGCTGATAAGAACTTATAAAGAATAAAGACCAGATTAATTCTTGTGCTTGTAAAGATGGAGGTATTCAAGATTATTAAAAAATGTGATATTACTCTTTCAGCTTTAAGTAATATCTTTGAAAAGCAAGTGCTATAATTGGTGCATAATGAAGAATGATTAAAAAAAAAAAGAAACAGGTGCCTGAGTTTATATCAACTACTATAAGTTACTATATTAACTTAAAAAAGTAGAAAATTAGTATGTTAAGTTGTTAAAAACCCATTTCTTCATTAAGATATATCCTTAAAAATAGATTCTCCACTAAATATCTTATTCCCTCCCGTTTTAGTTCAAAACATGATTAATAATTTATATGAATTGTTTTTTACAGCTCAACCCCTGTGAAGATTTTATGATAAATTGCCATATTGGGCCAAATTATGTATTATATAACCAAGTATTTTGTTTTAGAATGACACCAAAAAACACAATTATAATGGGAAACAAAATTGGCCATAGCATCTATCCCTGGAGAATCTTGTTTATATTTTTTCATCCAAAGATGAATTCTCTCTTTACTGTTTCTTAAGCCAGTTCCCTAATCATGTCAAAATATGTTTCACAATCTTGTGATTTTTCCATAAAATCATTTGTGTATGTATAACACACACACACGCACACACACACACACATAGATGCTTGTTTGTTCACACTTTTTTGCCATCTTAAAAAATATGTACAGACTAGCATGAATTTTCTATAATTATCTGGCAGTGACTTATATTTGTTTAAGTAGTTTTTTTTGTTTTTTCGTTTTTTTCATTTTTTAGCAGCGTTTCAATGGGGTTTCTTGGTAGGAGCTCAACAACTATTGAAGAAACAGCAGTTTCTACTCATTGAAAGAAAGAAACAGCAGTTTCTACTAATAGAAAGAAAGAAAGAAAGAAAGAAAGAAAGAAAGAAAGAAAGAAAGAAAGAAAAAGAAAAAAAAGATTCTGTTTTAGTCCCTTCAGTCTGCGATAACAAAACACCATAGACTGGGGGACTGATCAATAACAAAATTTAGCTCTGGAGGCTGGAAGTCTGGAAACAGGGTGATAGATGAGGTCCAGGGTGCTCTGTGGAAACCTTTCATAAAAGTTCTAATCTCATGGGGTGCCAGGATGGCTCAGTCGGTTATACACCCAACTCTTGATTTTGGCTCAGGTAATGATCTCAGGGTCGTGAAATGGAATCCATTGTGGGGCTCTGTGCTGGGGGTGGAGCCTGCGTAGGATTCTCTCTCCCTCTGCCTCTCTGGGACTCTTCCTCTCTCTCTCTCTCTCAAAACAAAAACAAAAACAAAAACGGGTGCTAACCCCATTCACGCGGACTCCACCCTCATGATCTAATTAGCTCTTAACACCTTAACACCATCACCATAGGCATTAGGGTCAGTCCTCGAACCCCGGGGAAACTCAAGTGTTCCGACCAGAGAACACACAAGGATAGAGGGAGACTGGTAGCTTTTTAGAGAGATAATGATGGTGGGAAGAGGGGCCCCAGGAAATCTCAGTATGGGAATGGATTCTTGAAAGACATGTTAAAGGATGTGCAGAGGCTTACCAGATAAATGAGGGTAATAAAGGCTGCGTAGAAAGAGCAACTTGAACAATGTTATAGAGCCTAAGCCATGTTCAGGAAAGTACAACTTGGTTTTAGTGTGAGAATAAAAGGTGCATTTGGGATGTGTAGCTGGAAATGCAGTCTAGATTATGAAATTATTTATTTATTAAAAATGCCATCTTTACCAGCGCTTTACAAGCCTTTAAAAATGGAGAATTGCTTTTATTTTGTAATTCAGGACTTCTATACTTTGAGTTAACTAAATTGAGAGACCCACAGTTCTTGCTTTGCATGATCCTTATGGTTTTATAGGTCAGAAATCCAGTCCCGGTCTCACTGGGCTAATCTTTAACCTGGTCAATAGGTGCTAACAGGACTGCACTTCTTTCTGGAATCTCTAGGAGAATCTCTTTCCTGGCCTTTCCCAGTTTCTAGAGACCTTTAATATTCCTTGGCTTATGGCACCTGCTTCCATCCTTGAAGCCATCAATGGACTGGGTTCCTCTCACATTCCTGTCTATCTCTTTGGTTCCACAACAATAAGAAGACTGGGGGAGGTTTTTTTGCTTAAAAAGACTCATGATTACATTGCGCCTACCTGGATAATAATCATCTGCTTATCTCAAGTTTTTTTTTTTTTTAAGATTTATTTATTTATTTGAGAGAGAGACAGAAAGCAGGGGGGAGTGAGAAAGGAACAGAATCTTAAGCAGAGTCCTTTCTGTGTGTGGAGCCCATTACAATTCTGTGACCCTGAGATCATGATCTGAGCCCAAATGAAGTCTGATTTTCAGCCCACTAAGCCACCCAGGCGCCCCTTCAAGATTTTTTTTTAACCTTAATCACATCTGCATAATCTCTTTTATCATGGAAGGTAAACTACTTATAGATTCCTGGAAATAGCATCTGGACATCACTGGGGGCCCGTTGTTCTGTCTAGCACAGTCCACTTTCGGTCCCCTAAAGTTTACATCTATCCCTCAAGCAAAATTAATTCATGGATTCCAAGTTCCTCAGAAGTCTGACTCATTAAACTATCAATGAAATGTCCAAATCTCATCCAAGTCTTGTCAGTTCAAAAGTCCCGAATGTTATCATCTAGATAATCTAAATTCGAAATGGTTAAGACTCTGAGTTTAATCTAGCTTGATGTACAATTCCTTTCTATTTGTGGATTTGTGAAAGTAAAGAAACACATTATCTGCTCCTTAAATACAACGGTAGGACAGGCATAGCATAATAGTTATAGAAAAGAGACCATTTAAAATAAGGAGAAAAATAAAGGAAAAAGAAAGGCACAGATACCCCAAATTTCTAAATCCAGCTGGGCAAACTCCATTAGTTTCAAGACCCTTTGTCAGGCTCATGTTTCCTCCTCTGAATCATCCTTCCCTTTTCACAAAATATGGCAGTGTTTGCAGTTGAGGAATTTCAGCAGCTACCTAATCCTTTTTAGTAAAAACTGGCATTGTTTCTTACAGTATGAAATCGGCAAGAACTTTGTGGATGTCCTATGTATCTCACAGAAGTTCACTCCATTAGACAAGAGACTTTCCCACAGGCATTTTTTCCCCATAATAGTTCTCTTTTTTTGACTTCTCATGACGTCTCCCAAGAAACAACACACTTTGATTTCCTAGAGCTTCTCTGGTTTGTTTGGAGGATCTTCAAGTCACATCCATAATCTCTCCAAAGAGCCTCTTCTGTGACTGAGTATTCTGATATTTTTATCTTTTTGAGGTATTAGGAAAAGAGAGTCACAGTCTTTTTTCAAAGTCAGTTTTTCCTTTAGATCCTACATTCTGATAGCAAATCTCATAATTTTAGCATCTTTTGCAATCTGGATAGGCTGAGAATGAATCAAATCATCACTCCTTGGTTCTTTTTGTTTATTCATTTTGCTTTCAACTTATTTCCCTCCCCTTGCATTTCACTATGAGTAGCAAAAAGAAACCAGGCTGCTGTCTTCATTCCTTTGCTTAAAAATCTCTTCAGCTAAGTCTTCCACATAATTGTAGGGGACAGTTCTGCTAAGATTTCTGTCACTATTTAATAAGGTAAATCTTCTTCCAATTTTTAAAAATGTGTTGTTTCTTTCCTACTGAACTTGAATCAGTAGCACCTGCTATGTCCATATTTCTACTGTGATGATTTAGGTATTCTCTACCTCATTTCTATGAATAGGTGTGATGATTTAGGTGTTCCCTACTGCAGTCTATGTTCTCTATAGCATACCCTTCACTTCTTTCTCAGTCTTCACTGGCAGAGTCACTGACATGCATATTTCTACTAACAGTGTGGTCAAGGCAATCTAAGCTTTTTTTGATAATGCTCTTCAAAATGGAGTCACTAATTCCAAAGCCACTTCTACCTCTTTTTAGATATTTATTACAACAGTGTATCACCCTCAGGTACTCAAATCTATTTTAATTTTTTATCATTGCTATAACAAATTCCCACATATGTGGTGCCTTTAAAAAACACACAAGCATTATCTTATCACCACCAACATCTTGTTTCTAGCAATGCTTTCTTTTTTTTTTTTCATTTAATTTCTTTTCAGTGTAACAGAATTCATTGTTTATGCACCACACCTAGTGCTCCATGCAATTCTGTGTCCTCCTTAATACCCACCACCAGGCTCACCCAACCCTCCATCCCCCCCCCCCACTTCAAAGCCTTCAGATTGTTTTTCAGAGCAATGCTTTCTAAATAGAATGGAGGCTTTCTATTTAGAATTTGGGTAAAATACTTTTTATTTAGAAAGCATTGCTCTCTTGATCCCTTAAGGTGCAGTTAACACCCACCTTTTGTAAGGGTCAGAATCAACAGTGATTTTTCTCTTCTCAGAAATCATGTTTTGCTCCCAGACTGCAATATTGAATGCTACTTACTCTGTGTTTTGTTGTGTCATTATTTATCTTTATAATATATGTCAAGTTATCTTGATACAATTAGATATCTAAGGAGAGGAACATTCTTAGCATTTATTGCAGTATTTTTATATGGTAGCCATTCGATTCCCTTTGTGAATGGTATTGCAAAACCTGAGAGGCAACAGAATAGTTAAAGGAGGGAAGTTGCCTTTATGAAGTTTTTAGAAAGTCAGAATATTTTACTAACATCAAGATGCTTACTCACGCTTTATGTATTAACTTGTCATTACTTTCTAATTTTAAGTGAAGCTATTATTTATAGAATGTTTTAGCTTATAAATGCTTTTAACACATATCATCTTACTTGATCTTTACACATACACACAAATACTCTTAACACAAAAGAGGAAAATGGAGTCACATGTAGATTTCAGTTGTGTTTGTTGATCTGCACATGGTCAAGAAAGATATTAGTAGCAAAAGCGAAAATAAATCCAATACATACAATTCTATAACTTTTGTTTTTCCCACTACGCTGCATGTTCTCATTTCATGTAGATTTTATAATAAATTAGTACCTAATGCACATACCGTTTGTATCATTACATTAAGTTTCTTGAGAATTGGGAATGGTACAAGAAGGAACAATTAATTTTGGAGACCTTATTTTTGGTGGAATCAGTGAAGATATGGTAATATTGTATTTGCCAGAGAAAGTCATTATTCTCATGAGAAAGGAGGTTACATCATGAGCAGCTGAATTAAATCACTGCAGTGAAAGAATGCTAATTTCAATACACTTTGATGATTTATTATTATAATGCCTTATATTGTTTTTTGAAATCATTATAAAAGCACATGAATAATCATAGATTGTGCCTAATGAATAGTTAAGGTAGCCCCAAGACTTAGAAAGAAGTTATGGTATTGAAAATAAAATATGGAAAATAGATAATTATATCGTGAATAAGGAATCCTGGTTCATTACTATTTGCAAAATAGCAAAGGAAAAAGTTTGACATTACAACATATCAATCAGAATGCATATCAGGAAATACTGAAAACTAGAAATTAGAGAAGAAATAATTTAGAGAAACTCCAAATTTCTGCTTTCTTTTGCCTCTACAACAGAAGAGTCCTGCTAATGATCCTGTGATTAGTTGTAACCATGTGAGTCACTAAACTCTCTCATGGATTCTATATTCCTCAGATCTTCTGATTGGAATGCAGATTACAATAGGAACTTTTCTTAGAAGAGAGTGTCCTGGGTGGGCATAAGACACCAAAACCAATCCCTTGAAATTTTACTTCTTGTAAATTAATACATGTGCATTGACCTTTATAAAATAGTCTCTTAATTAATTTTTTTCTTAATCAACTTATTGCCTGCAAGCAACAGAAATCATCTCTAGTTAACTTCTGAAGCAAAATCATTTCTTAGAATCCAATGAAAAAGTGCACAGAATTGGTATGCGGGTGGGGAACCAGATTCATAAAATGGTCAGTAATGAAGGGAATCTACATAGGAAACTTCTTTCGTATTATTGTATAAGGACCACTTCCACAAGATTTTCAACCTGGCAGCACTGCCATTATGAATAATTTCTTCACTGCTCAAGGTCTCTGTGTTCCCCATTCCAGCATCAAATGTCAGGCAGGAGCATCTGATTAGCCAAGCCTATCAGGAGGTGAGGGGAACAAACTGATCTGTAGCGTGGTAACTCTCTGGATATGGATACTGAACCTGAAAACAAGCTTGGGGGCATTCGTTCCTCCAAATACAGTCATCTATAAATATGTTAAACAACTCTTCACTCTCTTCATTAACTATTGATTAAAAAAATATGGAACTGGGGTGCCTGGGTGGCTCAGTGGTTTAAAGCCTCTGCCTTCGGCTCAGGTCATGATCCCAGGGTCCTGGGCTTTCTGCTTAACAGGGAGCCTGCTTCCTCCTCCTCCTCCTGCTCCTCCTCCTCCCTCTCTCTCTCTCTCTCTCTGCCTGCCTCTCTGCCTACTTGTGATCTCTGTCTGTCAAATAAATAAATAAAATCTTTTAAAAAAATATGGAACAGAACAAGGTCAAGTATAAAGTCCTGGGACATGTCCTTTAAAGTCTTTATCAGATGATATGTTTTTTAATGCAATAATTCCGTTTATTGAATGGCAGATGATATTATGAAAGATTCTAATGGATACATTTTGGAACTACAGATCTGTAATATTTTGTGTAGGTGTTCTCAGCTGGTGGAGAGGTGTTACTATTCCTGCAGGGTTTTAAAATACACACATTTCTTTCATACCCTAGAGGACAGAAAGCCTTCTTCAGAATGATTTATGTGGTATGAGAAATGGCTTGGTCCAAGCTCTTTTACTATTCAAATTTATCCATTTATCTGAGTGGTTGTCTCAGTGGTTGAGTGGTTGGTCTTATGATATGTCAAATCCTACCCCAAATTGTGTGATATATAATATATATAATATATAAAATGTAACATAATATATTATATATATTATGATACATAATACTGTAGCAGTACTATGTGGTTATGGGAAGGGTCATCTTTTCACGAGATTAATCTTTCTTTTGTTCACAATCTCCTTGAGAGCTTCTTGGGTAAAATCTGAAACCATCTCTTATACCAAGAGAGCAGGGAGAAATAGAAGAAAGAGGCAGGCTGTGCTAAATTGCGAGATGGCAGGTTTAATAAACAAAGGAATGTACACAGTGTACATTCCTTGCGGCTACAAGACAAAGATTTCTACACTTGCCTGCCAGAATCTTAAATGTTTATATAGAGGACTTTACTGGGCACAGTCACATATACTGTCTAGATGGTCTCATCACTACCTCAGGGATGTGTCCTTGGGGCAGCCTCTGAGGGTGGAGAAGGCAAGTGGGACACATGTTCTAAGGATAGAGGAGCCTCTGATTGCTGGGGTCCAGTTCATGAGTCAGCTGGAGGTTTTTTCCTCTAACACTTTATGAAACCCCACGGTACTGAGGGTTTTCTCTTAGTTTAGGGCCAGCCAGATACCGTATATTAAATATGATGATTATTTTTCACCTCTAAAAAAGAAAAACTTTCATTTAAAAAATCTGTTTTATCTTATTTTTTTATAGAGGTAAATCTCTACAAAAAATACTTCTTTACTCCTTGAAACTACAAGTATAATGATAAATGACAACTGACACTCCAGTTCAGAATTGGAGACTATTAGGGAGTGGTATGGACTGTACTAAACAGAAGACCACATGCCTTTCTTGTTCAAAAACCATTACATAGATCTAGCCAGCTGTTGTCATGTAGGCAATGAAGCCCAGTATTGCCAGATATTTCAATTTTTTCAACAGAAGCCAGAAATTTGTTTTTTTTTTTACGTGAAATTTCCCGGTTTTAAATGTTCGTAACATTAAAAAAAAAAACAGTACAGGATCCAAATAAAACATATCTGTGGGCCAGGCTTAGCTTGCAAGTTGCCAGTCTGCAACCTCTTCTAGAGGCGTAGAGCTGCAGCCCAACTGCTATCTCGATCCGCCTAGTAATTGCTGCTCCCCAGGGAACTGTGGCTTTTAAAAGAAACAGAACCTTGATATACCTTTCCTGGCAGCCTGCCCACCTCTATTCAGATTCCAGCAGTGGCAAGCCAGCCGATGTACATACTTAGGGGCTCTCACCACATGGACTTTAACCATTAACTTTCCCACCAGACCATGAACTCCTTAAGAGAAGAAAGTCTTTGTTCACGAGCAAATTGTATAGAAGCTGAGGTATGTTAATTATCACGAATAAGCCTCACTTTGTCAATAATTCTTCTATAATAACATTTACAGCATTTCTTTCCCCTTGTTCTAAGAGATGATCTTCCTGAAACACTGACTTTTTTTTTTTTAATATAGAGAGTGAAAGATATCTTACTAACTCAGAAGAAAAGTTAATTCTTTACTGCTAAAGGCATAGCATACTGAAGAACAGACACAACTTATTTTCAAGATCAGTAAATAGTTACTGTGTATCTACTACATGACCCAAAGTTAAAGATGCAGATACAGAAGTAAGCACGTGAGGAACAAGGGCCTGCCCAAAAGCTTCCATGCATAGAGGAACAAGTATCTGTAAAAATTGGCACAAGAGTGTCTACAGAAATGTCTTGGCTTCTGATCGTGGTAGCAGTGCCACATGTGCCCCATCTGGAGGATTCTTGCATCTTCGGTTCAAGGCCATAGTGAATGCATCCCAGCTCTGCTCCCCTGGATTCTTTCTGAGGGTGCTCAGAGACAGGATTGAATGTGGACACGTCATTCCCATTTCCTTAAATCTTCCCACTTGTGCCATTTCCATAGATCTTAGTGAAGATCTTGGACCACAAACATTTTAAAGTAAAATTGAAATAAGAAATCAATAAATGCCAAAAGTTACTTGAGCAACATAGGTGTTTGGGTGGTCAAATCCAGAAGTATAATTTTTGACTGGTGTTCTTTCAGGAAAACAATTCTTTTTTAAATACATTACTTTATTTAAAAAAATATTTTATGTATTTATTTGCGGGAGAGAGAGAGAGAAAGAGAGAGAGACTGCACAAATGGGGGGAGAGGCAGAAGGAGAGGGAGAAGAAGGCTCCCTGCTGAGCAGGGAGCTGGATGCGAGGTTGAAATCTAGGATCCTGAGATCATGACCTGAAATGAAGGCAGATGCCTAACCAATTCCCAGGAGCTCTGGAAAAACAATTCTTAAGTTAATGTAATAATAATAATGACATTTATGGAGTGGAGACTGTATGTGTTAGCTATTATTCATGTGCTACTTTGTTAAAGCTTCACCAAAGGTGGTCAAGGGATGTTTATATGTGCTGAATATATAAATCTGTTACAAAATAAAAATAAAATAATAAATACATTATTATTTCACTTAACATTAGAGTAAAATGATCTTCATAGAAGCTTAAATATTTTGCCTAAATTTACCTTGTTGGTTAAGTAACGAAGTTTGGATTTGAACCCTACCCCCTGAAAAGTCACAAATTTTCTATTACACTACAAAGTCTCCTTTATTGGGGTCTAAAGCAGTTTAATCCAGTGGTTTCCAATTAAAGAACATTCTACTAGTCTCCTAATCATCTCCTGTATTCATATATAAAAGAGGAATAATTTTGGCCACAAGTCACAGAAAATCTAGCAATGGATTAAGCAAATATTATAATTTGGTTTTGTTAGGAGCAGATTTGAGAGAGAAACTAGTGTCAGAAGTTTTCAGAGGGAGTATTTTCAAAAATATCATGTTAGGGATGTGAAGGAAGCACGACTCTGAAAGGAAAACTGGGCTGAGGCTTACTGATAACAAGACCTCAGCTATGCTCCCGTGAGCGCCAGAGGTAGGATGGTTTGCAGAGATGGATACCCTGTGTTGCGGGGAGACACCTTAAATCAACCAGTCATTGTATATGTGTTCTCCTGTAAGACTTCTATATCTCTGGGTGAGAGGCATTCTTTAGCTGAAACAATTCCAGAAATGGGCTGGACAGTCAAGAGATGTCAATCCATAATCTTCCTAGTGGCTGGATAGTAAGTCCTTTTATCCTCCCCCCACCACCCCCCATGGGCTGTCACTTCTTTTTAAAAATTTTTTAAATTTATTATTATTTTTTTATTTATTTGGCAGAGATCACAAGCAGGCAGAGAGGCAGGCAGAGAGAGAGGAGGAAGCAGGCTCCCCGCTGAGCAGAGAGCCCTATGTGGGCTCAATCCCAGGATGATGGGATCATGACCTGAGCTGAAGGCAGAGGCTTTATCCCACTGAGCCATCCAGGCACCCTTAAGTCCTTTAATCCTTAAGGGAGGGATCTAGGCAGCCCATCATTATATTCACCACAAGTAAACATTTTGATTTTTTCTTATATGACAAGAAGACTAGATATTGATAGTTGCTGTGGTTTGGGTTCGGCCATTTAATAATAATCAGGACTTCTGCATGCTTCTCTTGGTTTTTTCTTGCTTTCTCTTGGTCTGTTTCTCTTGGTCTTTTGAAAGACGGAATTATCTTAATTGACTTAGAGTAATTTTTTGAGGCTGGAAATATTATTGCCTGAAAAGGTTTATTAATAAGAGAGAAGCAGGGAATTGGTATGTTGTAAACAAAACAAAACAAAACAAACAAACAAAAAAAAAAACCAGTATTTTCCACAGGTCATTTAAAAAAAAATTAATCTTTATTATTGAAGGACAGTTGGTAGACAATGTTACATTAGTTTCAGGTGCACTACTTAGTCATTCTTTAAATTAACATATAATGTATTATTTGTGCCAGGGTACAGGTTTGTGAATCCTCAGTCTTACACAATTCACAGCACTCACCATAGCACATACCCTCCCCAATGTCCATCACCCAGCCACCCTCTCCCTCCCCACACCACCCACCAGCCCTCAGTTTGTTTCCTGAGATTAAGAGTCTCTTACGGGTTGTCTCCATTTTATTCTTTATTTGTAACCACGTTGATCCTTAAGCATTGTATGCCTTATGGCCATGCCTAGGACATGGGAACATTGGGTGAGGAGAGGGATGAGATAGGCTTGAATAATAGTCCCCTTCAACTGATGCTATTCTCAACTCAATCTCTATGAATCTGTAATATGACAGAAGATGACGAATAGAGTGAAGATGGAAAAGAGAATAAAAGTTAAGTGGAAAGTTAGGTGGGAAAACCAACCTTATATGTAATAGGTAGCACAAAAAAATGACCAGAGAAATCCCATTCTCTCTAATGAAAAATAAGCTGTGTTTTCATTTATATTAATATCTGTTTGCACCCTCAAAAACATTTAGCTTCTTATTAGCTGTTTCTCAATGCTGATGTTTATTGGCATTGATATTGGACAAGAATACATCTGTGGTAAATTAGCTTAGGAAGGCTTCTAAATGGGGTCATAGAGTCCTAGTCATTCAGGGCTGGAAAGGCTTTGGAAATCATCTAATGCAAACTCATCATTTTACACACAGGAAACTGAGAGCAAGAAGGGGCAAGTTGCCCAAAACAAATATAGGTATAAACTTTTGAAAAATCTTTTTTCTTTATTCTTTTCCATTAAGCAACAGTTATAGGGTTTACTGGTCTTGAACTTCTCTGTGGGCAAATTTGAACAAAGTGTGATTGTCACACACACACAAAAGTTGAAACGCTTCATTTGTATTCAGGGAAAAGAAATGTAGATAGTTTAAGTAATCTATATAAGATAGAAGTCTACTTCACGAGCCAAATAAATCAAACATTAGAAGTACCACCTTTTGACAAAGTAATTATTTAAAATAATAATTGATATTATTGCTGAATTCACAGAACAATTAACATGTTTCTGAGTCAGCAAAATAAAACTAGATATTTCAGCAGGCATCTATTTAACTTGGTCATGTCCCAGCAGCCCAAATCTAAACATAGATTTCAATGGCAAAAGTTTGTTTAATGGGAAAACCTATCCAAAGAGAAACAATTTGTTTCATCTGCAGTGAGGAAATATCCATCTGCTATTAAGTTAGTACAGAGTTTTGTAAAATTTTCCACTGGTTGGCTGTTGCTTGTCATCCAAGGGAAGGGACTTTTTGGAAAAAAAAATGTGGGGGTGGGTCAATTACTTTTAAAAGTGCTACTTTGGCAAAAATCTGCTTAAGGATTGGGTAGTTCAATAAGTCAGTGACATTTTTCTGTTATTGGATGTGCTGCATTTGGGAGTATAAAGAAAGTTCCAGCACAAGTGAATTGGAATAGGTAAATAGTATAATCTAAGTAGCAAAATCATGGTGCACCTGAGTGGCTCAGTGGGTTAAAGCCTCTGTCTTCAGCTCAGGTCATGATCCCAGGGTCCTGGGATCAAGCCTCACATCAGGCTCTCTGCTCAGCATGGAGCCTGCTTCCTCCTCTCTCTGCCTGCCTCTCTGCCTACTTGTGATCTCTGTGAAATAAATAAATAAAATCTTTAAAAAAAAATAGCAAAATCACTGGCAACAGTGTCTAATGTCAGATGAACACTTAAAATGTGTGATGCTTTTTTAGATTCATTTTTAGTTTATGTTAATTAGCAAACCATGCAAATTATTACTTTGCTTCTGCAGTCTTTATTTCAAAAACATGTTTTAATTCTGATTAAACTTTATATCCTAAAAATTTATGTTTAAGATGGAGCTTTGGAGAGGAATGTTGGTTAGATTCTTTATTTTACAAACAAGGACCAAGGGCAGATAGAGTAAATGACTTTGACAAACCCACAGAACTATTTGGTGACAAGATTTTCAATTTTTTCATTATATTGTATTAGTCAATAAAGAAAGACTAGAGGTTCCCTTAGTCTCTGGGCTATAAAATTAGACTATTCATTGAACCAACACCCCTTTTGTTTTTTGTTTTTTGTTTTTAGAACAGGGCAGTGTATGAGGGACAGACTAAGGGAGAGTTATTAAGAATTCACATATAAAAAAGAAAACAGAAATGCTGTATAGAGGTTTAGTATAATTATCAGGAGGGCAAATAATATATTTTGATAGACCTTAAAGACTGAACTATATGAAACATATTCCAAGGTTGAAGTTTGTGTTGCTTATTTTGAATTATGAAGGCATTTCAACATATATATGTGACATATTGTATATACCTAACATGGACAGGGCAAGAAAGACTATAAAAATTTAAGATCTGAATAGGACAAATTTTGCTTACAACCTCTGGCACTTAGAAATAAAATGTAATTCAGTGACATACAAAGATTTGTTGGTGGAAAATGATGGATTGATATAATTAAAATAAATGAATTGTATAGCATATAGTTGGGTTATATTTTATTGAAGCAATTCTAATATTCTGCTCTATAATAATTCAAATTTCACTTCTCTAACTCTAGTTAGAGGTGAATTAATCATATTAGTAATTAACCATTCAAACAAATAAACATGTTCCTCTTCTTACAATTTGTAATTAGAATTCATTTTCAATCGTAAACTCATTGTAGAAATCTTCTATTTCTTTGGCTTGGGAATTTTCAATATAAGATATTAGTGATATTTGTGGCTGATCAATCACTACTTTATGGTGAAGTATAATGTAGAATTGTTTTGGCCAAACTTGACAAGTAGGGAACATTAGCAGCAAAATTATTTTAAATGCAATATTTCATGATCTTTATTAAGTATGCAGTCTATTAAACTGTTAGATAGAACTTTATGAAATGATTGGTTATAAAAAAAATAACTTCCAATCAAAAGAGAACTAGTAAGTTTCATTTATTCTCATTTTCTTGTCCCTTTTCTTCTCTTCAAATTAGCAAAGCTTAAAAAGCTTAACATGATTCATCTTTCTGTTGAGATAAAAGTTTAAATCAACAATCTTTCAGTTGAGGATAATAACAATCCTACAAATATGCCTTCAAATGTTAAATAAAACTAAGACTTCCAGGGTTGAGACTATCAGGGTCAGGAATAAGGATTTTTAGGATCAAGCATGAATTTCTAGCTGGAAAACAAATAACATTGTTGCATATAAGTAATTGTCATTTGTTCATTAGTGCAAATCTAGAAATATACATTCTTATAATTATAACTTTTTCTTATAAAACAATTAGATCAACACACTAAAAAAATGAAAAAAAGAAAAGAAAAGAAAAAGAAGATAGGCAAACCAAGAAACAGACTCTTAACTATAGAGAACGAACTGATGGTTTCCAGAGGAGAGGTGGATGGGAGGTAGGGGAACTAGGTAATTGGGATTACCTATGCAATGAACACCGGTGTTGTTTGGTAGTGTTGAATCACTATATCGTACACCTGAAACTAATATTACACTGTGTGTTAACTAACCGGAATTTAAAAGAAACTTAAAGCAAAATACTCTAGTGCTATCCTGTGCTGTTTTTTCTATTAAATTCCTTCCCTGACTGTGTCTTCCGTAGTGACATGAAGAATCACAAGGGACACTGGGAAGTTTCTGGTCTCTTATATTCTTTATGCTTGGTCTCTACTATCAGTTGAATAAGATACAGATACCTCAAATGACACCCACACTTGACATTATAATAAATCCTTTTATGTTAAAATAGTTACAAGATAATTTTCCAATATTATAGTTAAAACCTTGAGATTATTTTAATCATAGGTTACTCATGAAAAGTGATGTTTCTGAAGGCTTGAAGGGTAGCTGGATGGTCCAAGAGAAATACCACCATGTAACAAGCCTTGTGCCAGCATCAAAGCAGGCCAAGATGTTGGATGTGGCACTTGGAAAATAGCTTACAAGTTCTTTCTCTATATCACCCAAAGAAAAGTAGAGGAATAAAAGTCTGACAATGACATAAAATTGAATGGGTGTACCCCTTAATGTAATAATTTCATGCTTGAAACAATTTCTTTAAAGGACACCTCAAGGAGGGGCGCCTGGGTGGCTCAGTGGTAAAATCCTCTGCCTTCGGCTCAGGTCATGATCCCTGGGTCCTAGGATCGAGCCCCGCATGCATTGGGCTTTCTGCTCAGCAGGGAGCCTGCTTCCTCCTCTCTCTCTGCCTGCCTCTCTTCCTACTTGCAATCTCTGTCTGTCAAGTAAATAAATAAAATCTTTAAAAAAAAAAAGAAGGACACCTCAAGTAAGTGCATTTCTATCAAAGCTCTTAAGATTTATTTTAAAAAATGACTGTAATGGAGGCATAATATTCCATTCTGATGGAGGCATAATATTCCACTGTATATATGAATACCCAACCTTTATGTCAACACTGATGGGACTGGAAGAGATTATGCTGAGTGAAATAAGTCAAGAGAGGAAGTCAATTATCATATGGTTTCACTTATTTGTGGAGCATAAGGAATAACATGGAGGACATTAGGAGAAGGAAAGGAAAAGTGAATTGGGATAAACCAGAGGGGGAGATGAAGCATGAGAGACTATGGACTCTGAGAAACAAACTGAGGGCTTTGGAAGGAAGAGGAGTGGGGGATGGGTGAGCCAGGTGGTGGGTATTAAGGAGGGCACATATTGCATGGAGCACTGGGTGTGGTGCATAAACAATGAATCTAAAAAAATAAAATTAAAAAAAAAGATTGATTATATTATAAAAACAATTTAGGCTTACAATGTATTTACACATTATGTTTTTGGTAATATTTAAGTAAGTTACCAATCTTCAATCTTATCAGTAGTTAGTTTGAGAATCACTACATTGGTATTTTCCTGGAAAGATAAAATAATTGGAAATGGCGGCTTTGTGAAGGTCTAGCTAGAGAAAAAAGCTCTAAAGAGATGTATTCTTTGTAAATTAGTGATTTCAAATAAAACAGCAATTTCCAATAAAACTAGTTAACTCAAACATAAACATGTGGGATAATTTATTAAACTCAGTGACATATTTATGCTCTGTGCTTTCTACTTTTGTAGTCCTGGTCAAATTCAGATATTATTGAAGCTTATGGTGAATAAAAATGGCTACAAATTAGTAAAACAACTATGGTACAACACTAAAATGGAACTAATGAAAGATCTTTTTATTAATGGAAATTTATGGTATATTTAGCTTCCTGGTTCTTTTTTTCTTTCACCTCACATCTATACTTAACTCTCCCTTTTAAAAACTCCCAATTGGGTAAAGGTAAAATGAAAAATATTAAGAGAATAAAAGAGAAAAATGAATGGAAGGAATTATAAATTCTAAGGTAAGCTTTACACTGTAAAATAAATGAAAAATTAGAAGTATGTAAGAAAAAATAACATTGTCTTGCAAGCCAGTGTGATGGTTCAGTAGTGCCTCCCTCCCTGGCCGTCCCTGCTGCATTCACTGGGGGAAACTCAAGTTGCTCATTTATTCCAGAGCCTCACAAGGTCCAGTAGGGCAGGCTGACAGCCCTGGAAGAAGACTCCTGACCTCATGGCTGTGGGGCTTCTACACTGTAAGATCAGAATCTGACCTTTCCAACAGCCATTTCATAGGACAGAAACTTGACTCCAGCTGTTTCTTGACAGCCCATCCCCTGGCATGATCAGGATTAGGGTCCACATCTTTTAGATGACCAGAATTGAATACCTTAATCATGGTGTTAAATTTAGTTTACATGGAGCTTTGAGAGACAACTATTTTTCTGACAGGCCAAGGGGAAGGGCTCAGTCTTGGATTAACTAAAACTTACTCATCTGACATAAATAACCATTATTCCACATTGATATGAAGATTATCAATTATATATAAACATCTAATATAAAGATACTCAGTCTCTGTCTCTCTTACCACTTCACTGAATTATTAAAGTGGCTGTTTATTAATATCTGGTTTATGTTGCTGGAAGGTACTATGACCCAAAAATGAGAAGTTCTCTTTTTCTCTCTCCCTCTGTCTCTCTTTCCCTCTGTCTCTCTCTCCTTCTGTCTCTTTCTTCCTCCCTCCCTTTCTTTCCTCCTTTCTTCCTCACTTCCTTTTTTTGTTCCTTCCTTCCTTCTTTCCTCCCTTTCTCTCTCTCTCTTTCTTTCTTTCTCTCTCTCATTATAAAATTAGAAAAAGATCATCTAAATTAATTTATCTAAAGGTTCCCTTTGTTTAAGGAAATGTTTGATTTGTAGAAACTTTGGCTTAAAATCAAATTTCTGTTAATAATGAAATATCTCTTTACTAATGGAAATTTATGGTATATTTAGTTTATTCAGTTTCATTTATTTGTCTCTATGTACCTAAGTCAGATACTAGGTATTTATTGCTATAGCTATTTATTGCTTCTCCCTTTTAGACGACAAGTATGACTCCACTCTCCTGCCTTTCACGAATAGATGTGGACACAAGACTGAGTTCATGCAAATAGAATGTGGACCTCCATCTTTGGTTGGTTTTAACATTGTTGAAGTGTTGTTTAAAAAATAAATTTAAAAATCAAAGGAAAATATGTAACGGAAGCTATTATGTGCCTCACAAAATTTATCTGGTCCTTTACCAAAAACTTTTGCTGATGTTTATTTTAACGTGTAGGAAGATTTTACTGATTAGGTCTAGGGGATGTGTGGATCAAAGGCTGTATGGAGGTATAGATTGAAAGTGCTTTTGTTATTAAAATGTTGGAACTCACAGGACACCTGAGTGGCTCAGTGGGTTAAAGCCTCTGCCTTCAGCTCAGGTCAGGATCCCAGAGTCCTGGGATGGAACCCCACATTGGGCTCTCTGCTCAGCAAGGAACCTGCTTCCCTCTCTCTCTCTCTCTCTGCCTGCCTCTCTGCCTACTTGTGATCTCTGTCTGTCAAATAAATAAATAAAATCTTTAAAAAAAAATGTTTGAACTCACATTTCTCAGATAGATTACAGTTGTTTAAGTTTTGGTTTTACATGTAGATAATGATAATTTATTATAGATTATACTGTTTTTAGTCAAGAGTAGCAACCATTTCCCATCATATTCTATTTTTGGAGGGACAGTAGGCCAGGCATGAAAATTTAAATTTGAGTTTAATAGGCAAGTAATAAGATTGATGATAGGAATTTCATTTCTGGAGGTGATGAGATCTTAAAAAATGGACATCATAAAGTTAACAAAAAGAGCAAATATTTAAATCATGAAGTAATAGAAAATTTGTGAGTAATCAAAAGTGTAGTTTGCTATGGAAAATTAATTAGAAATATTCGCATTTACCACTCTATCCATTAATAATAATAATAATGTTTTTATTCAGTATTATGATCAGAAAGCAATTTTGACTTTTCTTTTCTAGTTCTGAAAGATTAAAATGAGGTTTATGATAAACAATTTAATTTGCAGCATGAATAATATGAATAATTCCTTAATAGTTCTGGATAATAAGATTTAGTTGAATACATGGGAAATGTAATACGAGTATTGATTCATCATTTTTCCCCTTACACATGCCCTTTGAGTTAATGTGGTTTTTCATTAAATCAAAATATAATTGACTTATTGTTAATTTTAAGTGTACAGCATAATGATTTGATATATGTATAAACTGAAAAATGATTGCTACAATAATTGAGTTAACATCCATCACTTAAGTTTTAGGAACTTAAATTCAGGGAAAATATGATTACCATAAAAAACATTTTCCATAAAATGTTTTAAAATTGCCTAGCCCCTGTTTCATCAGGTTAAATGGTAGCCAGGACACAGAATTCTAGTATAATTTTTAAAAATGACTAAAAACCTCATGGAGTTCTTTGCAAAATAATTTATTTAATATGGTGTAGCTTTTCAAAAGTAGGAATATCTTAGTGTTCTAGTTTTCAGGAATTATATGGAAATTTCTAGGTTGACAAACAAGGAAAGAGAGAGGGGGAAGGGAAAAGGAAGGAGTATAAGGGAGGAGGGAGAGAAAGAGAAAGAAGGATCGGAAAGGAGAGGGAGACAGAGAAAGAGACACAGAGAGCTGGAGAAAGAAGAAGTAACAGTATTACTTTGAAAATAGGGGAGAAACAGATGGTAGTCATGGATGAACCCTGGAAAGTCGTGGGATCCCACAGCAGCAAGAAAAGACTTTAAATAAGAATCGTCAATGATTCAGCCTGGTGCTGACTTCTGTTAAAGCAAAACACACCAAGGATTTGAACTATAGTGCATTAATGTGTTTAGAAATTTAATTTCATGGTTTGAAAAGGTCTTTTCCAACATTATGTTTCTTTCATATATATATATATATATATATTTATATTTATATTTATATTTATATTTATATTTATATATATATTTGGCCTTTTCCAAAGTGTCATATAGTTGAAGTCATACAATACATAGTTTTTTCAGATTGGCTTCTTTCACTTAGTAATATGCATTTAAAGTTCCTCCATGTCTTTTCATGGGTTGGTAGCTCATTTCTTTTCTGCACAATTTATTTACCATAATTTACTTATTCATTCACCTGCTGAAGGACATTTTTCTTGCTTCTAAGCTTTAGCAATAAAAAACAAAATTGCTATAGACATCAACATGCAGGTGTTGTGTGCATTTGATATTATTTTTATTATTAAATATTAGTTTTTCTGTTCTAAAATTAGAATGGAATTGTATGAAATTATTCATCTTGAAAAATTTTGTGTCTGGCTTCTTTTGTCCAGCATAGTGTTTTCAGTTTCATACATGAAGTAGTTGCACATATCAGTAATTTTTACTTTTCTATAATTAATATTCCATTGTATCAATATATGAAATATATGCAACTTGTTTATCTCTTCAGCTATTGATGAATGTTTGAATCATTTCCAATTTGAGGATATTAGGGGTGAAGATGTTATAAACATTTTTATATAGGCCTTTTGATGGATACATTTTTATTTCTCTTAAGTAAAGGCCTCATAATGGTTATTACTGCATCATACTTTATGTGTATTTTTAACTCTATTAGAAGCCATTATGTTTTATAAGGTGATTGTGCCATTTTCCACTTCCAACAGAAATACATAGAATTTCCATGTGCTAAACATCCTCTCCAACAGAAAGGACTTGTGATCTATTTACCTATGATTGATTTTCTCAAAATTAGCCATTCTGGTTGTTGTTTGTGGTATGTTTTTATGGTATATTTTTTGTTTAACTCTACTGAAGTATAATTTTTAAGGAAGTACATCATATTAAGAGTACAGTTTGAGTTTTGTAAAGGTATATATCAATGTAACAATCACAACCAAGGGGTACCTGGGTGGTTCAGTGAGTTAAAGCCTCTGCCTTTGGCTTAGGTCATGATCTCAGGGTCCTGGAATCGAGCCCTCACTGGGCTCTCTGCTCAGCAGGGAGCCTGCTTCCTCCTCTCTCCCTCTCTGCCTGCCTCTCTGCCTACTTGTGACCTCTATCTGTCAAATAAATAAATAAATAAATCTTAAAAAAAAAAAAAATCGCAACCAGGAAATAGAATACTTCTGTATCTCCAGAATGTTCCTTTGTGCTCTTTGCAATCTTCTCCATTCCTCAACCCAGTCAATTGCTGTCTAATTCTGCCACTATAGCTTGGTTTGCCTGTTCTAGGTGTCATATACCTCGAATCATATACTATGTGCTCTTTTGTGTCTGAACTCTTTTGCTCAATATAATACTCTTGAGATTTACCTACATCTTTATGTGTTTCAATAATTCATTCCTTTGCATTTTGCATTAGGATTAAATGCGGGGTTATAATTTGTTTTCCAAAATACATGTTATTTATTTGACTCCGTGTATTTTCTTTTGTGAAATACCTGTTCAAATTTTTGACCAATTTTTAAACTGCACTATTTGCTTTCTTTTTATTAATTTTAAGATTTCTTTTAAATTCCTTTTCAGTGCTTGTACAGTTATTTCATAATGAGGAAATTGGAAGATTACATTCTAAGTAAAATTTCAGGTAATATGATTTATAGTAAAAACTAAACTATCTGAAACATGCATAGAAAAATGATATAGTTAGGGGCCTCTGGGTGGCTCAGTCATTAAGTGTCTGCCTTCGGCTCAGGTCATGATCCTCGGGGGGAGGGGGCTGTCCGTGCTCAGCAGGGGGCCAGCTTCTCCTGCTCCCTCTCCCACTGTTTGTGTTCCCTCTCTCATTGTGTCTCTCCCTGTCAAATAAATAAAAAATAAAGAAAGAAAGAGAGAGAGAGAAAGGAAGAAAGAAAGAAAGAGAGAGAGAGTTATAGTTAGATTAACATACCTTCTTTTTGGGGGCACCTGGGTGGCTCAGTGGGTTAAGCCACTGCCTTTAGCTCAGGTCATGATCTCAGGGTCCTGGGATCGAGCCCCACATCAGGCTCTCTGCTCAGCAGGGAGCCTGCTTCCCTCTCCCTCTCTTCCTGCCTGCCTCTCTACCTGCTTGTGATTTCTGTCAAATAAATAAATAAAATATTTCAAAAAAAAACCTTCTTTTTCTCAAGTTCCCATTGTTAAATGATAACCATGGAGAATAAAGAAAAAAAAAAGATACTGCTCAAAAGAGTATGTAATTGAATAAAATTAGACTTCTTTTTAGTTTTACTGAGGTATAATTGATATAAAAAATCATACACATTTAATGTATATAACTTGAAGAGTTTGAACATATGCATAAACCTGTAATGCCGTTACCACAAGTAAGATACTAAGTCCATCATCTCCAAAATTTGCTTCTGTTCTTTTTTCCTGTCATGTACTGTTTGTTCTTTTTTTTTCTCTTTCCTTTTTTCTTCCTTCCCTCCTCCCTCCTTTCTTTCTTCCTTCCTTTCTTCTTTCTTTCTTTTCTTTCTTTCTTCTCTTTCTATTTTTTTCTTTCCTTTCTCCTTTCTTCATGCCTTGTAAAAACACTTAACATGACACTTATCCTTTTGAATATATTTTAAAGTGTACAATACCATGTTATTAATTATAATGACTGTGTTTTACAGCAGATCTCTAGGACTTATCTATTTTACATAACAAAAACTTTATTTCCATTGTAAAATAATTCCTCATTTCCCTCCTCTCCCACCTTCTGACAGCCACTGTTTGATTCTCTGCTTCTATGAATTTGACTATTCGAGATTTCTAACAAAAATGGAATCATGTCATATTTATTCTTCCCCGTTTGGCCTATTTCACTTAGCATAATACCCTCAAGGTATATCCATTTTGTGGCAAATGGCAGGATTTGTAATATTGATCATGTGCCCTGCAATCTTCCTAAATTTACTTGAGTTGCAAGAGATGTTTTGTAGATTACTTAAGATTTTCTACATACACACTTACCATCTGCAAACAGATCTGTATCACTTTTATTTATTTACTTATTTTTCCCTTTTTCCTCCGGCCAGGTCTTTTAATGCAGTGTTGAGTAAAAATAGTAAGAATGAACGTCATTGCCTTGTCTCTGACTTTAAGCAGTTCAGTCTTTCATCATAAGGGATGTTATCCATAGGTTTTGGATGATTTGTTTTTGTGGGGTGAGGGGGGATAAACTTTATCAGGTGGAGAAAATTCTGTTCTCTTAACTATCAATGCAGTCAGTCTCCACAAACGCTTGTATTCTTTATATGTGTGTTTTTATTCTGACTTGTTTCTTTATTGCTAACTTTCTAATTTTTCTCAGTGAGGTTCTTCCTTTGGTTTCACTTGGGGTATCTCATGTAGCTGCAGACAGAGAGTGCCAGGCTGGTTCTCTGGAGCCACCTCAAAGACAAGCTACCACAACTTATTAGTGTCCATTAGTTAGTGAAATGTTATATTATTTAATATTTTAATATTTAAGTGTTTTTCTTAGCTGTTTCTATAATAAGAATTTCAGAGAACATCCTTCAAATATGATCTAAACAGCTCCAAGTTTGTAGATTTGCAGTTAACTTTTCTACTTTTGTACATTCCACTGCTTTTTCTAAAAACACTTAAAAATAAATTACAGACCACTTGATATTAAAGATTTGTAATTTTACTAGGTTATATTTTGTATATTAACATAAAATGGTAAAATTGCAGTGCAAAACCAGTAGAAAAATATGGGAAACAAATATCAAACTAATTCATTTACATAAAATCCTCCATGAATTTGAAAGACAAATTCTAAGTCCCAAATAAAAATAAAAGAAAAATTGGAAAATTAAATAAAAAGTGTTTGGGGGTTAATGTAAATGGGTAACAGCATGAATAAGGAAAAATATGCTCAATTTTAAAATAATGTTATGTTTATAAATATCAAAACCAACAAACTGACAAAAAAAAAAAAAAGACAAGCAGATATTCTATAACAAAACTCTAGACTTAGCCTTGCACTGCAGAGGGTCTCTGCAGGTGTTTGCCTTTAGGAAATCTGTGCAAAATAGACAGTGTGTCACCAAAAGAATTCTTCTTGTGTATGTAACGGATTTCTAGACAAATAAACACAAGAAAATTGTGTAGATAAACAAGTTAACATAGTTGATGAGTATCGTATTTGCAGAAGTAAAATATGCTACAAAATGTTGTAACTAAAGTCATTTCTTGATTATTTAAAGATGATTATCCAATTGTGAATTAGTCATCCGGGGACCTTGTTCTCCCCTTAACTTTTAGTTCTTGCTCATGCTGTTCACGTTCTCAGTGCTTCATTCATTCTATTTTCTCTTCCCTTCTCCAGATATCTACGTAAGACAGTGATGAATGCAAATCATAATTTTCCAACAAAATCTTCCTTGAGTATATTGGTCCATAGTCAGCTCTTCCTTCTTCTTGGTCTGGTTATTGTCAGTGACTCTACTCGCTTTGGATTATCAGCCCTCTTGTACCGATACCTCATTATTATTTTTGTATTGAGATTTTCTCATTGAGATTCTTAATATTAACAGAGCCGGAGACTAAACCTTGTATCCATTGTGTCTTCCATATTTCAAAGAGTGAAAGCATAAAGATTCTGTAAATATTTGTTAGATTAAACAGAATGCAATCTAGTATTTTCAGTTTCTCTCTTTTATTACCCCAATTTTTCCATATTTTTCACTAACTTCTCTATTGGAAGTCAGTAATGCAAAAATGATTTGCAAAATAATTTGAACATATAGTATAATACTCTTATCTTCCCAGGTTCAGATACTAGGGAATGTAATGTGTGTGCACACACAACGACACATGCACACACCATAAGCCATACTGAAGATTGAAAAACAATGAGATACTCTATGTACCACTTAACCAAAGCATATATTGTGTTCATTTAAAACTATTTTCTACTAAAAGTACTATGTTTTAGATATTCACCAAAATAATAACATTTATTAATAATTCTTAAGAACCTAATTCCATTTGACAGCACTGTATCATTTTAGTTCCATAAACTCAGTGAATTTAGAGATTGAGTTACAGAGAACAGCGAAGTCAGTTAGGCTTAGCAAGTACATTTGGGGGAAGCAGGGAGTGTGTCTGAGGATCCCCACATCCATAGCAGTTAGCTAGGGCTGTACCAAATAAGCATTCCTGCAAATTTCAGCAGCCAGCAATCAATCGCATTTATAGATCTGTTTTAGCACTTATAAACATGATTAAATGAATTTCTCCACAGTCTTCTTTTGTTACAACAAAGTTATTAATATAATGGATAAAGCTACCTGAAAAAATACACTTCCTACTGTTCACTTATGCAAAATGTTTCTAGAGAATGAACTTCCAATAACTTTTCATCTCTGAATGAAAAAAGAAACACCCCACTAAAACCCAAACATTCTTATTAACCATCAATCTTTTTTGTTAAAAATATACGGAGGTGAGGCCAAAAAAGTAGACACCAAGTGAAGCAGAACACACTTATAAAGCAAATACAGAGCAACTTTGAACAAACAGTACCATTTTGTGGCAAAGCAACGTCAAACCTACACAATCATTAATGAGGTGCCATGATAGTTTCATGATTCTAGTAGCAACTAATAAGGTCAAAAAAGAAAATTTCTGGCAAAGCATCAAGGTTTGAACTTCAGCCATAAGATAGTTGCAGTACTTTGCTGTCAAGCTACGTAACAAGAAACACCCAATAAAAATAAAACTTGGTTCACATGAAGCCAGAAAATTAGCAGTATTAAATGTAGCCTTACACTTGCCTTGGAAAAGTATCATTTGCTGTTGTAACTTTCATAGGGTACCTACCATTTATTGTTCACCAGTGACTGGTGCTTGAGTTCAATTTTTGTCGGAGAAGCAGAAATCTGCATTATATAGTAGCAGGTCTCTTTGGTTGCTGAGGGTGGTGAAAAGTCCATGATTGTGGGTGTGGGGATGGGTGTTTAAGATATATTTTAACAAGAATTTCAAAAAATTGCTTTTGGGGTGGGAATTCAGATTTGGGAGGAATAAAATACTTCTGAATATCTGTTTAATTAGGTCTTATATACATTTAGAGAATGAAGAGTCTTCAAAATGTTGGCCTCTTCGTTTCATCTCTCCCTTCTCCAGCACTGCATTGTTCTGAAACTCAGGACATTCTAGCCTTTCAGTTTGATCTTATTTTCTTTTGAATGGATAGCATGGTACAGGTAAGCCGTAAATTGCTTTATTGCACACTAAATACTTTTTAAAAGCATGGTAGGAACTAGCTATTGCAAGAACTATTATTTATCCTAATTGATCCCAGCTGAGCTTGGAAGGTAGTCTGGCCTGAGAGCCTTCAAAGACTTGCCAAAAGGCTGTCAGATTTGATAACTCACACCACTCTGAACTTGGCTCAGAGGGGTCAGTTACAGAGTGAACACTAAGCTCCCCCTGATATCCAAGCCTGCTGAAAAATGCAGATACACTGCCAGCTGACTTGCAAGCCACTAGATTTTCAACTTTGTTTTAAGAGGCTCATGTGTTCTTGGAACTGGGGATGGGCTGCTCAGCAATAAGAAGACGTTCCCATGTGGAGTTACAGAGCAGATGTGACTGTCCTTTGTGCTGGGAAGCATCTGTTTCTGTTAAAACATGGTTTGTGCATTGGCCTAAATATTTAGGATGAGCTGGGGATATAACAAAATCTTAAATTATGCCTCTTTGATTGAGTAACTGAAAGCATCCATGAATTTGTATTTTATTGTTTTATGTTATATTAATCTTTTTCACATAAAATTTATATAGATTATACAAAGACTGTTGTTCTACATTTTCAAAGCTCCAGCTGAATGATCTTGCAAGTTGTTTTATAACATTAAGTTGAAGCACCATCAAGGAAAGAAAACAGTATTTGTCTTTTCATTGTTACAACTTGTTTGCCTAACATAATCCCTGGGCTCATGAAATCCCCCAAAAAATTTTTGTTAGGAAAATGAAAAAAATGAATAAATAATTCTATGAAGGATTTTCTTTTTCTCTTAGTTTCAGTAAAATTCCTCAATTGATGGATGCATTAACTAACCTTATTGTGATTATCATCTCAAAATATATGCCATCATATTACATACCTTAACCTTACACAATGTTATATGTCAATTATATCCTAACAAAGCTGGAGTAAATGAATAAAACTTTTAAAGAAATCAGATTTATCACTATTGGCTTTTTGAAAGATTTTAATTATTTGACACAGAGAGAGAGAGAGAGAGAGAACAAGCAGGGTGAATGGCAGGCAGAGGGAGGAGAAGCAGACTACCTGCTGAGCAAAAAGCCCTAAGTGGGGCTTGATCCCAGGACATTGGGATCATGACCTGAGGAAAAGGCAGACACTTAACCAACTGACCACACAGACAACCCCTCCCTATTGCCATTTTAAAAGATATTTTTGTAGAAATATATCATTTAAATGATATATTTCTAGCAGTCTATTCAAATGCTACCCATAGTTTTCTGAAATTTCATATTATTCATGGACAATTTTTAATGTTGCCAGGAAATTGAAAAGGAAAGTTTATATTGAAAGTCTTTTTTTCCTTTTCTGTTTTCCAGTTTATGGGTGTGTGCAGCTTCTTCATACTTTTACCATGATATTTAAAATCTAGCTTTATGTTATGATGGATTCAAAATGGCCACAAACTCCTTGCCTTTCCTAGTTGAGAGGAGGGGTCTATTTTCCTTCTCTTTGACACAGGTGGGCCCTGTTACTGACTTTGACCAGAAAAATGTACCAGAAAGAACATGGTATAAATTCTAAACAGGCTAAAGAAACTGGTACATTCTCTGCACCTTTGTTGTATGCTCTCCCTTGGAAGCCATCTGTCATATAAGAAGTGTAGGTAACTGCCATCTTGTGAAGAAACCTAGTCTTCCTAATTGGAGAGGAAGAAAGCACACAAGGAAGTACATCGATGCTAGATACATGAGTCAACTTTTTGGACCTTCCTGCATAGTAAAGGGAGAAAACAGATGAAGCCAGTGCTCATTGCAGATACTTCCTGAGACCTCCCAAATTCCTGATCCATGGTCTCATGAGCAGATAAAGTGATGGTCATTTTAAACCGCTAAGTTTTGGGGTACTTTGTATATACAGTAGTAAATAATAATAATAAACTTGCACCTTCATTATTAAGAATATTACTTCTCTAACATAATAATTGAAAATATACTAAGTATTCTCATAATATATGCTTTGAGAAAAATGAGAAATATCTCTATATTATATGTTTTTCAGCATGAGGCATCAGGAGATAAAGCACTTATTCTAATATTTATTTATAATGTTAACTTTTTAAAATCATAGTCAAAATTAGAACTGATTGAAGCTTTGTCATGCTATTATAACACTCAATATTCAAAAATCCAACTTTAGAAAAATGACTCTCAAGATTAGATGTTTATTGGGGTGCCTGGGTGGCTCAGTGGGTTGAGCCTCTGCTTTCAGCTCAGGTTGTGATCTCGGGGGTCTAAGGATCAAGCCCCGCATCAGGCTGTCTGCTCATCAGGAAGCCTTCTTCCCCTTCTCTCTCTCTCTACCTACTTCTGATCTCTGTCTGTCAAATGGATAAATGAATTCTTTAAAAAAAAAAAAAAGACTAGATGTTTACCAGACTTGATTTTATGAACATTTTTTTTTTAATTTTTTATTTTTTATAAACATATATTTTTATCCCCGGGGGTACAGGTCTGTGAATCACCAGGTTTACACACTTCACAGCACTCACCAAAGCACATACCCTCCCCAGTGTCCATAATCCCACCCCCTTCTCCCAACACCCTTCCCCCCAGCAACCCTCAGTTTGTTTTGTGAGATTAAGAGTCACTTATGGTTTGTCTCCCTCCCAATTCCATCTTGTTTCATTGATTCTTCTTCTACCCACTTAAGCCTCCATGTTGCATCACCACTTCCTCATATCAGGGAGATCATATGATAGTTGTCTTTCTCTGCTTGACTTATTTCGCTAAGCATGATATGTTCTAGTTCCATCCATGTTGTCGCAAATGGCAAGATTTCCCAGCAATTGCACTACTGGGTATTTACCCTAAAGATACAAACGTAGTGATCCAAAGGGGCACGTGCACCCGAATGTTTATAGCAGCAATGTCCACAATAGCCAAACTAAGGAAAGAACCTAGATGTCCATCAACAGATGAATGGATCAAGAAGATGTGGTATATATACACAATGGAATACTATGCAGCCATCAAAAGAGATTTTATGAACATTTTTAAACTTGAATATAGTCACAATGGATTTCAATTGGTTACATTCTCTTTACCATAAAAAAATACACCAAGTCCCTGGGTTATATGTAAAAATGTTATTAAGTTATGGGGTTGTCTGTTGCTTAATAGTTACAAAATACTTTCTATTATTTTGCTTTGTGACTTGCTATAAAATGATTCAACCAACTATCAACTTAACAATTACTATAATACAGATCAGTTAGGTTGAATCTGTAAGAAATGGTATATCTCACCACACTTCTTTCCTCTCTGTATTAGTTAGTATTTGAGATAAAATATGAGCAGAAACTCAAACAAGAATGGATTAAAAATGACAGATGTTTATTTTCCTCTCATAAATTTCCAAGCAGCTATGACAACTCTACTCTACAACATCAAAAGGAGCCCCATTTCCTCTATCTGGCAGCACTCTATTACTTCCTAGGATGCTGCACTTAACCTCAGGGTTCGTTATGGACAGCTAGAGGAGGGAATGTAAAGGGGATGGGATATTCTCTCCTGGAAGGTGATTATCTGGAAAGTGAACTCAAAACTATCACCCAAAGCATAACATATCTAAGTAAGTTAGTTGCATGGCCACACCTAGATGCAAGAAGCCTTGAAATATATTCTTTATTCTGGATAACTATTTGTGGAATTAACATTTTGATTATTATGGAAAAAGGGGAGTATGGCTATTTACAGACAGTTAATATTGTTAAATTTTTCAACACCTATTCAATGCTTCATGAGTGTTTAGTCGAGAACTGACCTTTTCTGCCTTCATGGTCAATCCTAATCAAAATGATGAACCTGAGTGCTAGAGCAACAGATGTCTTTGGTAAACACCTCTCTAGTTATTTTGTGCCCTCAATCTGACTTTTGCTTCCTCAAATTTCTTCACTGACCCACACAATACACCAATGTGGCACATTACCTATGTCTGAGTGATATTCCAAGGTCCATCCCATTCCCCTTAATTAAATTAAATTAAAACAAGAAGATTTCTTTTTATAAAGATTTTATTTACTTATTTGATACAGAGAGAGAGAGATCTCAAGTAGGCAGAGAGGCAGGCAGAGGGGGGGAAGCAGGCTCCCTGCTGAGGATAGAGCCTGATGTAGGGCTTGAACCCAGGACCCAGAAATCATGACCTGAGCCAAAGGCAGAGACTTAACCCACTGAACCATGCCGGTGCTCCTAAATAAGCAGATTTCTTAAAAGCAAGCAAACAAGCAAACAAAAAAACAAATGAAAAACCAAAGAACCAAAACAAACAAAAAACTTAACCTATCCTTTAATTACCCATGAATACTATATTGTGTTGAGTGATATTTTGTGGTAATTGGTTAAACTCTTTTTGGAAAAAGTATTTATTTAAAACCCTTAAAGTTAAATAGCCAAGCTAATAATGAAAACTCAGATACTATATTACAGTGGAAGATAGCTTTTCATTAGAAATGGTTTTGGCTTTCTTCAGTTATTCAATGCAAATGTGTGAAGTGAACCTTTTTAGTAATCCCATACAATAGTATCAGGAATTATCCACTTTTATTTTGAACTATTTTATCTATCATCTACATATTACTTCTATCTATCATCTACCATCATCTCTTTCATCTGTCTGTATTACTAGCTAAAGTACTAGAAAAAAAGCCAAACCTCAGAACAGAAAGTGTTTCCTTTTCTTTTCTTCCCTTCCCTTCCCTTTCCTTTTCCTTTTTCTTCTTTTCTTTTCCTTTTTTTTCTTGTTCTTTCTTTCATTTTCATTGAAGTGTAATTAATACCTGTTCTTATATTAGTTTCAGGTGTACAACATAATGATTCAACCCTTCTATATATTACTCAGTGCACATCACAATTAGTGTACTTTTAATCCCTTTTATCCATTTTCTACATCACCACTCCCCATGTCCCTCTGGCAACCATCAGTTTGCTCTCTATATTTAAGAGTCCAAAATAGAAAGCTTTTATCTGCACTTGTCTATTCTCAAAGTGAACCCCATGAAAAAGGCCACGTCTATTTCTGACCCAATGGGTCCTAGATCAACAAGACCTGGAATAAAACACAGCTTTCCATCCTCACTGTGCAGTAAAGAGGTAAAACCTGTCTCTCATGGAGCCTGTGAGTAGAACTCTGGCATCACCCTTCTACAGGGTGAAGCAGTTATCATCCTACACAGTGACTTTGGGCAGAATTTTGGCATCCAGCCCACCGCAAGAGGAGGAGGCACACCTACCTGGTGAAGCTTATGAGTGGTACTTTGCTGTCTATCCCTGACCTGCACTAAGGAGAAATGTTCTTCCCCAGTGGCCATGTTGATGGAACTCTGAGTTCCACCATCCCCCTGTGGTGGTGTCCCCTACCTCCATAGTCCGTGTTGTGAGGACTGTGGGCAGAGTCCTGCCATCTGAATAACACACAATTGGGGAGACTGGATTCACTGCAGGAGATTTACAAATTAAATTGGCATTTGATAAGCAGTCCCCAAAGTGAGCCAGAACATGTATTTTGTGACTGCAGAAGTTGACCACCTGCTTAAATAAAAGATCTCTCTCTCTCTCTATATATATATATATAAACTTTAGTCTTTTAATATTCAAATCATTCAAGATATAGTCCAAAGTTCCTCACATACCAAAAACAAGGAAAATCTCAAGTGAGAAAAGATAATCAACAGAATCTAACTCTGAGAATGATACAAGTATTAAAATGACTGGACAAGGATTCTAAAGAATATACCATAAAAATATCCTTCATAGTAGTAATATATACAAATGGACAAAAATGAAAACATAGACAATTTCAGACACCTTCAGTAAAGAACAGAAGATACAAAGAGCCAAATGGAAATTTTGGAACTAAAAAAAAATAATAATAATCAAAATAAAAATCTAATAGCATGGACTAAATAGTAGACTGGAAATGACAGAGGAAAGAATCAGTAACATTGAAGGTAAAATCGTAGAAATTATCTATTCTGAACAACACAGAGCAAACTGAAAAATGAAACAAAACAAAACATAAACTGAACTTCAGTGACTTCTGGGACAATAGCAGAAGACCTAACATTTATGTCATTGGAGTTCCAGAATGAGAGGAAAAAAATGTGGAACTGAAAACATATTTGACAAAATAATGACTGAAACCTTCCTAATTCAGTGAGGGACAAATCTACAGATTTAAGAAACTCAGTGAACTCCAAAGAGGATAAACCAAAGAACTTTATGACCAGAAATACTAGAATCAAACCTATGAAAACCAAAATAGTAATTTTATTATTTACCAGTCTAATTTGGTCAGAAATAATGCTAGAAAACAATATCATCTTACAGTATTTAGTATGCTAGAATCCAAACAGAAAGAACAAAATCATAGGCACTTTAAGAAGCAGCCGAAACACATGATAACTGAAAAAGTTGTATTTTGGGTATTGGTTTATGTTTGACCCAGCTGATTTTGCATGAAAAACAATATCGTTATTTTAAAAATCAGTTTGATAGCACCATAATTATTTATATTTGCTCTTATTTTCTGGTAAAAAAATGTTACCTTTATGTCCAACACTCTATCCACTTTTACTATTTTTGTTAATCTTTTTTCAGATGTTACAAATACTTCTTTTTATAAATGTTTGAAACTCCTCCAACCTTCTGGATCTGATTAATTTATATATTTTAATGTTAAATCTTTCTCCTAATTCTATACTAAAAGGTAATTTTATATACACTATAAATCACTTTTTAGGAATTTGTGTCCTATTTACCAATGTATTTCAATTTATTGATTGTAAAGATTGACATGCACTAAAACTAGTCATGCTTTTTGAAATAACATGGTGAATAAATCATGGTGAGTATCCAAGAAACAAAAACCTTGAGATCTAGTCAGGAATAATTTCAGAAATAAAGATAATTCATTTTGATAATAATTATTATAAAAAATAACTGCATCCTTCATCAAAGGATTCAGTTTTTTCCTAAGATTGTGTTTATTTATTTGTCAGAGAGCACAAGCAGGAGGATTGGCAGGCAGAGAAAAAAGCTGGTTCCCCACTGAGCAGGGAGCCTGATGCAGGACTCAATCCAGGACCCTGGGATCATGACCTGAGTGGAAAGCAAATGCTTAACCAACTGAGCCACCCAGGTGTCCCTTAGCATGACTTAAAAAAAAAAATTAAATTAAATTAAAATTTTTTCAGTGTTCCAAGATTCATTTTTTATGCACCACACATAGTGCTCCATGCAATATGTGCCCTCCTTAATACCCACCACCAGGATCACCCACCCCCCACTCCCACCCCTCCAAAACCCTCAGTTTGTTTTTCAGAGCCACAGTCTCTCATGGTTCATCTCCCCCTCCAATTTCCCCCAACTCCCTTCTCCTCTCCATCTCCCCATGTCCTCTGTGTTATTCCTTATGCTCCACAAGTAAGTGAAACCATATGATAATTGACTCTCTGTGCTTGACTTATTTCACTCAGCATAATCTCCTGCAGTTCCCTCCATGTTGATACAAAAGTTGGGTGCTCATCCTTTCTGATGGAGGCATAATATTCCATTGTGTACATGGACCACATCTTCCTTATCCATTCATCTATTGAAGGGCATCTTGGCTCTTTCCACAGTTTGGCGACTGTGGCCATTGTTGCTATGAACATTGAATGACTTTTAAATAGCTCTTTAAATCCAATAGTTGTCTTCTTTTGCTTGAAAGATCTGAGTTAAAGTGAAACATGTATCCTATTTTATATTATCTGTTATCTTTTGTAGACATCTAGAGGGGAAATTTCAACATATGCCTGAATGTTTGTATGTGTCAGTATGCTGCTTTCTTCTGGTAAATCCAGCAGCCCCAAATAACCTTGTGATTTTAATAAGTGTTTGAGGAAATATTTCACTTTTAGAGCTATGAAAACTTTCATATACCCGGTGTTGGTTTATCACCTACAATCTGAGATTTTTAGGGAAATATGTTAATTTTTTAGCATGTAATTAATTAATTAATTAATTAATGAGAGAAAGAAAAAATATTCAAGTGGGGGGATGTGCATGGGCAGAGGAAAAGGGAGAATGAGAATCCCAAGCAGGATTCACACTAAGTGTGGAGCCTGTTGAGGGGATTTCTCATGACCCTAAGATCATGACCAAAGCTGAAATCAAGAGTTAGGCCCTTAGTGAACTGAGCAACATGGGCACCCCACATTACATATTTTGATTGTGTCTCCTGTGCTCAAAGTGAATATTTTTAGAAAATTCTTATTAATATTATTAGGTAATCAATTAGTAAAATACAGGCTCTAAAACTTATTTTATTGGCCACATGTTCTGCCAGAATTTCTTCCATATCTTCTTTGTAACCAAAAGTGAGCTTTCTCTGATGGCTAAAATTCTCACTTTTTCCACCTATGTAAAAAAGAGGTGTAAAAAATTACTCATCTATGATTTCCCTTATGTGTGTAATTTAAAAAGGAAAACAAATATGTGAAAAGTAGAAAGAGATCCATAAACATAGAAAACAAACTGATGGCTACCAGAGAGAAGGAGGTGGGAGTGAGTAAAAATGGGTGAAGGGGAGTGAGTAAGTAATGCATAGCATAGAGGATATATTAAGTGGTATTGTGGTAGTGTTCCATGGTGGTAGATAATAGCTACACTTGTGGTGCATAGCATAATGTATGAACTTATGGAGTTGCTATGCTATACACCAGAAACCAATGTAACATTGCGTGTCAATGATAATTGAAAAAAATATATTATTTCTCATGTCCATGATTTTCAGACAATGCTGCTTTTTACTGTTCTGTGTTTTTTTATAATTTTCTGTGATTTTTGTCATAACATACAGTTTGTTTACATTTTTACGGTACGTCTGTAACCTTCTAACATTCTCATCTCTGGAGTACTTTCTCCCCTATTTTTGTCTTCACTCCAGTCCTATTATTAGCTTCATCAACCAATAACATTCTTCTAGCCTACTGGCTTATAGCCCTTGAATCCCTATGAAACCAAGGTCTGTTCTTTTAAAAATCTTAATTATAACTTCTACTATTCCTTTATTTAAATCCAAAACCCTCTTCTGGTTTTCCTTTCCTTCAGTGCCAGCTGGGATGCCAAAGACAGCCATATCATCTGCCACATGCACCCTTCAAGAGCACCAAAACTTAGGTCACACCACTGTGCCTGCATTGACAATTTTTAAAAGTCATATCTGTTGTCTGTTTTTCTACATTTGCTCTCCGAACTGAAGTTGTTGATTAAAAAAATTCAAAAACACCAAGTTCTCTTCAATGTAATGTTATTTTCATCATTCCTCACTTGAAAAAAATCATTATCATGTTCCTTTCAGTGGGTGTTCCAAACAGACTCAACTAATTGTGAATTCCTCTGTTTCTAGAGGAAGAAATATGCTTCATTCTCAAGAATATTGAAATCACGTGTTATCATGAGTACTGGGTGTTACACACAACCAATGAGTCATTGAACACTACATCAAAAGCTAATTATGTACTGTATGTTCACTTATTAAGCATAACAGAAAATAACAGTGAAATTATATGATGAGAATTACTTTACTGTCATTGATCCATTACATAATTATATATTAAGGAAACTGCCATGTGCTGGGTGCTAGAGACAGAAAGATATTAAGGCAAGTTTCATCTGTCTCAAAGTTCATTTCTGAGAGAAGAATTACATAAAAAGTAATTTTGATTTCACATGTTAAAGGTTCTTCTTCCTTTTCTAATTCCTCCTCCTCCTCCTCTTCATCTCCTCCTCCTCCTTCTTCTTTCTCTTCCTTCTTCTACCCCATCTCCCTCCCCTTCCTAGTCCTCTTCTTCCTCTTCTCCCACTCCTTCTCTTTCTTCTTCATTTTCATCTTCATCTTCATCATCATCATCTTCTTTTCCTGTATCTTTATCTGTTTTTTACTTCCTACTTTAGAGGAATTAATTTCTCTCTTCTTTCCAATGTTCTTTCCTTAAATATATTCATCTTGCCAGAATATCTCACTTTGAGAAGTTCTTCTCCACTGTCCTTTAAATTATTGCTCTTAGCAGGCAAAAGCTACTCATCTTTCACATATTAGTTTTAGTGTTTCCCTTCTGTGAAAACATCCTGAGACCTCCAGACTCTCAGAATTAATGTGTTTAATTTCACTCACTGTTGCTCATACTTCTATCACAGTAATTCATAATTGTTTATAGACTAGAAAAAATAATAGTATGAGCATGGAAAATGAGAATTAAGTTTTCTGACAATAATAAGTTTTTGGATGTAAGGTATATGACTTAGAAGGCTTGACAAGACAAATCAGGGAAATGAAGTTCAGTGGTAGATTACTCTGAACTGGGAAGGTTCTGGAGAGCCACAGATCCTTCTGAGCTCTAATCCTATCTTCATTTCTCCACAGGAAAGGTTGCAGACTCATTTCTTATTTTGTCTTTCAGTAGAGTGTTTTTGGTAGGAGCAGGGTTGATTTGGACAGTTATTTGATCAAATAAACAAATTTGATCAAATAAAGAAACAACTTCTGGCAAACTGTATTTACAATACATTTGTTATTTGATGCAGTTTTCTAATAGGACTGAGCTGGATTGTCTAACATATTTATCTCTATCCTATATATGTAGGTAAATCCTTAGCTGGAATCAGTTTTAATAGCCTTCAGAATCTTACATATTCAGAGCTCCCATTGAGTGAAACTACTTTGATGCAGAGTTTAATGTGTGGATTGACGATGGTTCTCCGGAAGCTTCGTCTACAGGAAATCTGGATTGTGGCAATTACCTCCTTATGGGCTATTTCTCCAGGGATAGATGCCTAAAGAAAGGGGGAAAAACATCAATGTTCTTTATTTCAACGCAATTCCAAACTGCAAGGTATAGAATATGCTTAGGGGAAATTTCAGCCACATCCTTAATTATGCACCAGCTTTATTTAATGATAGTTAACCTTCATTTTATTTTCCCTATGCTTAATATATTTGGGAACAGAGTTTCTTTAGACCAGATTGAATATGATCCTTAAAATACTCTATACCACAAATTTGATTATTCACTTAATGGTGGCCGGTGAGATTATGGAAGTAATTTCCTTCCTTCAATTGCATAAGTAAATCCGCCAATGCCAAAGAAGACACACTATCAGCTAAAATGGTCTTTTGGGGTGAAGGGAAGTTTTTATCTAATTATATACAATTGGATTTTATAAAGGTTTAAATCAGCCTTGACTACCACATGTCTGGGCAACAGTCCATCCTATACTGTGAATCACTGAAGACTGCTGGGAAGCAAAATGAGAGTTTTATCCTAGCAAAATTAGCAAAATTGTGCCATAAGATGTTTTCAGATGATGTCAAAGCTATTAAATTGAAATTATCCTCATCTCAGCAATATCCTTTGGGAGTGGGAAGAAAGCACAGCAGCATAGAAATTTCCTTAGGGGGCTCTGAGCTAGTCTATCAGGACTTGAAATAGATACAGGTTTGGAGATTTTTTTTTTTAAGATTGATTTATTTATTTTTCAGAGGGGAGAAGCAGGCAGAGGGAGACGTAGGCTCCCACTGAGCAGGGAGACCCATACAAGACTCAATCCCAGGACTTCAGGATCATAACATGAGCCTAAGGCAGATGCTTAATGGATTGAGTCACCCAGGTGTCCCCAGGTTTGAAGATGTTATAAAATATGCCACAGCTTCTATTACAGGTTAAATAATAACATTTTTCTGTATTGGTGACTCACAATATGGTTTACTTGAGTTTGAGTCTTAAGGAAATTCCATCTGCATTTTATATTATCAAGATTTCTCCCTAAGGTTCAAAATTATCTCACGAATCACTAAAAACTGAAAGAAAAAAAAAATCCAGGAGAAGGTTTTTTACTACCAAAATTTTTCCTATTCTATTTGGTTTGATAGGCTTCAATTATTATTAAAATATCACCTCCAGTGTACAAGTAAATTTCCATAAGCATATAACCTTAAGGCAAATGTTTCCAGGAAAATGTAGTGAAATTAACAATTCTAAGTGTTGTCTAAGATGGGGAGCCACTGGAACTTTCATACATTGCTTGTGGGAGTATAAAGTGGTGTGATTATTTTTAAAAACATTTTGCCATTCTTATAAAGTTAAACATATATCTACCCTATGACTATGAAAGTTATCTCCTGGGTATTTACCCAAGAGAAATACAAATTTATGTCTACAAAGAGATTTGAGCAATAATATGCATAGTAGTGTCATGCAAAATAGCCAAAGACTAGAAATATTCCAAACATTTATCAAAAGAGAGTTACTAAGATTATGGAACAGTGCTCTGTAATGAAAAAGAATGAAATACAATCTATACAACAGCAGGAATAAATTTCATAAGCATTATGCTGACACAGAGAAAACATCTCTGTGAATGCATCTGACAAACAGGGTATACAGTTTGACTTCATTTCTGTGACATTCTCAAGTACATCAGTGTTTTCCTGGTTTGGGAGGTGACAGAACAGGGATTGGCTATAAAGTTTTATTGTGCAGTACATATAATAGTATACAGATTTTTATCCAAATACATCAAACTATACAGTTAAAATGTCTTTTTTCTTATTTGTAAATTGTATATATTTTATAGATATAATATATACATTGATTTACAATATTAGAAAATCAATTAATATTACAATACACCAAACATTCCAATAAGAAAACCCATTTTTCTTGTAAGGAAATCCTTTCAACAGATGTCCAAAGTCAAAAAACCTTTAATATTCTTTTTTTTCTTTTTTAAAGCAAAGCAGAGCAAAATGAAAGGAAGACTGTATAAAGGTAAAACTAGGAAGTTATTTTTTAAAGTATAGTTAAGAATAACTGTATGAAATAAAAAAGAATAACTGTATGAAATCAATAGACATTGGTATATCTAATTATGAAATCCTAAAGACTTTGTGATTAAGTTAAAAAGGAAAGTAAAAGGAATTCTTTCACTAACAAGATAAGATATTCAAGTATTGGGAAGAAATCATCATTTGCAGACATTTTGACTAATCCTAGAAAACTCAAGGCAGCTAACTAAAGACAGAAATATGAAAAGGGTCCAGTTAGGAGAATAAGAACAAATATGAAAACCATGGCTTCATCTGTCAGTGATGATGAGTTAGAAGAAAGTATCCACACACAAATCAAATACGGAAAATAAGTGAATCCTTATGGAACTCTTAGAAGACCTGTTCAAAAATCTATATATCTATAGATATAGAGATTTAGACATGGATATAGATAGATAGATAGATAGATAGATATCTAGATCTATCTATATCCATATCTATATAACTATATATATAGTTTAAACTATCAATTGAAGGTCTGAGTATTGTGTCCCTTTTTCCTCCTAAATTGATTTGTACCTTTGTGGTAGGCAAGCAGCAAGAAAATGATGTGACATCTGCAAGGAACAGATTCTGCCAGGAGCAGAAATGAGCGTAAAAAAGGACCCTTACCTCCAGATAGGCACACAGCCTTTGTCACCTTGACTTCAGCCTGAAGAGAGAGCCCAGTCACAGCATGGTACATTTCTGGCATACAGAACGGTGAGCTGCTAAGTTTGTGGTCATAAATCACGTAGCAATAGAAAACAAATGTGATATTTAACATTTCCAGAGTCCTGAGGAAATATTTTTAATCCTTTTTAAAAATATTTTATTTATTTATTTAACAGAGAAAGAGAGATCACAAGTAGGCAGAGAGGAAGGCAGAGAGAAAGGGGGAAGCAGGCTCCCCGCTAGCAGAGAGCCCAATGAGGGGCTTGATCCCAGGACCCTGAGACCATGACCTGAGCTGAAGGCAGGGACTTAACCCACTGAACCACCCAGGTGCACTGGAAATATTTTTAATCATAACATGATAAGGTTGTATATCTGGCAGAGTGAACAGCTTTTTAAAAAGTTATGAACATAGGGGTGCCTGGGTAGCTCAGTCTCTTAGGCAGCGGCCTTCATCTGGGGTCATGATCCCAGGGTCCTGGAATAGAATCCTCCTGGGGCTCCATGCTCAGTGGGGAGTCTTCTTCTCCTTCTCCCTCTGCCCCGTCCTCTGGCTTGTGCTCTGTCTCTTGCTTTCTCTATCTCTCTCAAATAAATACATGCAATATTTAAAAAATATGAACATAAGGAAAAAATTAAAATAGAAATGGGCACCTGTAGATATTTTAGCTATAATTAAGTGTACTCTATTGTCTTCAGTAATTTAAAGGTATATTGATAAAGAGATTAGAAAGCCCATTGAAAATTCCTGTTTTTCTATGTTTTTTTTAAATGCTACTACACATGCTTATTTATTTTTTTTAAGTTTTTATTAAATTTCAGTTAGTTCACATACAGTGTAATGCTAGTGTCAGGTGTACAATTTAGTGATTCAACACTGACAACCCCAGTCCTCAACACAAGTGTTTCTTTAAACTGTTTTTTTTTTTTTTAAGTAAACTCCACACTCAAAGTAGAGCCAAGCATGGGGCTTGAACTCATGACCTTGCAATCAATACCTGAGCTGAGGTCAAGAGTTAGATGCATTAGATCCTAACTATACAAATATAAATTATAGTTGGAATAAATAAATAAATAAATAAATAAATTCCAGTTTTTATTTAAATTCTGGTTAGTTAACATTTAGTGTGGTATTGTTTTCAGAAGAGAATTTAGTGATTTGTCACTTACATGTTATACCCAGTGCTCACCACAAGAACTGTGGATTAAATGTTCAAAACTGAAAAAAAAAAAAAACCCCACAATAATCTAAGAGAAAACAAGCTCAGAATTCACAGTGGCCTTCTATACGTAAAACAATGTAAGAAAATAAAAATCTTTTTGTATGGCAAAAACATAAACTATTAAAAAGACTAATTAAAATGGACAGTATTTTCAGGGGATATATTTTTAATATTGAAGGAGCTTTAAGAAATCATTGAAATCAACAGGGAAAAAACGTTGATGGACATAATAGGGTTCTCAGAGCAGTAGTGATAGAAGTGGATAGTTGCATGTTCATGGTAAAATAAATAAAATATACAGTTTTCATTTATGAAATTGGTAATATTTTAAAAGGTAGTAATGCTAAGATAGGTAGTGTATGCAATTTGAATCAGGAGTGTTAATATGTTCACATTCTTTGATGAAATAATCTAACTTCTAGAAAACTTATCGTAAGAAAATAATCAGAAATGTGGAAAATTATTAACCCACAAATTATTTATAGTATTTATAAGAGTGGAAATAATCTAAATATTTCACACACAAATAAGTTAGGGAATAACTATATGGCACAATATTCTGTAGAACTGAAGAAATTTTAGAAAAAAAATAATTACACAGGGGAATGCCCATAGTCTGTTAACTGTTAACTGAAACTCCATATCTATTATGAAATTAGAGCTGAACAAAATTTTACTGGAAAGAAGTGCCCAGTATATGAATGATTAGTTCAGAATTTGAAGACTACAGTGCTTTTATTTATTTATTTAATTTTAGTTTTATTTATTGTGTGTGTGTGTGTGAAGAGAGAGAGGGAGGGAGAGAGAGAATCTTAAGCAGGCTCCACACCAGCCCATGAGCCCCATGAGAGGCTCAATCTTATAACCCTGAGATCATGACCTGAGCTGAAATCAAGTTGGATGCTTAATCACACAGCCAGCCTGGCACCCCTTGTTTGTTTTTAAGACATATTTTTTAAGTTTTTCTTTCTTTCCTAGATTTTCTATAGAACACACTTATTAGCTTTTAATTAGAAACAGATCCACAGAAATTATTATTTTAGGAGTTGTCTGTATCCTCGCTACTGAAAGCGTGATGTGGTCCATAAGATTCCTCTATGGTCAAAGTAGCATTACCCCCACCCTTCTCCACCCCACATTTCCTAACATTTCACAATATTTGTTGGTTTCTTCCATGTGTTTTATTTTAATATTTCTGTGTCTTAATTATTCCCATCTCTAAGCAGAACAAATCCATTTTTAAAGAAAAACATATTGGTATTTTGGCCATGGCTTTTAGATAACAGTGGTCTTTGTATAAGTTTTCTATTTTTTAAAATAACAGTGTTGATATTACTAATGAGTCTAATGTTTTAATATTCTATTCACTTAGTAATAAATTAAGTGAAATGTCACATTCCCCAAAACTTTATTTTCTCAATTGAAAAATACTTTATAATTTAAAAAGTCAAAGTGTTCCATTAATTATCTATTATTGCAGATCCGCAGTATTAATCTCTGTGTTAAAATTTATGACTCACATTTTTTTCTTGTTTTTAAAGAGAAGGAAAGGGCAAAGGGAGAGGGAGGGAAAGAGTCTCAAGTAGACTCTGAACCCAGTGCAGAGCCTGACATGGGGCTCAATCTCACACCCTGAGACCATGACCTGAGTTGAAATAAAAAATTGGATACTTAACCAACTGAGCCACCCATGTGCCCCATGAGTCAATTTTTTCACTAACATGCTGCATTCTCAGCTTTTGCAGAGAGGTGTTAAAAATGAATTGATCTAATCACACTGACCATAATATTATGCAATCTAGCATAAATATAATTTCTCAAGATAAATATCTTTCTGCAAGAAAAGAAAGTCTGTATAGATGATGTTTCTGATTTTTTTAAATTGTGAGCATCATGAAGATAATAAATTTCTATTTATTTCTTTATTTTTTTAATGTCTATTTAAATGAATTTTATTTTATAGTTTTAAACTCAGAGCTAATTCAGTACTAAAAAGCTATAGTTTGCTCATCCTGAATATCTTATACACACACTTTTCTTCACCGGTATATCTTTTAAAAATTTTCTTTAACCTGTGCAGATTACTTATGTGTAAAAAGGGAGGAGTCATCTTGACATGGTGGCTTTTGAGAATTAAATAAGATTATACATGTTCATCAAAATTTAACTGACTGTCAGATGTGGTGATATCCTGCAGTTATTTTTATTATCAGTTCTTATTATTAAGGTATTTTAAAACATAGACAATACAAATTTGGGGGAGTAGGTTTAAATACAATTATCATTATTATTTCCAAAAAGATTCTTTTAGAAACTTCTTAAAGAATCCTTCTCTAAATATTGCAATATATTTTAAATTTTTATAGTATTTTGAGATTAAAAACACATATTAGTTTCTTGAATATTAATCTTAAAACAATTTATCTACAAGTTACCAATTAACTACAGACTGGATTTTATCAATGTGTAAGTCAAGGGAAAAGAGTAAGTCAATGTCACATTTTGACCTGGTTTCTAGACCCAATTCTTTAATTATCCAAATCATTTAATTTTCTTTGAATTTTAAATTCCTCATCCATATAATGACAGGATGAGAGTTTCTTCTCACTCAAAAATTTCAAAAAATCATTTATATCTTTTTAATCTGAAGTTAGCTCCTTGAAGTCAAGATTTTTTATAGTTTTCAAAACCTATATTGAAAAGTTTAAAATACATTTGTTAAGTGAAAGAAGCTAAACAGAAAAGAATATATTCTGTATAATTGCATTCATATGAAATTGTGGAATAGGCAAAAACAATCTATAGTGACAGAAATCTATAGGGACATTTCAATGGTTCCTTAGGGCAGAAGGTTAGATGGCATGAATTTACTATAAAGGGAAAATAAGAACTTTTTGAGTAATGGAAATGATCTGTATCTTGATTTTTCAAAACTTATTGGACTGTATTCTTAAAGTAGATACACTTGTGTGCAAATTATTCCTCAATGAAATCGTCTAAAAAACAAGAAATAAAATACATTTGCATTTTGGAAGTCTTCATAATCTTATTTTAACTCAAAAATCTCAAAAAAAACCATTTATATCTCTCTAATCTGAATTTAGCTCCATAACGTCAAGGATAATGACCTCAAGTTTTAAAAATATAATTTAAAAATTTTGGAAAGGCTTAAACCACATCTGCATTTTAGAAGTCTATGATCTGAAGAAGATTTTGGAAGAATAGTGCTAACCATTATCAAATATTCCAGAACATACAATGGTTTTCAAATTTTGGTCTGTTTCCTTAGAGGTTTACAGCTCATATCTGTTCTTAGATCTGGTCTCTGTTTCTGTTCTTGGGAAGCTGGAAATGTTGAGATAATATGTTTTTTAGTTGGGCATTTAGTCAAAAACATTAAAATCCTTCAGCAGAAAAGTTGGTTAAGTTTGTAGAGAAAGCTAGATTAAGTTCACAAAAAGCCTGGCTTGTTCTATCACCTTCCTTCCTTCCTATTTTCCTTCCTTCCTTCCTTCCTTCCTTCCTTCCTTCCTTCCTGTCTGTCAACTATCATCTAGTTATCTATCATCTCTCTGTCTGTCTCTGTCTCTGTTTCTGTCTGTCTCATATGGACCCATCTACTTATTATCTATCTCTATCTAGCTATCATCTATCATCTTTCTATCCACCTACTGTCTCTCTATTATCTCTACTGAACTATCATATTAATAGAGTTTCTAATTTGAGGCACAGCAAGCAAGTCAGTGCATTCTGAGGAGAGTAATTGTATGTATGGCATTCACATGGGCTTCTTTTCCTTAAAATAAGAATACTGAGATTGATATAGGGGAAATGAGACAAAAGCTTCCTGTCAGGAGTATTGTTGAAAAGTAAAATATACTCATGCATAATAATGAAGTTCTAACTGCTACACTAATATTTCATATTTTACGTAAATAAAAAGCAACATATTAAATTGCTTTGTGAGTGAATATATTTAGCATAAGCTATAGACCATGGGATACTTACTGGCAGGATGGTAATTATATTTGGACCAGATGGAGTTTCTGGGTGGTCTTCAGAGTGAAGCTCAGTATAAGATCTATTGCAGCAAGGTAATTTGAACGACTTAATAAAAGGCATGGATCAATACTGTGGTCTATATTACATTGAAAAACAAAACAATATTTTTGTAAAGATGCCTAATATAAACTTTTTTTTCATTTAAAATGGAAAAGTCTTGCTTATAAAATCACTTAATGGAGTGCTTCAAAATATTTCAGACTGAATTTAGTCTAATCTGCTTGAAGACTTAGACTGAAATCAACTTTAATTTACTTAAAAATTCAGTTTTCATATTTAAGGATAAACCATATATGTCAGATTTTTACTTAGTTCTTTGTGAAAAGGCAGAAAAATCAATGGAACATTTTCTTTCTTTCTTTCTTTCTTTTTTTTTTTTTGAAAGAAAGAGAAAGCCTGAGTGTGGGGGGAAGTGCAGAGGGAGAGCAGGAATCTCAAGCAGACTTCATGCTGAGAGCAGAGCCTGGATGGGAGGGGCTCTCATCTCATGATGATGGGATCATGATCTAAGCCAAAATCAAGATCAAGAGTCAGACTTGGGGACTTAACTGACTGAGCCACATGTGCACTCTGATGTAACACTCTCCAAACAGACCTGTTTGTTGTTACACCTTTTTGCCTTAATACAACTACTATGAGACCATATCCATATACACAAAAATAAATATCATCAAAGTATATTTATTTTGACAAGTGTAAACTTATACCATAACTTCATTTAAATAATAGTTTACTAAAGATAAATCTTCATCATCAGTTTTTGTGTATAGAAGCTATTTGTGAAAAATGTTTTATTTTTAATTGTTTAAAAGATTTTATTTATTTAAGAGAGAAAGCATGAGACAGAGCACAACCAGAGGGGGAAGGGCAGAGGGAGAGGGAGAAGCAGACTCCCCTGTTAGCAGGGAGCCCAACACGGAGCTTGATCCCAGGGCCCTGGGATCATGACCTGAGTCGAAGGCAGATGCTTAACTGACTGAGCCACCCAACTGTCCCTGTGAAAATATTTTAAAACTATAAAGAAACAGTGTATTGAATTCTTTAGCTAAAATGCTCCCTTCAATTAGCTTTATCAAAAGACTTTTCTTAAAAATATCAGGATGCCTTTCAATGAATTGCAGTTATAAAGCTTCTCTCACTATAACACATTCACCCTGCACAGAAATGTAGTTAATATTCTGCAAGGATAACTGTAACTTCAACAACACTATTATTGAAAAGTAGAACTGGGTCTTCTGGTTCCATATTCCTTGATCTTTTCACCAAACCATAGCATATATCCTTGGATTCTGTCACATTATTTCAGGTAATTGAAAAGCAAAACCAAACAAAACAATGGTGACAATTCATAATCAGAGATAATTTCCAAGTTGATGTCTTTCTCTGATTAACTTACAAAAGCCTCATTTCCTTCTGTGAGCATATTTGTGACTGCATCATATTCCTCCATATATCTGCTATAAAATGATGAAGCTGTATTATTTTACACACAATATAAATGATCATATTGTGGTATGTCTGTATGCAATACCTGGCAAGTGTTCGTTGGAACATGAATTACTCAAGTGTTTTTGGATACTTAATACTATGTGTAAAGATAAGCCATTGGCTTTTGGCTGTATTGTAGCCTTGTCAATACTTTTTCTTTGTCTTAGAGTTGCATAACTTATTTAGAGGTCTCTGAACCACAGGATTTCTAGGGACAAAAATGAAGATTATAATCTCCCCATTTTTAATTAGATCACAGTTTCAAAAATAACTTTAATAATAATTTAAATAATGACTTTAATAATAATTTATTAATAACTGCTGAAAAAACATATTTGAGACCATATTATACTCCTATAAATCTTGACCCCATGCATGATGAATGTTGTTTTAACATCCTAATGTAAATTTATAGTCCCTGGAAAGTAAGACGTGTTTTATAAAATGTGCTTTATATTTCTGCATTAGAACATTTAACTGTTTGCATATTTATTCTGTAGTATACTTTTCATTGCATATTTTATTTCTTAAATGTCTTATGCATAATATATGTAAGTGAAATAATGTAAGTAATCTGTCAGGACTGAAAGTCATTTTATCATCATCAACTAATCTAGAATGTCAGATTCACCATGCCAAAAATTTTCTGCTTATTGGGAGCTACTAGACCAAGCAAAATTTAAGGAGAGCTAATTAGCTCCAGGATGGATCTATTAAATGTTAAGTCAAGTTATCAGAATTCTCTTATTCTCCATGCATTTGTACTGCTTATTTTATATTCTAGTTTTGCCAAGAAATGTAGTCAGTGTGAATTAGCTTTTATACAATAACTTCAGTAAAATCTTTGAAAAACATAGTTCTATAAAACAGACTGTTTAAACAAGCTCACATTTTAAAACATGACTCTTAATACAAAGAACAGTATCAAATAGGTGGTCTTAAGCAAAAGTAGAACAATTCATCAGTAAAACAAATTTATCATTTCACTAAGCTAATGGTGAATATTTTAGTAAAGCTAAAACTATGAAAACATTTGGAAACACATCTACACAGAAAGTGTAGATAACAGAATAGTTTATTTTAAATACATTTTATTATTTTTCTTGTTCAAACTTGATATGGATCTTAACCACCAATTAGGATACAAAGTAGTTATGAATTTAATATGTGCTGAAAGACAATGGCTTTGAATAATTTTTTTATTCATTCAGAAAATATTTATGTTGAAAGAATACAGAAATATTATATTAACCTAAAAACCTATTAATTGGTGGTCTATAAAGATAGAAGTGTCATTTGATGGAACAGAAAAAGGGATTTTTGTTTTTTCCCTGGGCATTTGTAATTACTTGTTATTTATAATAAGGATAACATATTTGTGTATTTGTAGTGACTTAATTACACTGTATTTTAAAGCAACAAAAATTGAAAATAAAAATTACATTTTAAATTGATCTGTTACTTAAAAACCTCATCTATTAACCTGGTAGAGAGCATGTATAATTAGAAACAGAAAGATCTGTGCAGTTGTCATGGGAACTCCATCTCTGCCTTGATTCTTCATGATGATGTGCTGGAAAAAGAGGTGAGGGTAGGGGAGCCTTGATTAATGACATCAGCTTATTTTTGTGGGGCAGATTTTCCTAACATGGTCAATTCCGGGCTCCCAATATGATGTCATTGGATACAAAATTCAAGGGGGTTTACCAGGGGTGCACAGCTATAATAGAGATAACTTCAAGGACATACAGAATAATAACATGTAGTAGAATAATTAAGAACTGATGGGTTTGAGTATTTGATGTTTTGTTTGTAATGTAGTTCACTTATTTCTAAATTTATGTAATTTTTAAAAAAAATAATGCATTTAACAACTCACAAAATTTCTAGAAATTTAACAATTAACTTTCATAAGCCAGTCCTGGTAGTGTCCAACATACCACTGGTCCTTTGCCTCTTTGCCTCCTATAGTAAACATTGTCCTCAAGGCACCATATATCAGTCAGAGTTAGGATCCTTGTCCTTAGTGAGGCAGAAAACCAAACCAAGCCTTACAAAAAATATGGCTCAAGGCAGAAGAGTACATGTTACAGTACTTAAAATTGATATACTGCCATCAGAGCCAGAATAGGTTAAGTGTTTTTTGAAGGAGAATTTAATTTAGATTATAATACAATAAAAATAATCCCTCCAATTTAAAAATAAAGATATGATGTAAGTTAATTATTTCCTTAATTGTAGCAAGAAGAAATGGATCATTAACTTCTACAAATGAATGTTGTTTTCTGCTGGACCTTCAACTTTGATGTTAGATTCAAAAGTATTGCTTTCCACCAGTGGTTCTTGGACTTTGGCATTCATTGGAATCACACATGCTGGACTCCAGTCTTAGGGTTTTCAGATTTGGTCAATTTGGGACAGGACCTGAGAATTTGTATTTCTAACTCATTTCCAAATGATGGTGACATGGCTGGATTGTTGAACACAGGTTGAGGGCCACAGCTATGGACAATAACATCTATTGAAGAGAAGTATGATCATATGATATAAAATTATAAAGAAATGAATGACATGAAAATTAGCCAGATTCAGAATAATGTGTGTGTGTGTGTGTGTGTGTGTGTGTGTGTGTGTGTGTTGAGAAACCAATGTAAGGGATTACACAAAACATGGAACTCTATTAGAAGAAAATGGTCCCCAAAATTACACTGAGTATGTAGATGAATATTTGCTATATCATTGTTTAAAGAGTTTGCATGTCTCGAACAGAGAGAAAAAGTTGTAATAACTAAATTAAGTTGTACTTACTAAACTTGCGTAAAGTTAAGTGCTTCAGACAAAGTACATTCTATTAGCCCCCAAATATAAAACTTTTAGCTTTTTTTTTTTTTTTTAAAGATTTTATTTATTTATTTGACAGAGAGAGTAGGCAGAGAGGCAGGCAGAGAGAGAGGAAGGGAAGCAGGCTCCCTGCTGAGCAGAGAGTCCGATGCTGGACTCGATCCCAGGACCCCAAGATCATGACCTGAGCCAAAGGTAGTGGCTTAACCCACTGTGCCGCCCAGGTACCCTAGCTTTTTTTTTTTTTTTTTTTTTTAAGATTTTACTATTTTTTTTTTTTTTAAGATTTTATTATTTGACAGAGAGAGACACAGTGAGAGAGTGAACACAAGCAAGGGGAGTGGGAGAGGGAGAAGCAGGCCTTCCGCTGAGCATAGAGCCCGATGCGGGCTCCATCCCAGGACCCTGGGATCATGACCAGAGCCAAAGGCAGATGCTTAACAACAGAGCAACCTAGGTGCCCCTAAAACTTATAGCTTTTAGGTTTGTTTTAATCAAATAATTTAAATAATATAATCTGAAAAAGCTTAGAAGCTCTTCAGAAGTGTAGTTATAAAAGTGACACCATAGAGAAAAATATTGGTAATGACTCTGCTCTTTTCTATTCATTAAGTTATTCAACAAATATTCCTTGATTGCCTACTATGCATCAGAAACTGTTCCAGGCATTGGAAATAAAACAATGAAGATTTCCAAAACAGATGAAAATCTTCCTCTCACGGAGATTACCCTCATAAAAGTAATTTTAGTTTTGCTCAGTAAGAAGCAAAGGGACCAAACAAACATTAACAAAGTTGAAGTTGGCAAAGAAAAGACTAGTAAACCTGAATTTAAGAAGTAAATCCAGTTTTGAAATCAAAAATAATAGTGGGAAAATAAGGCAATTCTAAGGTAAGGGATTTCCTCTGGATATACTAATAAGGAAAAGTGAGTCTGATAGTAAATAAATCAGGTAAAAATTAAAGCTCTAAGTTTCATCTAAATTTTATGGGAAAAATTTCCTTTATTTCCTTTTTCCTTTAATGTCATAATTTTCCTCCAGTGGTTTTCTTTTAGATGTCTAAATTAGTCATGCAATGTGACTATGAATATCTCATTTATATATGCAACACATTTTCCAAGGTAACATCTCTAATTAAAGCCAGCAATTCGGAGGTGAGGGTAAAGATATTCCATGGCTCCTCTCCCACCAAGCAAGAATTTTTTTTCCAAGGGTAATGCTCCCTTTTTGGTTGGGAGTTAATGAACTAATTCAGTAATAAAACATGATTTTTTTACATATTTATTTACTGCTTCACTGATTTTACTCAACAAGCATATTTGGACATCTAATAAATTACCAGGAAAAGGCACAACCCTGAATATTAAAAGATTAGTCAGACCTGATCCTGTTCTCAAACAGCTCCAAGGTGGCTGGTGGAGACATGAAAATGGACAAGCACAATAGGGGCAGAAAAGAACCCTGGTAAAATTACACAGTGGAAAATTTTTGGTAACATAAAATGTATACTAGATGAAATAGGCATGGACTCCCAGAGGATATGTTGCTTTCGGCTGAGACTCCAAGGGTGAAGAGAGTTAGCTAAGCGAGGAAAGTCAGTGTAAATGGAAATGTGACCATAGAAATAGGGAAATGTCAGCAGCATTTGCCTGAATTATATTGGTGACCAAGAAACTTGGGGAAAAGGCATTAAAATATTGGTTGGGGTGTGTGTGTGTAATGTAGTGTTCTTTCCAGTTTCTGAGTGTCAATCACCCAGAACTTAGTTTGCAGAGAATTAAGTCCCTTACTGGGAGTCAGGCACCATCACAGTTGTCAGACATTCAAACATTGATGAGCCATGGTTCTCCTTTCAGTGAATTTACAATTTCATAGGAAATTGACCAAACTTCTTTTTGCTTTAGGGGCACTCAACATATAAGTCATACTGAGTAAAAATTGTAGAATAGTCCATACCAGAAGTCTAAGTGCCTTTCACTCTGATATTCTATGATTTCAATGTTATGAAAACTTGATTTACAATACACAGTAATTAATTTGTACATTTATATTTTTTCCACATGTCGAGCACTTCCCTGTGTACATATTGAGTTTGTCTATTAAATGATTTTTAGTTGACCCTTAGTACACTATTTTATTTGGATATTATCTGAAAGGAAATTCAAAACAAAACTAACAACCAAGCAAATAAAACAAAAATTCTGTTTTTTTTCCAACTATAAAATGTACCAGTGGTCTCTCTGCTTTCTCTCAAATACAAAATCATACGTTGTAATGTATTTTAAAAGATATCTCTCAGCTATTGTTTTAGGTTATTTCTATCTTCTTCTACATATATTTATCCCATATACATATATGGGAGAGAGAGAGGAAGAGATACTCAAGCAGACCGCCCACTGAGCCAGGAGCTCGAGATGAGGCTCAATTCCAGGACCCTGAGTTTATGAGCTGAGCCAAAATAAAAAATCAGCTGCTCAAGTGATTCTGCCACCCAGAACCTCAGTAAACCTCCTTTTGTACTAACTCAGATAATGATATGCAAGTAAAAGCATGTGTTCTTTATACTTTTATTTAGTTTACTAAATGTGGACTAAAATAGTAGCAACTAAAGAAAGGTTATTCACCCAGATATATTATGAAATTGTGCATATAAAACACACAAAGCAATCTAGGGACATAGCTCATCACACATTTCCCCTTACAAGTTATATCCTGCTGGTGTGTTGTATTTCATGGAAAAATATGAGTACATTTTAAAGTCTTGTTTTCTAAATTGGATCATGTTGTCCTCTAAATTGGAGTTTTTAAAACTTAAACTATTTTTTTCTTTGTTAGCAATATTAAAATGAACAACATGCATAATTTTTGTTAATGAGGTTTTAAATTCAGTGAAGTCAGGAATTATATTTGACATCCTTTATGAAATTTATACTTAACTGTCATAGCAAACAAAGATAGTCCTGGCTACCAGCAGGAAAAGGAGTGAAGCTCTCTTTCTACTTTTTCTAAAGTTCAGTTGTTTGTTTACTAACACTTCGGTTACCCAGCATATTTCAGAAGTAAGATTAGAACCATGCTTATCCCAAGATTTCATATAAAATTACTTCATAGAATGTATAGTATGAAAAATAAGTGTATGGTGACAGATGGTTTATAAACATAACTGTCTTGATAGACCAATAAAGGAGCAGGGATGATAATCCATGCCATTTTGCTTTTACAAACTTTTTAAAAAAAATTCTAGTGGGGGCGCCTGGGTGGCTCAGTGGGTTAAGCCGCTGCCTTCGGCTCAGGTCATGATCTCAGGGTCCTGGTATCGAGTCCCACATCGGGCTCTCTGCTCAGCAGGGAGCCTGCTTCCTCCTCTCTCTCTGCCTGCCTCTCTACCTACTTGTGATCTCTGTCTGTCAAATAAATAAATAAAATCTTAAAAAAAAAAAATTCTAGTGAAGGGGTGCCTGAGTGGCTCAGTGGGTTGAAGCCTCTGCCTTCGGCTCAGGTCATGATCCCAGCGTCCTGGGATCGAGCCCCGCATCCGGCTCTCTGCTCTGCAGGAAGCCTGCTTCCTCCTCTCTCTCTACCTGCCTCTCTGCCTAATTGTGATCTCTGTCAAATAAATAAAATCTTCATGGAAAGTATAGTATGAAAAATAAGTGTATGGTGACAGATGGTTTATAAACATAACTGTCTTGGGGCGCCTGGGTGGCTCGGTGGGTTGAGGCCTCTGCCTTCGGCTTGGGTCATGATCCCGGGGTCCTGGGATTGGGACCCGCGTTGGGCTCTCTGCTCTGCGGGGAGCCTGCTTCCTCCTCTCTCTCTGCCTGCCTCTCTGCCTACTTGTGATCTCGCTGTCTGTCAAATAAATAAATAAAAATCTAAGAAAAAAAAATCCCTTAAAATCTTTAAAAAAAAAAATTCTAGTGAAGCAGTAGATGTATCACAAGGAAACTTTTAAGTTATGCCATTATTTACTTAGTAGTAATATTTCAGGTACATACAGTTGATTGAGAAAGAACTTCCCAGAGCTCCTGACATAGCATGCCCCCAAACACAAGTTATTATGATTTATCATTCATCAGAGAAATTTACCAGCAGCATCAACATTTATTATACTCAATAAAATGCCAACTTTTTAAAACATTTCCTGATATATTATCACATGTATAAGGTAAACCTCCATTTTTAGTTCTAAGTCATTGACTCAATCTTGTACACATCAAATAAATTGATTTACGTAAGAATGAATAAAACTCTTTTTCTTCTCCTCCTCCTCCCCATCCCCCTCCTCCTCCTTCTTCTTCTTTTTATTATTATTACTATTATTATTTTACTTGTCTGGCTACTGTAAAACCAATTCTCCAAATCTGCTAAAATGCATTCAAGCTCATATTGAAGAAAAAACATGTGACAACCTTGCCAGGGAGACAAAATGCCTCTCAAGACCCTTTTTCCATTCTCATCTTTAAGTAAACAAATGAGTAAGAAAGTGAGTTTGCCATGAAGAATTTTTTTCCATTCTGTTTCTAGGCTGGGACTCTTAGAGGCTACTTCCTGACACCTCATATTTAAATAGAATGTTTAGGGCACCTGGGTGGCTCAGTTGGTTAAGCAACTTCAGCTCAATCATGATCCTGGAGTCCCAGGATCGAGTCCCACATTGGACTCCCTGCTCCACGGGGAGTCTACTTCTCTCTTTGACCCTGCCCCATCTCATGCTCTTTCTCTCTCTCTCAAATAAATAAATAAGAATCCTAAATAGGATATTTGATAATACTATAAACATGAATGGAAGCAAATCCCCATGTGATTGCTTCTCCTGACAGAGCCTGCTTTCCTTCTATCTAGTTTGTGAATAATATACGCTGCATCATCTTCCTCTTCAGACACTGCTGAATTTTGGTGTACTTGTCTCCTGGAAGGTTTACTTCTAATTTTGTGATGTTTTTTTTTCTTACTGTCATTGCTAAATTGTTAAATTCTTCCAGTGATTGTGAATTTCACACTGGGGGTCATAGTAGGTCAACAAAAGTTTGATTGAAGAAACATTTGTCTCCTTGCCCATTCCTAAGTAGGATGGCGGAGATACTAACATAAATCAGTGTTTATTTCCAGTCCTTTGTATTTATGTTTAATGCTTAAAATATCATCTGTCTTGTTTAAATTGAAATCTTTGGGAATCTTAAATTTAAGTCTTAAAATGAATTTTTGTTTCCTAAAATGGTAGAACAGATTATTGGAGGCTTGAACTATAGCAACTTTTGACCTGGTCAAGAACCAAAGTAAGTATTTAAAATTTGCATCTGAGACCTAGTCCTTCAGCTTAATTTTCTTTTGAAATTCTGAACTCATAAGGTGGTTGAAAATGCCTTTCTATGTTCACTGATAGGCTAAGTTATACCCCCAGAACCCTTGGCTCCCTTCCTATTAGAGCCCACTGCTTTCCAGGATGAAGTCTGTTTCTCCATGAAAATTAACACTCAAAACCCAATTTTGGCATATTTTGATGACACAATTTTGTTTTTGAGGGCTGTTTTGGGGTCCACATTTTAAACATTGAACTCCATTAGTAGGCAGAAAACCAGATAAAGTTAGAATCTATATACATCAGATTCAGATGCCCTGGTACAAGACTGCATATAGAAGTGGTGGGTTTTAGGGTAAGTACCTAAACCGATGAGACGATATTCCTTTGAATGTAACTTATCGTCCATTTCCTTACTTCTCTCTTTACTTTCTTTTTAATCATGGGGACCTTTGGTGGGAGCACTATATAGTCCTGTTGTTAAGGCAATACTACTATTAGAGAAAAATAATATAAATCTTCAAAAATTTAGAATCTGAATATGAAAATGAAATTTGAATTATTCTTATAGCTATATATCTTCCTACATCTTACATAACTCTCAGTTGACACAATGTAAGCTTAATTTCTTAAAAAAAAAATTTAAACCCACAGAATACTTTGAGGTAATAATATACTGTCATTATATTTTGCCAGATTTCAAGAAGAAAGGTAATAATATGAGAAATAAATTTATTTTCACACTGACTCAATGTTTTGCTTTCATTGTGGTATAGGGCTAATGCAATTTTCAAGAATTTTAGATATTTATTTTGTGTGATTTCCCTAGACCAAACTGTATCCTTTGAATTTTGGTACTTTATAATGGGAAACAATTTTGCAGCAAATTAAACTAGTTGGATTTTACAGTTCTTGCTTAGAATGTCTCCTTCCCCACCCCCATCATCTCTCTTTCATCAAACAGCAATTACAGTCCACACACCATATTACCTGACTTTTTTCTTTTTAGGAGACTTTCTAGTCACACTGAAAAAAATAATAATTCTCCTCCTAAGTGTTCTAGTATAAGATTTTCCCTGCACAAAGCATCTATGTTCCCTATTACAGTGATTAAAATCAGTTTCATGTAGTGCCAACAGGAGGATTATTTCTCTCCCTCAAAGAACTATTGTAAACACATAATCTCTTTTATTTATATTACTCCTACCGTATAAGGCCTCTTTTATGATATCTCTGATGCTAGGGTCACACTGTCATGTCCTGGATCTTCATAGGTGTATAAGGCCTTTCATCTTGTTCCAATATTTGTTTTAGAAATGGATGAGATTTGATTTTGACTTGGGTAGTCCACACTACAGACAGCACCAACTGACTTATCAGGATCCAAACACCCTCCCTGCCATCTGTGGGGAGTTGGCACACCCAAATTAGACAACAGATCAGATTATAAGGTATTCTCTAAATGCATGGACTTAAAATAAGATCTGAGTTCCCTTCATAGCCTTCATTGCCTTAGGAATGTTCCCGAATGCACTTCCTTCTAGCTCTTTCCCCCTATTCCTTATAACCAATATTTAAGTAAATGCTTTAAAACACTTAAAAAATATATTCTAACAAAACTCCCAGCTTGAGCAGAACACTACAAATGGTGCCCTTTGAGCCACCAGGTCTTCCAGTTTATGGATAGGAAGTCTCCTCAGAAAATAATACCATCTCCCAGTGACCCACGAATCAAATTTGTCTTTTAGAGGTTGATGTTCCTATTGCAGAGGTTGGTCTTCTAATTAGGTAAAGCCAGGTTTGTGTTATTAAGTTTACCCCTGCCTTAAAAGGACAGGGCTACTCAAATAGAAGCAGACTCTCCTCCTCCACATATTAGGAAATCTGAAAGGTTAAATAAAGAGGACTTCATATCGCAGATCAAATCCAGGTTTTTACTGTGTATTAACTTTATGATGTGGGCAATTTCACTACTTAAACTCTCTGGGTTTCAGTTTTCTCATCTTTAAGATAGGGCAAATGATAGCTTACTCCATGATATAAGTATAAGAAGTAAATGCAAGATAGACAATGTAAGAATTATATAAGAAGTAATACTTATATACCTGTACAAAGAAGTACATAAGTACTTGTACATATAAGAAGTAAATGTAAGATAGGACAATGTCTGGTAAAAAATAAGCAATCAGTGATTATTGGCTATTGTTATCTTTTTAACATCTTTAACTGAAGATTAAATAACTGAAGAGTTATTCACTCTTTTTAGCAGGTTGAATAATAATAGAACTTTCTGGAAAAATGATGATGACATGTACTTTGAATATGGTCCAACCTAGATATATATATATATATATATATATATATATATATATATATATATATATATATCTTATTTTATAGACATATAATACATGTTTTTACAACATAGAAATAAAATATAATCAGTATCCAATATGGTATTCCATTTTCCCATATGACACTCAAACGTACCTACCAATTCATTACATGTTAAATTATTTACTGATTCACCCTTAATTATTATGGTTATATTTTTGCCAGCTTGTTATTTTGTCTTTGAAGTCTGTCTTTGTCATATTGGGGGACACTGTTTGGAATTCTTGTGTGGGCTAAAAATGTGTTGTGGTTATTTTTCCAAAACAAAGAATTTACTATGAATTTTTGCTCTCTGAATTTTCACTACCCAATATAGTTTCAGGATGGGATTATAGATAGCAAGCATTGCATTTTCTACCTCATTTACTTTCTCTTAACTATCATTCTCTGTGTTGACTCTTTCACCTTCAAGTCCCTAAGGAAATAGGCACTGTTCCTTATTTACTTACTACTTTCACAATCAATTCAAGCACTATGACAACTTTGACACAGGGCCCTTTAATGACTTGCTTTCTAAGGTTGGCCCATGTCTACTGAGTAGTAGTCTTTCATTAGTCTTATTTAATTTATGGGCATTTGTGATATTTAACATCACTGAATTCTCCTTCTTTTGAGATAATCTTTCCCTCACTCCTCTGATATGAGAATGCTGCTTTTTGTGTGTGTCAGTTGGTAGCTAAAGTCATATTCTGTCTTCTTCTCTAAAAATAAATGGTAAGCAATGTTCTCTCCTTGGTTGGTTTTCTTTTAGTAGGTCTCCACTTCTGATAATCTCAACCATTGTTTCACAACCAAGTGCTCCTGAAATGCTAGCTTAAAGTTCTCATTCTAGTTTTTGGTGTACTTTTAGGATATTTCCAGGATATCTCATAGGTATCTCATATGTAAAATAACCAAACTGATATCACTTGTCCCACAAATAAGCTCTTATTTTTCATGTTCTTATTTGTATTCATGGCATTATCATTCTCTTTGGCACCCAAATTTGAAAACTCAGTCATCCAAATAACTTATTTCCCTTCATTTCTCATAAATTACCCATCTCCACACCCAACCTTTTAAAATATGCTAGGATTTTAATCTCTCCTTTAGTTTGTATCTCAATTTGCATTACCCAGATCAAAACTTAATTGCACTGTCCCAGCTGACTACAATAATATTGCAATGGGTTTTACCATATCTGAGGACTGATCAGTTAAAGCTAAAAGAAGATGTAATGTATAAAGGGCATACATTTCTTTGAACATATAGGGTTCATTTTGGTAACTTGAAACAGTAGCAGTTAGAGAGGTTTATACAGGTAAAGAATAATATAATCTGAAAGGTAGCTGGGAGTAAAATCTTAAATCCTAGACCTTTGAGAAATATTGGTGAACATGCTTTATTTCCTATGTGTGTGTGTTTTTTTTAATACCCATAGTACCTTGCAAAATGTTTTGCATAATGTAGACTTTTAAGAAATCCTTATTTCAGGAAACAAAGGGAAATATTTCAAGCATATTGAATTTCTAAATTGCACATTGATTTATATTTTTAAAAGTATCTAGGATATAGGAACTTATTTATTTTGTTTTATAGTTAATTTTAAGTATTTAAACAATAATGCAAAATTTAAAATTTTTCTTATCATTGATAAGTATCAGATGTCATATGTATTTGCTGAATATATTACATACATATACATGTATGTATATATACTAATTCAAAGACAAGTTATTGATTAATAGAGAGAATATCTGATGCCAGAATCTTGCTTTACTTTTGAATTCTTATTTTTTTTTAAAGATTTTATTTATTTGACAGAGAGAGATCACAAGTAGGCAGAGAGAAAGGGGGAAGCAGGCTCTCCACAGAGTAGAGAGCCTGATTCAGGGCTTGATCTCAGGACCCTGGGATCATGATCTGAGCTGAAGACAGAGGCTTAACCCACTGAGCCACCCAGCTGCCCCTTGAATTCTTATTTTTGATCTGCTCTTTTTATAGACCATCCCTTTCTGTATAAATGTGAATAACCTATTAAGTTAAAAATAGTGACTTCTGGAAAAAAGCTCAAGTCTCATTACTTGGTCATATTATTAATTTTACATGGCTGATACCTTTATAATGCAGTGACTCAATACATGTGGCTTTTTAAATTTTTTCAGAAATTATGAGGTCATACATCATGGATTAATATTATTCTTATGCCCTCCCCACTACAACCATACACAAATGTCTCTTGCGGTTAGTGATATTAATCCTTTCCTGTGGTTTTGCAGTCCAAGAGAACATACTGCAGCATGCCTCCTGGTTTAAAAAAAAAAAAAAAAAAAAAGGCTTATGGTGTTCTTTGACTTTCTGTTCCCTTGGCTTTCTGCAGAGGTCAGCATCCATGGGAGGAATTTGCTTTGTTTTTCTAATTATTGGCAGCTGGGTGAAACAGCATCCAAAAGAGGGGGATGGGAAAACAACAGAGAGAAGATCAGGTCTTGCTAGTGACAGGTTAACTGATCAGTTAAAGCTAAAAGAAGATGAAATGTATAAAGGGCATACATTTCTTTGAAAATATAGGATTCATTTTGGTGTTTCCATGACAGGTGTTTCCAGGGATCAAGTTCTTAAACAATGTTAGGAGTAAAATGAGATGCATTTTGCAGCTAAATTGTCTCTGATAATAGTTGAAAAACATCAGGAATTTGCATACAATAACAGATTTGGTTCACTTTTAAGTATGTTAAGTTGATTTGACAATTTTCAGAAGGCAATTCTGAGTAAAGAGAATGAAAGGCGTACAAACATGGAATGTTTACACAGAATGATTTCACTTTGGCTTGCTTTGTTACTCTTCCTTTTCTTGTCACATCTCACTCCCAGTGCGTACACATACACATGTGCACGTGTGAACCCATGCATTTGCATGCACACGTACCGATAACTTTGTTTAAACTGCTGTGATGACATACAGGTTCATTAATTTGTAATTTAAGATAAAAAATTAAATAGAATTTAAAAAAGCACTAGAACACATTGTGAAATAGTTCCATGGGGTGATCTGGAGTTGCAAGACTCCTTAAATTATTAAGAAACTTATCTTGAGTTTATAAAAGTTGGTATAAATGTTAGCATGATAGATTTAAGCAAAGTGAAGTAGAAACTGTTAAATATTTCCTCATGGAAGTATTCTTTTTTTAAAAGATTTTATTTATTTATTTGACAGAGAGAAAGAGATAGTGGGAGAGAACATGAATAGGAAAGAGAGGGAGAAGCAGACTCCCCACTGAGCAAGGAGCCCAATGTGGAGCTCAGTCCCAGGACGCTGGGATCATGACCTGAGCTGAAGGCACTTAACCAACTGAGCCACCCAGTCTCATGAAAGTATTCTTAAGCAAATATGCTCCAGGGATGCCCTGCTCAGTGGGGAGCTTCCTTCTCCCTCTTCCTTCTCCCTCTACCCCTCCCCCTGCTCATGCTCTGTCTCTATGTCTGACAAATAAAGCCTTTTAAAAAATCAAATAAGAGGGACGCCTGTGTGGCTCAGTTGGTTAAGCAGCTGCCTTTGGCTCAGGTCATGATCCCAGCGTCCTGGGATCGAGTCCTACATCAGGCTCCTTGCTCAGCAGGGAGCCTGCTTCTCCCTCTGCCTCTGCCTGCCATTCTGTCTGCCTGTGCTAGCTCTCCCCCCTCCCCTCTGATAAATAAATAAAATCTTTAAAAAAAAATCAAATAAGAGCATAAACAAAATGTCTAGTAAAATCATGATCCCAAAGATGTTATCCTTCTTACATAGGTGCCAATGTTGAGGTTTTGGCAAGTTACACATTCTCCCCAGCTTTTAGGTGGTAGGTAACTTAGCTCATAAGCTTGGGCTTATGAAAATTTAACATTTTTCTTATCATTGATAAGTATCGGATGTCATATGTATTTGCTGAATATATTACACACATACACATGTATGTATATATACTAATTCAAAGACAAGTTATTGATTAATAGAGAGAATATCTGATGCCAGAATCTTGCTTTACTTTTGAATTCTTATTTTTTTTAAAGATTTTATTTATTTGACAGAGAGAGATCACCAAAAGGGCTCTTTCACCAACATGTGAAAATCTATTACCATATAGTAACCCAGAGTGTATCGAGGCCAATCAATATTAGAGAGAGAAGCAGTGACAATGAGAGGAGAGATGATTACAAGTTGACAGTTAAGTAAAGACACAGATAATTTTGGCTCACATTTTCCTCACATTCTAGCATATTGAAGAGAACAAGGAGATAGCTTAGAGCAGAGCTTGCCTCACCGAATCCTGGCTTCCTACACACCACGTCTCAGCTCAAATCCAGGCTGGTTTAGAAGTTGACTTCTACATTGAATTTGAAATTAAAATTTAAAGATACATGTTTTAATAACTAAACATTGGCAAAACATTTTTAAATCTGCTCAAATATCACCAAAGGATGAGAAAGGATGGTTGATGAAGCTTAGGTAAAGGTAGTAATTGAAGAAAAATCAAATCAAATGATTTAGTGATATCATGTACCATTCTAGTCTCATATAGATGAGGTTGAACTGCTCTGTACTGAAAAAAACCCAGAATAGAAGTAGAGTCTTGAAAAATTCCTGAAATGACCTTGTTTTCTACCTCTTTAAAATAAATGTAAGGGGGGAGAAATGGGAAACTACCCTCTTTCCTGGGCAAAATTAATTAATACTCTCATTAGATCCAAGTTGCATTTGTCAAGCCATTTAAAAAAATATATATTTAAAAAGATTTTATTTATTTATTTGACAGAGAGAGATCACAAGAAAGCAGAGAGGCAGGCAGAGAGAGACGGAAAAGCAGGTTCCCTGGGGGGCAGAGAGTCCTCTGTGGGGCTGGATCCCAGGACCCTGAGATCATGACCTGAGCCAAAGACAGAGGCTTAACCCACTGAGCCACCCAGGAGCCCCGTACTATTTTTAACATCAGTTGTGTCTTGGGCACTTGAGTCCTCTATGAGTTTATAGTACATGTGAATTTGTTTTCTGTATAAGCATTGTCTTTCTCTGTTATGTTTAAATTAGCAAGACATAAAGATGAAATGTGGTTTATTATTTCTGAAATTGTAATAAATTCTTATTATTATCTTACCATTTTTTCCTCTTTAAAATATTTTTTGGGAGGAAATGTTATTGCAATATTATTGAACTGTTTCTGCTAAGATTTCATACTTACATTTTCACAAAAGTTTATCTTTACGTAAACTCTGTTAAATAGTAACTTTATCAAATATCCTTTTCTACATAACCTGCATAATTTCTTGGTGTATAAATACCATCTGTGGGTGACATTTATATCAATCAACAAGATTTATTATAAATGAGTAACATTTCCCAGGAATAAAAACAATTATAAAGACTTTTAGCAGACTAACTTTACTTCACCAAGGAAAGCTTCTTATTAATACAAGAGTTTGGGGGAAACATGTTTCCAAAAAGACTGTTTAGCTCAGTTAACCTAAAATACCTACCAAGAAAACATGAGTTCCCTTTTATCTTTTTTTTTTTTTTAAGATTTTATTTATGTATTTGTCAGAAAGAGAGAGAGCACAAGCAGGGGGAGGGTAGGCAGAGGCAGAGAGAGAAGCAGGCTCCCCACTGAGCAAGGAGTTGGATGCAGGACTCCATCCCAGAACCCCGGAATCATGATCTGAGCTGAAGGCAGCCGGTTAACCATCTGAGCCACCCAGACATCCCTTCTTTTATCTTATATGGGAAAAAGTGGTGACCTCACCAACCTTCCCTTTACTATGTGGCATTCTTTCTTCTAATTATATGTTTGAAGAAACCTTTCAGTGTTTAAATTACAGCTTTTTATCTATTTGGAATCCAAGTTTCCTGGGGTCTCTGAATTCACACTCTACTTCACCCAAGATCCTGAATATATTTGTCCAAATATAAATGTATCTATGCATATAAACAATGCAGTAAACAATCTTGAGTACATTTATGTGAATTTTGAGACCTGCCAACATCAGTAGTTTTCAGGTACCTAGAGGAGTATGGTTTCTACCATTGTGAAGTTGGTAAAGACAACCACTCACATGTATGCTCATCTTGAAATCTGTATTCACAGTATTGCCCTGAGTACTCTTATTTGTCCCAGTCTTCCTGTCTCGGGGAGTTAGTTTTTCAATCCCTATGCCCCTGCTACATGTTGGCCATTTCTAGCTGCCACTAAAGATTTTTTAGACTTTGCAATTAAAATTTTCCTTTTGTCAGCCATTTCCTTATATCCCGGCTCTTCATCTCACTGCACAGATTTTTCCACTGATTTCAGCTTTTCCTATCTTCTGAGCTCTGGCCCTTGAATGACTGTTTTTCTAGCCTTTTGTTCAGTGGTTAGCTAACCAGGCCCGCCACCCGTTTGGATTTAGGATCTTCTTGGTTAGTGAACTGAATTATCACCGTGTTTTCTTTACTTCAGCTCTAATGAACTTTGTTTGAACTACAGTTTTAAGTTCTTCCTTTGACTGCAACTTCTGCCCTTGGAAAAAGACAACCATGACTTGAGGGTTTTGCTTAATCAAAATGTTACTGTACTTGAAAAATGGTCTCACATAAATGAATCTGGCACCCAAGAAGAAACATAATTATACTTTCAATCTGACTTTTGTAGAATTTTAAAAATAAATAAATAAATAAAGGCTATAGCCATGTTTTTTTATTCAGTCAACCAAATCAAGGCTGCTTTTCTTTTTTTTTTTCCTTCAAAAGTCTTGAACTCAATAAAATGCACATGATCCTCTCCCAAACAAATCTTTTTTTTTTTTTCTTTCTTTCATTCTCTCTCTCTCTCCTCTCTCTCTTTTTAAATTTTTAAGCCCATGGGTATTTTAAGGGAAATTCAACCCACATGTTTCTGATTCATTTACACTTAATTCATTAAAATGTTGTTTTGTAAGAGCTATTTGATGTCCAAGGGCCTTATGAGTCTCTTTGTATGACTTTTTATGCCATTTTTTCCTCAAAAACAGGAAGTGGTATTTTGCTAAGCATTCAAACTCCAAACGGGTTGAATTTCATCTGAATCACTTAAAGCACGCCAATTGTATGATTGTATCTCTCCTGGATCATCTTTGCTATGGGAGAGCACCTAAAACAGTTATCTGAATAGATTATGTGTTGTTAACGAAACCCCAAATCTCCCCAGCACAATGCCAGAGTCTCCCAAAAGAGGGAGACTTTCAAAGTCAGTCTTCAAGGGGCACATAAAACGAATCCATGTAGCTCAATATTCACATGAATGTAGTATTGTTAATTAGGACCGGTTAAGTGTTACAGAAGAGACATCTAACATGTGATAGCCTCAGGATTCCACTAGAGTTTGTTTATGGAAATCAAATGTTCTTCTTTCCCTCATGTCACCCCAGGAAAAGAACTTTGTATGAAAAGTAGGCAGGAGAGAAAGTGTAACAGACCAAGTGAATGGAAAGGGTGCATTCACCAACAATAAGATACTTTTCAGTAAAAAGCATCTCTTTCTCAAGTTTTCTAAATTGAGAGAAAACCTTTAACAGAGGTGTTTAGATAGCAGGCATGCAGTGTTTTCTTTGTGACATAAAAGGGCTGGAATACTTGTATAATGGGTCTGTACTCACTGATGTGCTTCTTCACTAACACAGCACTGAAGGTCATCTCCAGAACTCCAATTTAAAGGCAGCTCTGTAATCTCTCAGTGAAATCTGGCACCACTGCCACTCTCGAATGTTCTAACTGGTTTAGTTTCCAATGAAGGCAAATCTCATAAAGGAATCCAAATACCACTGAGAATAATCCACAGTACTAGTTTGGATCAGGTCTTCTGCAGCCCAATTCAAAATTATTTGAAACCCTAAATTCGTAGAAAACTCACTCATAAGCAAATGGCCTGTTTTTGTTTTTGTTTTTGTTTTAAGGACTGGATGCAATCCCAGATAAGGTGAGATCCTTAAAGGATTCTAGTGCTTACATGATCTTATAAATGACTTTCCAGGTAGTTTGTTCAGCTTCAATTTTGAGTAGTCTAAAACAGGTATTAGATGATAACAAAATAAAGCCACTAGTCAATTATCATTAGCATTTTGTTGTACATACAACATTTAAAAACAGAAAGAAAGTATAACCCTAATCCTTGAATATTCACCAGAGACTTAGAAAATTGATTAAAAGGCTCTACTTCTGAAATGTAATTAAAGAGCACTAACACCATATTTAACATTAAGGATTGAAAGACAAGCTCATGCTGCACATGGAGAAGGCAAGGTAAAATAAGTGCCCTTTGTAGAATTCATTAAGCCACATTAACATGTAAAAGTATCACAGGTGGGAAACAGTGCCTTGGTCAAAGAATATGACCAGATCTCATTCAGTATGGATGTTTATGTAGACACGGTTGTATTTTTTTTTTAAGATTTTATTTATTTATTTAGCAGAGACAGCAAGAGAGGGAACATAAGCAGGGGAAGTTGGGGAAGAAGAAGCAGGCTTCCTGATGAGCAGGGAGCTGGATGCAGGGCTCTATCCCAGGACCCTGGGATCATGACCTGAGCAGAAGGCAGATGGTTAATGACTGAGCCACCAAGGCACCCCTTATATGGTTGCATTTTTTACACATACATATGTATGTTTACATGTATATATATATATATATATATATATATATATATATATATGTATATGTGTGTGTGTGTGTGTGTGTATGTATATATGTATATGTATAAATGTGTGTGTGTATACATCTGTATGTATATATGTGTGTGTGCCTCATTTAACAACATTGTGTAACAAATAACAAATAACTCCAGCACTTAGTGGGAAAATCCATATCCTGTTCTTGTTTTTCACAAATTTAAAGTTGGTTGGATGGTTCTGCTGATCTGGGCCAGGCTTGACCAATCTCTGCTGGGTTTGCTCATGACTCTGAGATCAGCTGGTTGTTTGGCTAATGGCTGGCTGGTCTGGAAGGACTTCTCTAACATGACTGGGGTCTCTTCCTCATGGCCTCTCAGCCTCTAACAGGCTAGTCTGGCTTGATCTCACGTAAGAAAAGAACAGAATCTCCAGCGTGTATTTTCAGGGCTCTGCTTGCATCATAGTAATGAACAGCTTTCTGGAATCTTATGGCCAAACCTGGAGTCAGAATGGGAGGAACCTATAAAAGTTAAAGCCAAAAGGAATGGGTTCTGAGAAGCTACTAGTCTGAGATACCAATAAAATTGATCATAATTATCTGGAAAAATTCTTCAAGTCTTTCTCAGACTTTTCTGTGTGAGTTAGCATGGTAGATGATACATGTGATTAACATGAATATATTTCCCACTTTTGTAATTAGTGTTCTATATATTTTATTCTTTTCCAATCAATAGACAGTAGGATTATTACTCCACTATTCTTCCTCAAGGAGACTTTCTCTGATTCTCTACATTACAGTTCATCTTTCTATATGCTCTCTCACTTTTTCTTCCCCTTCCCAAAACACATTTCTTTATTTGAACTTTATTAAGTGGACATCAATTTTGATAGCTCATTTTTTTTTATTGCTGAACAATAACCCATTGTTTGGATTTGCCACAATGTATGTATCTATTCACTTACAGAATGACATCTTGATTGGTTCCAAGTTTTGACAATTATGGATGAAGCTGCTATAAATATCCTTGGCAAGTTTTTGTGCGCATATACGTTTTCAACTCCTTTGGGTAGATTCCAAGGAGCACTATTTCTGGATCATATAGTAAGAACGTATTTATTTTAGTAAGAAACTGCTAAACTGCCTTTCAAAGTGGCTGTACTAGTTTGCATTCCCACCAGCAATGAGTGAGACCTTCTGTTGCTCCACATTCTCACCAGCATTTGGTGTTGTCAGTGTTCTGTATTTTGGCCATTCTAAAAGGTGTGTAATGGTATCTCATTGTTGTTTTAATTTGTATTTCCTTGATGACACATGATGTGGAGGATCTTTTCACATGCTTAATTTCCACATGCACATCTTTCTTGATTTTTTTTTAGTTTTTTTTCCCCCATTTTATTTTATTTTTATTTTACTTCTTTTCAATGTTCCAGCATTCATTGTTTATGCACCACACCCAGTGCTCTATGCAATATGTACCCTCCATAATACCCACCACCCAAATCAGGCTCACCCAGCCCTCCACCCACCCCCCAAAACCCTCAGTTTGCTTTTCAAAATCCACAGACTCTCATGATTCATCTTTCCCTCCAATTTCCCTCAACTTATTTCTCCTCTCCATCTCCCAGTGTCCTCCATGTTATTCCTTTCCTTATGCTGCACAAGTAAGTGAAACCATATAATTGACTCTCTCTGCTTGACTTATTTCACTCAGCATAATCTCTTCCAGTTCCATCCATGTTGAAACAAAAGTTAGGTATTCATCCTTTCTGATGAAGTCATAGTACTCCATTGTATATATGGACAATATCTTCTTTATCCATTCATCTGTTGAAAGGCATCTTTTTGTTCGTTCCACAGTTTGGTGACTGTGGCCATTGCCGCTATGAACATTGAGGTACAGATGGCCCTTCTTTTCATATCTGTATCTTTGGGGTAAATACCCAGTATTGCAATTTCAGGGTCATAGGGAAGCTCTATTTTTAATTTATTAAGGAATCTTCACAGTGTTTTCCAAAGTGGCTGCACCAACTTGCATTTCCACCAACAGTGTAAGAGGGTTCCCCTTTCTCCACATCCTCTCCAATACATGTTGTTTACTGTCTTGTTAATTTTGATCATTTTAAACTGGTGTAAGGTGGTATCTCAATGTGGTTTTGATTTGAATGTCCCTGATGGTTAATGATGATGAACATATTTTTCATGTGCCTTTTAGCCATTTGTGTGTCTTCTTTGGAGAAGTGTCTGTTCATCTCTTCTGCCCATTTTTGATATGATTATCTGTTTTTTTGTGTGTTGAGTTTCAGGAGTTCTTTATAGATCTTGGATATAAGCCCTTTGTCTGTAGTGTCATTTGAGGAATATCTTCTACCATCCTGTGTGTTGCCTCTTTGTTTTGTTGACTGTTTCCTTTGCTGTGCAGAAGCTTTTGATCTCGATGTAGTCCCAAAAGTTCGTTTTCACTTTGTTTCCTTGCCTTTAAAGACATATCTTGAAAGAAGTTGCTGTGGCCAATGTCGAAGAGATTACTGCCTACCTTCTCCTGTAGGATTTTGATAGATTCCTGCATCAAATTGAGATATTTTATCCATTTTATGTATATCTCTGTGTATGGTGTAAGAGAATGATCATTTCATTCTTCTACATGGAGCTGTCCAGTTTTCCCATTTATTGAAGAGATTACCTTTTTTCCACTGTATATTTTTTCTTACTTTGTTGAAGATTATTTGACCATAGAGTTGAGGGTCCATATCTGGGCTCTCTACTCTGTTCCACTGGTCTAAGTGTCTGTTTTTGTGCCAGTACCATCCTGTCTTGGTGATCACAGATTTGTAGTAAAGCTTAAAATCAGGCAACATGATGGCCCCAGTTTTGTTTTTCTTTTTCAACATCTCCTTAGAAATTCAGGGTCTTTTCTGGTTCTATACAAATTTTAGGATTGCTTGTTCCAGCTCTTTGAAAAATGTTGGTGGAATTTTGATCAGGATAGCATTGAAAATATAGATTGCTCTAGGCAATATAGATATTTTAACAATGTTTATTCTTCTGATCCATGAGCATGGAATGTTCTTCCATCTTTTTGTGTCTTCTTCAGTTTCTTTCATAAATGTTCTGTAGTTCTTGAGTACAGATCATTTACCTTTTTAGTTAGGTTTATTGAACCCTGATTTGTGACCCAGTATGTGGTCTATTCTGGAGAAAGTTTCATGGGCATTTGAGAAGAATGAGTCTTCTGTTGTTTTAGGGTAGAATGTTCTGTATATATCTATGAGGTTCATCTGGTCCAATGTGTCATTCAATGCTCTTGTTTCTTTATTGATTTTCTGCTCGGATGATCTGTCTGTTACTGAAAGTGGCATGTTGAGATCCCCTACTATTAATGTATTCATATCAATATGACTCTTTATCTTGACTAACAGTTGTCTTATGTAGTTGGCTGCTCCCATATTGGGGGCATAAATATTTACAATTGTTAGATCCTCTTGGTGGATAGACCTTTTAAGAATGATGTAGTGTCCTTCTTTATCTCTGACTACAGTCTTGAGTTTAAAATCTAATTTATCAAAAAAAAATCTAATTTATCTGATATGTGAATCACTACCCCAGCTTTCTTTTGAGGCCCATTGACATGAAAGATGCTTCTCCATCCCTTTGCTTTCAATCTGGATGTATCCTTAGGTTCCAAATGGACCTCTTGTAGACAACATATGGATGAGGTCATGTCATTTTATCCAATTTTCAACCTTATGCCATTTTATGGGAGCATTTAGGCCACTCACATTGAGAGTGATTATTAAAAGATATGTTTTTATTGACATCATGTTGCCCATGAAGTCCTTGTTTCTATTGATTGTCTCTGTAAATTTCTGTTCTATGACACACTGGGGTTCTTTCTTCTTTTATAGAATGCCCCTTAATATTTCCTGTAGTGCCAGCTTGGTGGTCACATACTCATTTAAACCTTGCCAGTCTTGGAAGCTCTTTATCTCTTCATCCATTTTGAATGTCAGCCTTGCTGGAAAAAGTATTCTTGGCTGCATGTTCTTCTCATTTAGTGCCCTGAATATGGCTTGCCAGTCCTTTGTGGCTTGCCAGGTTTCTGTGGACAGGTCTGATGTTATTCTGATGGGTCTTCCTCTGTATGTAAGGAATCTCTTCCCCCTGGCTGCTCTCAATGGCTCCTGTCTAAAATTATAATTCATCATTTAACAATCAGGTGTCTCGAGGTCTTCCTAGATTCTATGATCTTGGGGGGAGATCTTTCTGCCTCTAGAATGTGAATGCTGACTCCATTCCCCAGATTGGGAAAATTTTACAGAGAATTTGATCAACTATATCTTCTAGTCTTCTTTCTGTCTCCTTTCCTTCAGGGATCCCAATAATTCTGATGTTGGAACATTTCATGGCATCATTTATTTCTCTAATTCTGTTTTCATGGCTTCTAAGCTGTTTGTCCCAGCCTTCCTCCTGATCCTTTTTCTCTACCATTTTGTCCTCAGATCACAAATTCTATCTTCTGCTTTGGTAACCTTAGCTGTTAGAGAATTTAGATTAGATTGTATCTCAATAATAGCATTTTTAACTTCTTCCCAGGCAACTTTCCCTTCTGCCCTACTAGATTCCATGTTGTCATTAATGGTTTCCTCCAACCTAGCCATTGCCTGGGTAATTGTTACCCTGAATTCCCTTTCCGAGATACTGTTTATGTCCATATCTGATAGCTCTGATGGAGAGGGTGCAGTCTCTGAGTTTTTCCTCTGTTGGGCTTTCCTCCTCCTCTCAACTGGCATCTTCTGCCCCAGGAGAGATCGTACAATCTTACATCTCAGGCTGATTTCATGGGTTTTCAGAGTGTTCTGGTAGAAAATTAGCTCACTTTAGGGGACAGGTTGAAACAAGGTCTATTATTTCTCTGCCATCCTGCGCACCTCCAGTCTTTTTTGATTTTTAAATCAAGTTGTTTTCTTACGGTTGAATTTTAAAGGTTCTTTGTATATTAAGATAACAGTCCTTTATCAAATATATCTTTAGAAATTAGTTTCTTCCAAATAGTGGCTTGTCTTTTCATTCTCTTGATGATATCTTCTGCAGGACAGAAATGTTTAATTTTAATGAAGTTCAGCAAATCAATTCTCTCTTTTGTGGGTTGTGCCTTTGGTGTTGTATCTGAAAGGCCATTGCCAAACACAAGGTCATTTAGATTTTGTTCTATGGTATCTTCTGTGATTTTTATTGTTTTGCATTTTACAGTTAGATCTGTGACTCATTTTGAGTTAATTTTTGTGAAGGGTATAAGGTCTGTCTGTGTCTAGATTCATGTTTTGCATGTGGATGTTTAGTTCTTCCATCATCATTTATTGCAAAGACTATCTTTGCTTCATTGTATTGCCTTTGCTCCTACATCAAAATCAGTTGACTATATTTATATGGGTCTATTTCTGGGATCTCTATTCTGTTCCATTGATCTATTTGTCTATACTTTTGCAAAAACCATGGTGTCTTGATTACTATATTCTTTCACATAAGTATTGATATCAGATAGTATCAGCCTTCATAAAGAATTTGTTCTTCTCTTTCAGTGTTTTCTATTCTGGGCCTTTTGCCTCTCATTATTAGTTCATTAATATCTCCAAGAATACTTTTGGGATTTTAGTTGGGATGGCATTAAATCTATAAGTCGAGCCAGGAAAAACTATCATCTTAACTATATGGAATCTTTATATTCGTGAACATGGAATATCTCTGCATTTACTTAATTCTTTGATTGCATTCATCACAATTTTGTGGGATTTTCACATTTTAATCTGTTAATGTGGTAAATTAAACTAATAGTATTTAAGGTATCTTCGATTTTTTTAGATTAAAAATAATTTTATAGGTTTCTTCATATAGATCTTGTACATAATTTTTAGATTTATATGTAAGTATTTCATTTTTGGGTGATGGTAATGTAAACTATTGCATTTTTAATTTCAAGTTCCATTTGCTCATTGTTGATGTTAATAAAACAATTGAGTTAGATATATAACTTTGCATCCTGACACATTGCTATAATTATAAGTTCCATGAGTTTTTTTGTTGGTTCTTTCTGATTCTCTACATAGATAATTATGTCACCTGTGACCAAAAACCAGTTTTATTTCTCCTTCCCAATCAGTATAAGTTTTAGTTCCCTTTCTTGTGTCACTGTGTCAGCTGCTACTTTCAATGCAAAGTTGAAAAGGAGTGCTAAAGGTAACCTCTTTGTCTTGTTCCTGATCTTAGGAAACTTCCAGTTTCTCATAATTAAGTATGATATTAGCTGTTAAGTTTTTTGTAGATATTCTTCATCAAGTTGAGAAAGTTCACCTCTATTCTTAGTGTTCTGAGAAATTTACTTTTTAATAATATATTGTGGTCCAGGTAATTCTCATGATAAAACACTCATTATTTGGAGATTAAGTAATTATTGTATAAAACAGTGGTTTTTAAACCATGGTTCCCAGACCAAAAACATTAGCCTGTTTAGGCAACTAATAAGAAATGCAATTTCTGGGGCTGTCAGGGACCTACTATCTCAGTCCTGCAATCTATAATTTAACAAGGCCTCTAGGTGATTCTAATGTGTCCTAAAATTTAAACAACTACTGATACAGAAATCTTAATAAGTTTTAATAAATTTAATTATTTCCAAAAAATTAGAGAAAATAAACTGAAAAACTGTTAGAAAAATAAAAGAGATCTAGGGTGCCTGAGTGGCTCAGTCAGTTGAGTATCAAGCTCTTGATTTGGGCTCAGGTCATGATCCATGGGTTGTGAGATCGATCCCTGCATTGGGCTCTGTGCTCAGCAGAGAGCCCATTTGGGATTCTCTCTCTCCCTCTCCCTTCATAGCTCCCTCACTCTCTAAAACAAATAAAATAAATCTTAAAAAAAAAAAAAAGAAAAAGTAAGAAGTCAGCAAAGTGATTGAGTATATAATTAAAATTTTATGAAACTTTCTTTTATAATAATAATTCATTAAGAAATAAAATATAGAAGTATATTGTTATAATAATGATTAATGCTCTCTATAATATATATAATAAAATATGAAAAATAAAATAAAATGATATAATAATAATTCCTATAATACAAACCTGAAAAATAGCTTTTATGAATAAAAGTACTGAACTCTGACTGACAATCAGAAAGATACATGGGGTAAAGTGTTTGCAAAATGTGTGAGATAAAATATCAATATAAGTAATGCATAAAATGTATTTCAAACAAAGCAAATGGATAAAATACATAAACAAAATTGATATAAAAAACTAAAAATATATAAAACTGTTCAACCTTGAACTTAATCATAAAATTTAGTGCAAAAATGAAGTATTTTTACCCAATACATTGACAGCACTGAGAAATCTTTTTTTTTTTTTTTTTTTTTTGAGAGAGAGAGTGCTTGTGCAAGCAGGGGGAGGAGCAGAGGCAGAAGTTGAGAGAGAATCTCACGTAGGCTCAAAGCACAGTGTGGAGGCCAACATGGGGCTCAATCTCTTGACCCTGAGATCATGACCTGAGCCCAAATCAAAAGTTGGATGCTTGGTTTTAATTAGGTTACGTGTGTCTTAATTATTAAGCTATAAGGATTACTTATACATTATAGATGTAAGTCCCTTATCAGATATTTGATCTGTTAATGTTTCCTCCTCTCTGTAAGCTGTTTTTCCTCACGTCATTTGAAGCACATATGTTTCAGTTTTGAGAAAGTACAATTTATTATTCTTTTCTTGCTTGGGCTTGTTGTGTCATATCTAAGAAGGCACTGCTTAATCTAAAATCATAAACATTTACGCCTATATTCTATTTTTAAAAAAATTTATAATATTGGCTATTACCATTATATCTTTGATCCACGTTGCGTTAATTTTTGTGTAGGATGTGAGATAGCTGTCCAATTTTGTTCTTATATATGTAGATTTCCAGTTGTTCCAGAAATGTTTGCTGAAAAGATTATTCTTTCCTCCTTTATTTGTCTTGGCATCCTTGTCAAAAATCAATTGACCATAAATGTAAGGTTTTATTTGTAGACTCATATCTCTTCCATTATACCAGGGCTACACTGTATTTATCACTGTGGTTTTGTATCAAATTTTGAAATCAGGAACTGTGAGTCCTCCAACTTTGTTCTTTTTTGGGATTATTTTGGCTCTTTTGGAACCCCTGAATTTCCATATAAAATTTAGGATCTACTTGTCAATTTCCACAAGTGGGTCATCTGGGATTTTGATAAGATTTATTTTAAATATGTAAACAAATTTGGAAAGTATCACCATCTTCACAATATTAACATCTAATCCATGATCACGGATTGTCTTTCCATTTTTTTAATGCTCTCCTAGTTTCTTTCAACAATGTTTAGCAGTTTACATAGTACACATTTTTTTTTTCAGAGCACTCATTTTGCAATCTTTTTATTAGATTTACTTTTAAGTATTTTATCTTTTGATGCTATAATAAATAGAATTATTTCTTAATTTCATTTTTCAACCATTCAAGTGTATATAAGTGCAATTGACTTATCTACATTCTTTTTCTTTTTTTTAAAATTTCTTTTCAGTGTACCAGAATTCATTGTTTATGCACCGCACCCAGTGCTCCATGCCCTCCATAATACCCACCACCAGGCTCACCCAACTTCCTACCCACCAACCTTTCAAAACCCTCAGATGTTTTTCAGAGTCCATAGTCTCTAATGGTTCATGTCCCCCTCCAATTTTCCTCAACTCACTTCTCTCCATCTCTCCATGTCCTCCTTGTTATTTCTTATGCTCCACAAATAAGTGAAACCATATGATAATTGACTCTCTCTGCCTGACTTATTTCACTCAGCATAATCTCTTCCAATCTTGTCCATGTTGATACAAAAGTTGGGTATTCATCCTTTCTGATGGAGGCATAATACTCCATAGTGTATATGGACCACATCTTCCTTATCATTCATCTATTGAAGGGCATCTTGGTTCTTTCCACAGTTTGGCAACCCTTGCCATTGCTGCTATGAACATTGGGGTACAGATGGCCCTTCTTTTCACTACATCTGTATCTTTGGGGTAAATACCCAGTATTGAAATTCCAGGGTCATAGGGAAACTCTAATTTCTTAAGGAATCTCCACACTGTTCTCCAAAGTGGCTGCCCCAACTGCATTCCCACCAACAGTGTAAGAGGGTTCCTCTTTCTCCACATCCTCTCCAACACACGTTGTTTCCTGTCTTATTAATTTTGGCCATTTTACCTGGTATAAGGTGGTATCTCAATGTGGTTTTTTGATTTGTATCTCCCTGATAGCTAGTGATAATGAACATTTTTTTCTTGTATCTGATAGCTATTTGTATGTCTTTATTGGAGAAGTGTCTGTTCATGTCTTCTGCCCATTTTTTGACATGATTATCTGTTTTGTGTGTGTTGATTTTGAGAAGTTTTTTATAGATCCTGGATATCAGCCTTTTGTCTGTATTGTCATTTGTAAATATCTTCTCCCATTCCATGGGTTACCTCTTTGTTTTGTTGACTGTTTCCTTTGCTGTACAGAAGCTTTTGATCTTGATGAAATCCCATAAGTTCATTTTTGCTTTTGTTTCCTTTGTCTTCAGAGACATATCTTGAAAGAAGTTGCTGTGGCGGATATTGAAGAGGTTACTGCTTATGTTCTCCTCTATGATTCTGATGGATTCCTGTCTCGTGTTGAGGTCTTTTATCCATTTTGGGTATGACGATCTTGGTGATCTCATTTCTTAATTCTAATATTTTTAGTGGATTATTTAGTATTTTACTTTATAAGAGGTGTCTTCTGAAAATAGAAGCTTTACTTCTTTTCCTCCAATTGAAATGGAGGACAGTGAGTATGTAACATTTCTTCCCCTGACTTTTTCGGCTGAGTTATCATTTTTTGGCTGTATCAATTCTCTGAGTATCACAGCTCATGTCGGGCAGGTTTGACCCATAGCTATTTTTTATGTGTGCCAGTAATAAGCTCCACTTTTTTTTTTCCCCTTAGCCCTGTGAGTGTTAACGGCTTCTTGCTATTCTTAGTCCTAAAACCCTTACTCATTTCTTCTATTATCACATGTACTACCTTTTTTTCCTTACAATCTTCTGAGTTATATTGAATTATTTATTATTTAATTATTTATTTATTTTGAGAGAGAGCACTCATGAGGGGAATGCAAGGGAGAGGGGCAGAGAGAGAATCTTAAGCAGGCTCCATACCTAGCATGGAGCCTGAGGCAAGGCTCAATCTCAGGACCCTGAGATCATGACCTGAGATGAAATCAAGAGTCAGATGCTTAACTGACTTAGCCACCCTGGCACCTCCATAACAAACTTTTTGAAAATTACATATTAGCTGTAATTCAAATTAATCTATAAGACTTAATTTCATTTGAGAGAAGAAAATGCTAGGTTTCAGTAACTACCAATGTGTGCTATGTAAAAGTAGTTCATATTAAAGTATTACTTATGCTTTAGAAACCTTAAGATAGCATTCAGTTTTGCAATAGTTTATGGTGAGAGTCATTCTGACTTTCAAAGAAAATCAGGTGTAGAACAATTATTTTTTTCCTTATCATAGTCTCTCAGATGTAGATCAGTCATTGAGTGAGACAGATTTTGGAAAAAGTCAAGTCATTGTAGAGAAATCCATTTGGAGGAAGAATTACAGATTTTAGTTCAAAAATATTGTACTCACATTTCAGTTGACTGTAATTTTCTACTTTTGTTAAAATTCTAATCAGATGTTAATTCTAATATCTAGTTAAATATTAACTCTGATATTAGGTATTAAGGACAAATCCTTTGAAAATGTATAGGATTTTGTTTTTGAAAGTGTTCAAATTTTATTATGGACTCAAATCTAGCATGAGAATATTTTTTCCATATAAGGTAAATATATTCCCTTCTGTTGTTCCAGGACTATTTCATATAGGAAACTCAGGCCCTCTACCATTTATCTGCTTTATGGAATTTACTATATTTTTCCAGTATTCAACTTATAGCCAGTTTCATTCCTTCTTCCCCGACCCTTCCCCATAATTCAACCTGCAGAGACATGTAACTGGCCTGTGGAATGTTATCCTTCAACATCAGCCGTGACTGTAGACGGGTCTGTATCCCTGTTGCTTTGATCTTCCTAAGCCAGAAGAATGCAAACGTCATTATTGGGGATCACTTTGGAAAGATCTTAAATCATGGGTATTTCCATCTCTTTACATTAGGAATGATCATCTACAGAAACCAGGGAGGTGTGGAGAACACTTAAACTCCCTGGGCCCACATATATTTATCATAAGAAGGTTGCAGGATCTGAGCACCTGTATGTATTTATGTCCATAGATAATGGTAATGAATATAGATCACTTTAAAGCTTCCAAAATATATTCCAGATACATCATTTTATGTATATCCACAGTCCCCCTGTTAAAGAACAAAACTACAGTCCCAAAATTTTCCTCCAAACTGACACATACCCTCACTGTCACTGTTCTAAAAGCAATTGCTGGACAATTTAATAAAAAAATTTCCAAGAGGTAGTACCAAACCCATTCTGCTGACACTAGTATTTTACCCATTATATAAGACAAAGGGTGGAAGAGAGCAAGAGAATGGGTTTATTTTGAGGGAATATCATTGTGACTGACATTCCACACATCCTTCATTATCCGTGGGGTAAAGGAAGAGGACATTTCCTCTTTAGCATAAGTCAAATGACAAGGGGAAATTCAGGGAAAGAAACTTACCTCTAAGAACCTAGTTTGACCCCTGGACTTCAGTAGATACTGGGATTGTTACTGGTTACTGCACAAATATAAATCAAGCTATGTTTTGTATAATGACAAAGCAAAAGAATAGATTTCCCAAATACTAGATGTAAGAAGACACTGGGCTTGTGCTACTGTACAAGGGGTTTTGACCAGGATGATCCTTGAGAGGAAATCCTATTCTAACAAGAAGGGGAGACAGTCTGGAATTAATGGGCTGCTTCAAAGAAGAGTAGTGGAAAGTCCCTAGAAAGGATCTCTGAGGAAGAAGCTTCAGTAACATTTCAGTAGAGGACAAGTCCACTTTCAATAGCCACCAAGCCCAGAGAGCATCAGTGTCATTTTACCTTATGCATAAGCCTATGTTCACCACTCTAAAATCACCTTACCCAGGCTTTATCAAGCAATGTAGGCAGCAGAGAGGGGAAAGCAAGGGGAAGACAGGGAAAATAAATTACTGGACTCTTCTTTCATCTCAGGCTGCTCAAACTATAAGCCTGTGTTAGGAAGGAAAGAAATGTTGAACAAGTAAGTTGTTTCAACTTGGGTTGGATCATTTTATATGCTAAATCATAGCTATTAATTACTGACCATTAAAGTGTCACAAGTGGTATGTTCTGCTAAAGATTTTCTTTTCTTTAGTAGGACAGAAAGAAATATAATAAAATTAATTTCTTCTATAAACTAGTGAATCCAGGATATTTTATTTTGATCTTAAAGAAACAATACTTCTACATCTAGATATTTAGAGAAATTCACATGAATCCATCTTCTATGGTGTGTGTGTGTATACATATACATATATGTGTGTATATATATATGCCTTATAAACATGGAGGGCAGCCACATCCTTCTCTTTAAATCACAATTTTAAAAAAAATCATATTTGTGTGGTCTTATCAATCTGTCTTAAATCAATTGATCTATGCCAAGTATGCCAAATACAAGTGTTAGCTCATTCCAGGTATGCAATCAGATTATCACAATAGCCAAAAACATCCAGAGAAAAGGATATTTAATAAAATATGGGACTTTTCTATGAAACCCAGCTTGTGGTGTGTTCAAAAAATAAATGGTACTGAAACTCTTAGGGATTTAATTTTTTTTAATTAAATATATGTGATATATTTTAAAATTAAAATTTTGTGGAAAATATAATAAAGGGAAACGGACACAGAAATAAATGAAATAAAAGACATTAAACATATGACCAAGATATGAACACATTATAATAGAGAAAAGTGCTGATTATACCTGAAATATTTAACCTTACTAATTTGTTATAGATTTTTGTCAGAGTCAAAAACTACCACGGATTGCATCTCTAGCAGGTGTTAGGTACTGGTACAAGTACAGGTACATCTGGTCCTTGTTATTTAAGAGAAAAAAAAAGTAACAGAAATGGATGGATGAGGCATATAAAAAGATAAACATTATAGAGTTCAGTATGTTAGTAGTATTATTTGGTTTAAATTTTAATTTACTTTCCATGTTCTTTTTTTTTTTCTTTCCAATTCTTTTTTCCCCGTTTTATTTTATTTTCAGTGTTACAAAATTCATTGTTTATGCACCACACCCAGTGCTCCATGCAATACGTGCCCTCCATAATACCCATCACCAGGCTCACCCAGCCCCCAACTACCCCTCCCCTCTAAAACCTTCAGTTTGTTTCTCAGAGGCCAGTCTCTCATGGTTTGTCTCCCGCTCTGATTTCCCACATTCCATATTCTTTTTAAGTCTGTTAGTCCCTTAAGAGCAAACATACTCTCCCCTTTTAGGGTAATCAATCAAAAATATTTACTGAGAAAATATCATAGCCCAGTCTCAATATTCTGGCTGTAATTCTTTCACTATGTGAAATGAGATTTAACTGCAAAGTTTACGTGGAGTTAAAAAGTGACCGAATATTTAAAATGACTCAAACAATATGCTTTGTTTAGTTCAGGTCTGTTAAATATCAAGAGTGGGGATGCCAGCCTTGCATAAGGTCAGCGCTTAAATCGGTCAGCTATCTCATACACATAAATAGCAAAGAGGCAAAGATGACATTTTTAACTAAATGGTCTTGTGAAATTGAAGCCTGAGTCCTCTGGAAACAAATCCATAAACACACCCACACACACCCACACACACCCACACACACCAACACAACATCTCTCCCTCTCTCTCCTCCTGTCTGTCTCACTATCTGTCCTCTCTTATGTCCTCTCAAATGACATGCACCAAGTCATTTGTCAGGAAAAGAAAATTTTCTTCAACTATTACTACACACAAATATGTGGGGAAAATAAATATGGGGAAGATAGCCGGGAGTCTGTTTTAGGGAGCAAAAAATGCCTATATTACTTGGGTCTTCTTAAATAAGATACCTGGGTGAGAAACAAAGATCATGCTGGAAAAAGAGTATAATTTTCACCACCTTCTCCAAGCAAGGGACAAAACAACCACTGTGGGATTCCAGATCCATCAGCAGCCTCTCTTAGAGTTCACTCATCGTGAAACCCTGGATTTAACTAGCGCTGGGTCTCTCCCACTTCAAAGACGGCAGGAAAACCCACCTCTTCAACAAAAGTCTCCTTTGAGCCAAGTGCAGTGTTTTTCTTCTCACTGATCATCTTGGAGGTTAATTCCTGGAGTTCACTATACAGTGATCTTGAACAACAGACTCTGCACACCTAAACGCTTATTGGTTGGCCTTCTCTCATGTAAAATATATACAATTATTGTGATTCAAGTTATGGTTTTTTTTACAAAATTTTTTTTTAAAGATTTTATTTATTTAACAGACAGAGATCACAAGTAGGCAGAGAGGCAGGCAGAGAGAGAGGGGAGGAAGCAGGGTCCCCACTGAGCAGAAAGCCCGATGCGGGGCTCGATCCCAGGAGCCTGGGATCATGACCTGAGCCAAAGGCAGAGGCCTTAACCCACTGAGCCACCCAGCCGCCCCTTTACATTTTTTTTTTTTTTTTTACAAAACTGCATTTTTATAGTTATTTTAACAAAAACTTTTTTTTTTAACAGAAAAAAACTATATTTCAGGAGATGTAACCACTTAATTTGGTTCATATTGGGTCTAAAAGAGTACCTTTTTGCAATAGAAAAGGAAAAAGTAGTATTTATAAGTGATTGCTGGGTTTCAAAGACTTCTGATCTGTCTGCATGGCATACATCTTAAGAACCTGTTGTCTGTGTATTCTAAATATATCTCCATAAAATATTTATAATCACTTTTCAGATTCTTTTGGAGATGTCTTGGTGTCAGGAACATAATATTTGTCTATTAATTCTTAGTTTTCTCCTGGTTCATTTCCCCTTGTATATTCTCAGGAAACTTGAATTAAACACTTTATTTTTTGCATTTACACATAACATAGGTGACTGATAATTCATCATATAATAAGCACTTACTAATCTTCACTATATGAAATAGATCCTACATTTTACACTATTGTATGGATGTAGAAACTAGAATGTAGAGTGGGTAGATTGCCCAAGGCCCCACTGCAGGAAAGCTGAAAAGCCAGAATTCTCACTCAGCTGCCTGTTCTCTTAATAGTAACTTATTCTACTCACTTGCCAACAAACTCTTCCTTGTCTATGATCTCTTCTCTGACCATTTGAACTCGAAATCCTTTGCTGCATCCCAAGACATAGATTGTGTCATTTACTAGAAACGTATCATGTCCCATATAACATTGTCAGGCTTTCAAGTGGACTAAGGAAAAATCCCAAATCTTGTATCATCAAGAATCTAAACCTAATGACATTCTTATGACTAAATCCTTAATAGTTGCTTTGTTTTATAGGGTTTAGAAGGATCAAAACAGGTGTATATAAAGAGGTTTAAAAATATAATGCCTGGGTGGCTCAGTGGGTTAAGCCGCTGCCTTTGGCTCGGGTCATGATCTCAGGGTCCTGGGATCGAGTTCCGCATCGGGCTCTCTGCTCAGCAGGGGGCCTGCTTCCCTCCCTCCTTCTCTGCCTGCCTCTCTGCCTATTTGTGATCTCTCTCTGTCAAATAAATAAATAAAATCTTAAAAAAATAATAATGCTGAATAATAGTCATAACTTTTAATATCATTCCTTCACCTTTTGTGCTTGTGTATATACAGAGTATTTATTGTCACATGGAGTTTGAAGAAAATTGAAAGGGTTTATTAATTTTCATCTGTTAATGATTTTACAAATCTATCAAAAGTAAGTACAGATCATAGGCAAATAGCAAGGTTTCCTAAACCACAGTAGGCACAGATTGCTGAAATAACGCAGATTCCTTTGCCTTGATATATAGAATAAAAAACAGAAATAATTAAGAAAGTAATTTTTTTTTTAAACTTTGGAAGTGAAGGTCCTTTATTTTTGTGAAGGACCTTCATTTGATGTTAAGAATAGGGACTCCAGGCCAAGATGCGTTTTCCCCTAGCACTAATCATACTATCCTCAAAATTTCCAATTCTAACCACTAGATGTCATGCAGAGACCACAAAGTAGAATACCTTGGTTCTTTTTCATTTCACTCAGTACCAGTTTTGTAAGCTTCAATATTTAAGGTGGTTTGGGAGAATTCTAAGCACCAGACATTAAGAGATGCAGGCCAGTACAGTTTTATTTCACAGGATGCACACACTTTGTTTCAAAAACATATAGGATGAAAAGTGCTACCTAATCCATTCCAACGCCTTATTTCAGGACTTGAATAATTAATGCAAGAGGTTCAAGAGAAAGATTCTACAGTCTCTCTAGAGCAAGAAGTCATGTCCTTCTCCCTGACAGGGGAAACCTGGAATTCAAACAGCTTGAAAGACAAAGTTCTATAATAAGAAAGAAAAAATCCAAGGATTTGGACTCAAAAAGCTTTTGTATTAGATACTAGTTTGGCTATGTGCTAATTGAGTAGATCTGGTACAATGCTTATCTTCTGAGAATATCTGTTTTCTGGTCTGTACAATGAAAATAATACCTAGCAGTGATGGGGAGGAGTCAATTAAATACGGTATATCTATCATCTGGAAGAGTTGTCAGCATAATGTGACAAATAAATTTCACCATTAGTTCAATTTAGTGTCATCTTCAAAATGAAAACATGATGTAAAAATATAATAATAGAATTATAAAGCCTGTATAAGAAATTTACACTTTAGGAGAGGCAAGGATGGTTCACATATTAAAGTCATCAGTGAATTTAATCTTAGAGGAAGGTAAGAGTTCCTTGGGAAGAGGAGATTTATTCCATGGGAATACTATAGGCTCTCCTTGAGAAAGAGAAGCAAGCAAGGTTCTTTTGAAAAATGGCGAGTTTGTTTGTTTATTTGTTTGCTTTTTCAGTGTTCCAAGATTCATTGTTTATGCACCACACCCAGTGTTCTCCATGCAATACGTGCCCTACTTAATACCCATTACCAGGTTAACCTATCCCCCCAACCCCCTCCCTTCCAAGACCCTCAGTTTGTTTCTCAGAGTCCATAGTCTCTCATGTTTCATCTCCTCCTCTGATTTACCCCGACTCACTTTTCCTTTCCTTCTCCTCATGTCCTCCATTTTACTCCTTATGCTCCACAAGTAAATGAAACCATATGATAATTGACTTTCTCTGCTTGACTTAGTGCACTCAACATAATCTCTTCCAGTCCTGTCCATGTTGATACAAAAGTGATAATGAACTTTACGGACTTTATTAAGATTGAAAGCTTCTGCACAGCAAAAGAAAAAGTCAACAAAACAAAGAGGCAACCCTCAGAATGGGAAAAGATATTCACAAATGACACTACAGACAAAGGGCTGATATCCAAGATCTATAAAGAACTCCTCAAACTCAGCACACAAAAAATATAATCACATCAAAAAATGGGCAGAAGACATGACCAGACTCTTTTCCAAAGAAGACATGCAAATGACTAACAGACACATGAAAAAATATTCATCATCATTAGCCATCAGGGAGATTCAAATCAAAACCACATTGAGATACCACCTTAAACCAGTCAGAATGGCCAAAATTATCAGGACAGGAGACAACAAGTATTGGAGAGGATGTGGAGAAAGCGGAACCACTTACACTGTTGGTGGGAATGCAAGTTGGTGTAGCCACTTTGGAAAACACTGTGGAGATTCCTTAAAAACATTAAAAATAGAGCTATCCTATGACTGTACAATTGCACTATTGGGCATTTGCCCCAAAGATACAGATGTAGTGAAAAGAAGGGTCATCTGTACCCCAGTGTTCATAGAAGCAGTGGCCACAGTCTCCAAACTGTGAAAAGAGCCAATATGCCTTTCAACGGACAAATGGATAAAGAAGATATGGTCCATAAGTAGAATGGAATATTATGCAAAATTTGTTATGCCTGAAATGGGAGTTGATGGTGGGTGAGTAGTGATTATGAAAATAGGTGATTATGAGAATAGAGTGATTATGAAAATAGGATTTTTTTCATTAGGATGAAAATTACAAAGGTTCATACAAGTCATTTTGAGGAATTTGGGATTTTTTTAGTATTAATGTGGTTTTAAAAAATCTTTCGGTTAGATGAGTTGTAGAGTTAGATGCCTGTTTAATAAAGACGTCCCTGTTGTCAGTGTATAAGTTATGTTGGTGGGGTCTAAATTTAATTGGTTATAACAGTGGATTGGTGTCTAAAGTAAGACAATGTCAATGTGATAAAGAGATGGAGTAGATTCAAAACAATCACACAGATCAAAGGTTCTAGGAAACAAAGAAAGTAATTTGAAATAGAATTCAGTGTTTTTCCTCGAGGAGTAAGAGAAATATGAACTTATATGGTGAAAAAAAGGAGACTCTACCAGTTTAAGGGTGAATAGGATTTGACGTCTTAATCTGTTAGGTTATTGTCATTATATATCTGGATCTCAGAGAAGAGTTATTGATTTGGGAGTTAGCAACTTATAAATGAGACTGAAGCCACAGAAGGATTAGGTTGTTAAAAAAAGCATTTGATGGAAAATAACATCTGTGCTTTAGGCACAGGAACATTTTAGAAATTGGTAAGTGGAAGAAGGGAAAGAGTCTGCAAAGAAAACTGAGTGAGTATATAAGCAAAAAAATAATAATTTCAAGATCATTTTTCGATTATTTAGAATTGGATAAGCCTGTATTAGTGGAAAGAGAGAGTAAGGAAGATGGAAAAAAGGGGAAATTGACCATAACATTACTCAGGGAAGTCAAAAGAGAGGAGATCCAGCCCAGACAGGACTGATGGGCAAGATAAAGGGGAAATTGACCATAACATTACTCAGGGAGGTCAAAAGAGAGGAGATCTAGCCCAAACAGGGCTGATGTGCAAGATAAAGGGTATCTCCTAACATATGATTAAAAATATGGACAATAATAAATCAAAATAAGTATAGGAAGGCCAACAAAGTGTGTGGGAAAAAAAATCCCACCCACCAACCCCAAAACAGCTTTGAGTTTTTATAAAATAGAAAATTAAGAAATAAAAATAGTCTTTATAACTGAGAACTACACCAGACATAAAAATCTCTCTGTAGGACATAATATATATAAGACATATGTATGTAAAACATATATACATATATAAGTATATATAAATTTATATATACATATGACTTTTTAAAAAAATAATAAAATAATAAAGAGTTTTTCCTGTTCATACATTTCTCACTTACATCAATAAATTCTGCAGTTAAGTTTTAAGAGAGGGGACAGTTTTTCTTAATTATAACACTCTGACAATACAGTTTATTCTAAAAAATTTGGTTAACTTTTTCTATGAAAAAATATTTAAAGTAATTTTTATGTTAAAATAATTTTGAATTCCCATTCTTAAAAATGATATTGAGATTACTGTTGTAGAGAATTACTTTGAAATGCTAAATATGACAAAATAACACATTCTTCTAATTAGTGCATTAAAACATGAAACATTTAGGTGCTTTACATTTTAATGCATTTAATATGAAGATTTTGCTATCTGTGACATACCATGTAGGGTAGGGTAAGGAATTACTTAAGAATGAAAGAGAAAAGTATGAAGAAAATTAGTATTTTAGAAGTAAAGAGGAATTTTAGGGTAAGCAAATTACTTTTTAAGCCTTCAAACTTAGTTTTCTAGACTCTTTCCAAATCATAAACACATTTGATGGCTTTTATAACTCATTGGAATAACTGAGCTATTTGATAGTATTGTTTACAATGCCCATATTGACCACATATTTCTTAGCAATTTTTTATCCTTCCAAAGGTATATGTTTGCACATTAAATTCCTGTTAATAAAGATTCTTGTGACCACTTCTTAAACAGAGGAAAGGAAGGCAGAGAAAACTGATTTTGTTTCTACTCAGAGCTTGATTTCAAATATGCACACCCCAACTACGTAATCCTGTACACAAGGATCTCATTGTTTATTTTCATAGTTGCTGCTTTATTTAAAATTTTCTCTCTAAAGTTTATATTTGGCAAGACCAATAATAAAAATAAGCTGGTTTATATTTTTCTTATTCCAAGGTGTGCATGTGTATATATGTGTGTATGTTTTAATTTCTTGTGGCTTATCCAGATGAAGGTATCAGTCTTAGAGACATGGCAACCCATGTGGGAGTGTTTATATGCAGTGGGGTGGAGAAGATCAACTATGTCCAAATTCTAATTTAGAGTACTTTCACCTTGGTAATGTGAAAACTGTGTGACTCTTTTCAACTTCTCTGCTCTCCCCTTTTCTCCTACACTCTTGCTCAGAAAAGCTCTTAAGTTCAACTCAGGTGCATTTATTAATAAAATTCCTTCACTTTCAAATTTTTTAAAGTCATTGGAAGCAGAGCCCATGTCCTTATAAATTTCCACAATAAAACATTTACTTTTATAAGCTGTGTGTATCTACATGTTGATGTTATTGTCAGGAAGAGAGAGAGAATGAGAGAGAGTGAGCTTTTGGTAACTATGGCAACAGAAATGTTTCAAAAGAAATATGAACTCTTTTTCCTTGAAGAAATGAGATTTTTTCCTTGACTGGTACTTAGGGATCCAAGTCTAGAGAAGGAACAGAATTTTTTTTAAAGATTCGCTATTTTAGTCTTTTTTTTTTTTTTTTAAATGGTTCCCCAGTCACATCTGACAAAATAAAAGATTTAATTTGTGGCTGCAAAAATAAGATGCTGTTCAAATTTGCCAGCATCTAGTCCACATGAGCCAAACAACCATTGATGATTTCCATTTATCTAATATTTAAGCAATGGTAATGCCCAAAAATAGAATTTCTTTTTTTTTCTTATTTTTTCCTCTAAAAGATACATGAAAAGTGAATATTCTTATTATAGAGATTTACTGCAGAAAGTCACTTCAAGTGTAAATCATTCCATAATGATTCAGCTTAATTTCTAGTTTTAAATAAACTATTTTTACTACAAAGATTCTGAGATAGTCTATGACTAGGAATTTTCTAAATCAGACTTATTTCTGTTAGTTACAATTTATGGTTGAGTGTGCATTATTCACATATGAAGTCTTTGAAAATGATGATAGTAAGTGTGGTCTCCTTTCAGATCCTTTAAGAGGAGATCTCATTGTGGGCTCATGGAGGTAGGTGAACACACTTGAAATCATCATCAGGATGATGCCAGTTGCAAGGGAGAACTTAAATAGGACAAAAGAAGAAAACTGAAATAAAAAGGACTCAGAGACAGGACAAAAATATTCCATCTATATAAAATAAGGCATTGAATCTTAGTATGTGTCTGTGTGAATAAGATCCAGAGATAGTGAACACATCCAAGTACAGTCCGGCATCAGTAAATACAGAGGTGAGTTGAGGAAAGTAGATGCTAATGCCAGTAATTAGATGGGATTCCTATGACGTTTTTAAAGGTCTGATATTTTGAATATCTAGCAGAATGTATAAAACATTAAATTCATGAGAATGTTTCATTCACATAAAACACCTATTTTCTATTCATTGTAGATAAACTAAATTTTAATGTATGTAAGTGTAAATCATTGAACACACACAGGTACATACACAGAGATGAACTGCCTTCTAGGTATAGCTTCTGCTTGCAAGAAAGTAAGAACCAAAGTTTATCTTCATGACTCTTCTCGAACTGAATTAAAGCTGATGAAACTCAGTGCTATTTGCTATCATGATAGCTTTCTCATACTATTCTGTTATGAAAAAAAAAAGCAGAACAATGAATATAAAGGTAGTGTATCATTCTCTGCAATAGGTTGAAGACTGAGTCTTTCTCTTGTTTTAAGGATTTTATTTATTTATTTCAGAGAGAGAGAGCATGTGTGCACATGCAGGGTGGGGAGGCAGAGAGAGAGGGAGAAGCAGACTTCCCACTAGCAGAGAGCCCATACCGTTCTTGATCCCAGGACCCTGAGATCATGACCTGAGCCAAAGGCAGATGCTTAACTAACTGAGCCACCCAGGCACCCCAAGACTGTGTCTAAATGTGTATGTTATCTTCCTCTCATCTTCTTTGTAAAATAGTTTACTTTTCTCTCATCAGCGGAGGATGGATAGATGAGCAGATAGATGAAAGACAAACAGACAGGACACTGATATTGCAATAGAAACTCTTGAACAAGGTTGGGCTGGTCCATGAGGTGTTTTACTTGGAAATGGTTAAATGCCAATGTTTTTTTCTTTCTTTCTTTGTTTTTTTTCTTTTCTTTTCAAAAGAGAGCAAAGCCATCATAAATACACACATGTGTTGTATATATATATATATATTGTATGTATATATAGATAATATATATTTATATATTTACAAATATATACTGATTAGAATTGTTTACACTATTAATAACTGTTTCTTTTTTCCCTTTCCTGTTCTTTTTGTGTTTTCTAATCAAGTTCCTGCCACTCTTTGAGTCATCTTCTTGTGATGTCTACCAAGGAAGCATCTATCCATTTTCTAAATCTTTGCCTTAAGTCTTGCTTCTTCTTTCAAGAAAGTAAAGATAAAAGTTTGTTTCACGCCTTTTCTCCAGCTAAATTAAAGGTGATGGAACTCAATGCTATTTGATATCATGATAGTTTTTATATAACTCCCTGATCTCAGTTAGAAAATAACAATGAAATAGAATAGTGATATATCATTCCCTCCAATAAGTATAATATTATGTTATAATGTATATCTTATTTTCTTTCAACTTTTATTTATAAGGTGATGAGCAAAATCGTATGGCATTGTCTTTTTCAGTCTGACTTATTTTGCTTAGCATAATCCCCTCTAGGTTCATCCATGTTGTCTCAAATGGCACAATTTCATCCTTTTTATAGATCTGTAATGTTCCAATGTACAAATCTGTAGCATATCTTCCTTATCCATTAGTCTATCAAGGTACACTTAGGTTGCTTCCACATCTTGACTATTGTAAATAATGCTGCAATAAACATAGTGGTATATATATTTTTTTCAAATCGTGTTTTCATTTTCTTTGGGGAAATACCCAATAATAGAATTATTGGGTCATATCATATTTTTATTTTTAATTTGGAAAATTAATTGGAGGAACCTCCATAATGTTTTCCATGGTGGCTGCACAAATTTACATTCCCACCAATAGAGTATGAAGTTTCCTTTTTTCCCATATCTTGTCAACACTTGTTATTTCTTTCCTTTTTGACTTTAGTCATTCTAAGAGGTGTATGGTGATATCTCATTGTGGTTTTGATTGGCGTTTCATTAATGATTCATGTGTTTTCATGTGTCTGTTGCCATCTGTATGTCTTCTTTGGGAAAATATCTATTTAGGTCCTCTGCCTAGTTTTTAACTTGATTGTTTGGTGTGAGGAGTTTTAGTGTTGAGTTTTTATCATTGTCATTGTTTTTAATACCAAAAATATCAGAACAGTTCTCATTGCCCTGTAGCCTATTTTACACTTTGATTCATCATTATGCCTGTCTTAGAAATTAAGAAACTGAAGAAAAATAGTTTGAATTTCTCACCACACAGTTTATAACTAGCAGATCTAGAATTTTAGAATCCCAGCTGTCTGACTGAAGAGCTATTGCTCTTCCATACTAAATTCTCACTGACACTGGAGGAAGTTTGTCTTATATATTTAATTGTAGATATGTAATTAATGGTAAAATTATATCAAAGTAAGCATGACTAAATTTGATAATTTGCCACTGAAAATGTAATTCAGTTCAACTATTATATCCATTTAAATCACATTTTTTAACTTTCTAATGAAATATGAAAACAATAAGATATGAATTATCTTGTCCACTTGAGGGTTGCATGAATAGGAGAAATAGTTGATTGGAGTTAAGCTTGATAATCTATTCAAGAAATAAAACACAAATATTTAACACTAAGCTATTAATGTAAGTGACCATTTGATCAACTTCAATATCTGAATAAAGATGTATTGAGAACCCAAAGAATATTGTTTTTCTTAGGTTGAATGTATAGAAGTAATGGATGCATCCCTCAAAGCAAATGCAGTAATTCTCTTACTGTATATATATATTTCATTCAGGAAAAAGGAATAAGTTTTAAAGAAACTTTATTTTTCGCCTAGTTTTAAAGTTATAGAAAAATTATGAAGATAATACAGAGAATTCGCATTCACACCACATCCAATTTCCTCTATTATTAACCACTTATATCACTGGGTACATTTGTTATAATAGAAGACCCTTATCAACACATTGTTATTAACTAAAATCCATAATTTATTGAGACTTCTTCATTATTTTCCATCTAATTTCCTTTTTCTTTTGACATTACATTTACTTGTCATGTTCTCTTGGGTTCACCTTGGCTATGAGGTTTCTCAGACTTTCCTTGCTTTTAATGACCTTGAAAGTTTTAAAGAATACTTACGTATTTTTGTGGGATCCCTTTCTATTGAAATTTATTGATGCTATTCTCATGGTTTGACTGGCTATGGATTTTTGCAAGGAATACATAAGAGTTAAAGTGTCATTTTCATTGCATTACTTCAAGAGGAAGACCATCAACATGACTTTTCACTATAGATATTGACCCTGAGCACCTGGCTGAGGTCATGTTTTTCAGGTTTCTGTAGTACGAGTTAGGCTATTACCTCTTCCTATACTGTTCTTTTGGGGAAGAAGTCATTAAGTGTAGCCCACACTTAAGGAATGGGGAGTTATATTAGAAGGTGTTGAAGGAACATCTGGAATTTTTGAAATGGGAGATATATCTTTTCTCCACTAATTTATTTATTTCATTATTTCTTTGTATCAATATGGTCTTATGGGTATTTACTTGAAATATTGTTTTCTAATTCAATACTACTTTATTTGTGGTTCAAATTTGGAGCTTTGGTAACTGGCAACTGTTTTGTTAGCTTCTTTGAACTTTGCCATACCCTTTTCAACAAAGATTTTTTGTTTTGCTTTTTTTTTTTTTTAGTACTTTCTTACTTTCTCTCACTACAACATGTCTCAGCTTCACTTGTATATTTCCTGCCCAATCTACAGTTTCTTTTATTGGAGAATGGTATTAGAAACCAAGATCTAGTTACTTGGGGTGTTTATTGCTATTCGAGTGTACTTCTATGCCCTCTCAGGTTGCAGAACAAAGAAATGTATGTATGTATACTAATCTATTTATATATACATATCTGTAAGTATTCCTACATGTAACATTTGTATTTATAATAAGCTATTCATGAGATCATAGTGATGACTCCAACCCCTATTCGTTACTCCATGAATCAGTCCAGCCTTTTCCCCTTGTATATCTTTAAAGTATCACTAAATAGTGAGAAAACTAGTTCCCAACCTCTACAACCCATTTACTTAATTGTTCAGTTCCAATATACATATATATCACAACAGAATTATTTACCTGCTCCTCCTGCATAGGAAACAATTCTATCAGCTAGAATACAGTACCTACAAGACAAACAGAATTCATTGTTTCCAAAGATCCTTAGGTTAGTATGTTTTCCTCCACTAACCCCTTTAGCAATAATACAAACATATAACACATTTATAATGCAGCTAGATTTTTTTTTCTGTCATAGTCATATTCCATCCTGGGAGCCTCAAAATTACTGAATGTTTTTTTTTAAAAGTTTTCTGCATTAAAGTTGACTTTTTGTTTTGTGAAGTCCTATGAATTTTGACAAATGCATAGTATCATGTATCCACCATTACACCATCATACCATATAGTTGTGTTTTTTGTTGTTGTTTGTTGCCCTGCTCATCAGGGCATCTCTTTCTCCCTCTTCATCGCCTCCATCTGCCTTGTGCTCTCAAATAAATAAACAAAATCTTCTTTAATTTACTTATTTGAGAGAGAGAAAGAAACAGAGAGAGAAAGCATGAGTTGGGGTAGGTGGGAAGGGCAGAGGACAAGGTGAGGGAGAAACAGGCTCCCTGCTGAGCAAAGAGCCCAATGCTGGGCTAAATCTCAGGGCTCTGGGATCATGACCTGAGCTGAAGGCAGACATGCAATGGATTGAGTCACTCAGGGGCCCCAACATACTATAGAGTTTTATTGCCCTAAAACTCTCCTGTGCTTCTTTCCCCACTACCAAAAATCTTGGCAACCACTTGTATATTTTCTTTAACCTATTATATTCTTAGAGAAGTCTTAAGTTTACAGCAAAACTGAGAGAAAGCTACAGAGATATTCCATATAATCTTATTTGCTACACATGCATGACCTCTCTCATTATCAGTATCCCCCATCAGAGTGGTACATTTGTCACAACTAATGAACATATATTGACACATTATCATCCAAAATCCATTATTTATTTCAGGACTCACTCTTGGTATTGTACATTCTATGGGTTTGGACAAATATATAATGACATGTATCTACCACTAGGGTATAATACAGAATATTTTTTACCACACTAAATATCTTCTGGGATCCTCCTATTCATCCCTCTCCCTTCTAACCCCTGGCAATCACTGATATTTTTGCTGTCTCCATAGTGTTCCTCTTTCCAAGATGTTATGTAGTTGGAATCACACAGTATGTTTGTCAGCCTTTTCAGACAGGCTTATTTAATTTAGGAATATATATTTAAGAGCCCTCCATATCTTTTCATGACTTGATAGCTCTTTTCTTTTTAGCATTGAATACTACTCTATTGTCCAGCTATACCATAGTTATTTACCCATCCTAATACTGTAGGACCTCTTGGTTGCTTCTAAGTTTTGGTAATTATTAATAAAACCTCTATAAATATCTGTATGCAAGTTTTTGTGTAGACATGTTTTTAACTCATTTGAGCAATTACCCAGGAAGATAAATGCTGGTAAGTGTATGTTTAGTTTTGTTAGAAACTGACAAAGCATCTTCCAAAGTGGCTGTACAAGGCCCACCAGTAGTGAAGAAAAGCTCCTATTGCTTTGTATCTTCTCCAGCACTTGGTATCATTAGTGTTCTGTACTTTGGCTATTCCAGTAGGTATATAGCACCACCAATCTTTTTGGGAGTCTATAGTTTTGGGGTTTTTTGGAATATAATCAGAATCATACAATTTATAGTCTTTTCAGACTGGCTTCTTTCACTTAACAATATTCCTTTGAATCTCCTCCTTTTTTCAGGGCATGATGGCTCCTTTCTTTTTTATTGTTGAAATCTTATTCCACTGTGTAGACGTGCCACAAATTATCCTTTTACCTACTGGAGGCATTGTAGTTGTTTCTATTAGAGTCCACTAAAGGCACTTTTTACTTGTGGTATATAGTTTTTTGTTTTTGTTTTTGTTTTAATTTTTCTGTTTTCCTTTAATTCCTTCTCATAGTTTCCAACATTCTGCTTACATTGCCCATGTTTTCTGCAGGTTGTTTACTTTGTCCATTAACTCTTCACATATTAATCATAGTTACTTAAAATCTCCTATATAATAATTCCAAAATTTGTATAATATGTGATTCTGGTCCTGATTCTTGTTTTGTCTCCTCAGACTGGAATTCTTCTTACCTTTACAATTTCTCGTATTTTTTTAAAGCCAGGGTGATGTACCACATAATAGGAAGTTAGTGTGAAATTTTATCTGATTAAGATTTAGTCTTCATTTAATGCTTTCTTTAGCTATAGGTGCAAAGGTCTCCAGTTCCTCTTGTGACTTTATCTTGTATCTCTTGTTTCTGGAAGTTGCTACTAAGGAACCCTCCTCCTGCAGAGTCTGTGTCTTCCAGTTCTTTTGACTATAATTTGCTGTAATTTTACTGGGGACTTATTTTTCTGGGTGTCAGTTATAGGAGAGAGGGTGTTCTTCAGAATCTTATGATGCATCTTAGTCATCCTAGTGATCCAAGTCTATGTTCCTGGTCTCTGAGATTCATATTTGTTTCTCCCTTTTTGGTGAGACAGGATGAGTAAATGGGGGGTGGAGATGGCCAAATGTCGTTTTCCTAGATGGAAAAAATCTTTAGGATTTTTAGTCTTTTTTTCTGGAGAGTAGGCTTTTTCTGGTAAATGTTCTGGACACTTTTCAAAATGGTTACTTTTACCCTTCCTTAAAGCTACCAAGGAACTTTTCTTGACTCTTCAATGTGAAAACAGAGTGGAGTTCCTGGACATAAATCCCATGAAACCCATCTCCTTAAGACTGTGGCTCTCAGTAGTTTCTCACTCATCCAGGACCCAAACTTCAGCCATTCATCAAAATGATTATTTAGATGTTCCTACTAGTTTATGTCTTCTGCTACTTCTGCTCCAAGTAAGCAAATGTCTGCTGTTGATTCACTGCATTTGTCTGTCTCCTCAAATGTCAGGGTGAGTTTTTCCTGTGACCTCAATTTTCTGATGGGTCCTAGAAAAGTCATTTATTTTTGGCTTGTTTAGCTTTTTTTATTGTTGTAAAGGTGGAAGTGAGAAAAATTAAATGTCTCAGAATACACACCATACTAGCATTGATAGAATATATTGGGCATAAATATAGCAAACAATTAGTGTATAGCCTGTATACACTACACTGTAGTGACTTAAGTGATTTGAAAATGAACTTTACAAGGAGACTTTACATTGTTTATATTTTTCTCTATTACACGGTGAATAATTCTGGGGCAGACTTTTGATCTAGCTTCATTTGTCAGGCAGTTCTATGCTGTTAGGAGTTTTGGGGTTTTTTAATGCATTTTTAAGTATATATTTTGATAAATATTTCTGAGGGCAGTGGAGATAAAGAACTTAGTAGTGGGGGAAAATCCTTTTATAAGGAAGTTAATAATTAAACTTATTTCTATGTGTATTGTTATAGCATTGACATTTCTTCATGCTATCCATGGTCCAGAGATTAAATTTCTCAAGCCAAGACAATGATTCTTCAGTTGAGACTTTTCCCTATGTCACAGGCTTTTAGGCTACTAGAATGTGGCTAGAATACCCACTGTCACTCCTCAAATGAAGTCTTAAGGACCCGTCTAACAAGTCTCACATTAGTTGGAAGAAGTATCAACAAAAATGTGCACATCCTATGCCAGGGCAAGGGAAATGCCTTATAAAAGACCATATTAAACATGAGACAAACATGGAAAGTATGCAAAAACACTAGAGCAGAAATAAAGACAGGCATAAAACAGATAGGATGGAAGAATTCATTTTGAAGAAAATATAACTCAAAGAGAAAAACAGAGGAAAAATTTTCACATATATTTCATGCTAAAGACAATGTAATAGTCTTTAGGACAATTGGGGAACTCTTAAAATATGAGATGATTAAGTGTGGATGAGCTGAAAGGAGAGAATGTAGAGTTAAGTGAGTAGAGGACCAAAGTGACACCATTACACAGATGACTAAATAAAAACCATAGGAACATTTTAGATAGTGGGCAAAATAAAATTAGTAATAGAAGAAATCTATGAAATATTTTCAGTGAAATAATGGGGTAGAAGCAAAGAAATCAAAGACACTGAAGTTCATGTCATATAGGAAATATTGATCCAAAATAAAGGTAAAGTTTACACTGAAATGAAAACCCAACAAATGGAACTAAGACATAATTATATAATAGTAGAAAATATTTCTGAAATTAAAAAGAGCATTCACAAATGAAAAGCATACTGTTTTCAAGAAGTTCATTAGAGGTACCAATTTCATGACATTCTGGTAAAGTGATCGAATTTCAAGGATAAAGAAAGAATTCATTAGGTATTCAAGAAATTACAAAGGGAATAAATCTGGTTGACCTCAAATACCTCCATGGAAAAACTAAGTACCAGAAGATAATAGAACAATGTTTACAAAATTTCAAGGGAAAAACATGTCTTAATAATACTATAACCAGGCAAGTTATTATCGAAGTACAAAATGACAATACTGGCATACCTGATCGTGAAAAATCTCAGAGAATAGGTTAATCCTGATGCCGTCTTAGAATTAAATTATGTAAGAAATCATTATAAAGAACTTAACAGTGAACCTTGAATCCATGTATACAAAAAAAAAGAGTAAATGTGTACATTACACATAAATAATGTGTATTTATTTATGTATAAAATAGAGATAAATCTTTTTTAGAGGGTAAATGAATCAATCCATCAATAAAAAGTAATATATTAAAAAGAATAAAACTCACTTTTAGATTAATATTCCCTACAGTCTTCGAGTTTCCCCAATACATAGTATAGAACATAAGTACAGAACATAGAATACATAGTATAGAACATAATAGAATTAAAAAATTCTGTTAGGAATTTAAAGTTTTTGTGAAAAATACAGTAATTCTTTATAATCTGAAGGAAGGAAAATTTAGCAATAGAAAGTACCTAATTTTATGAAATATAGAACATCAGTGGAATTCATTAGCATACTTGTTTTTAGGAAAAATCTGGTATAACGATTCTAAGGTTCTTAGATGGTTTAGAAAAAAACAGTAGCAAAGCCCTTAAGAATACTTAAAACTGTGTGGTTAGCATCTTACCCACAGGGTTATGCATTAATTCAGTTGTTATTTATTTGGAGCACGAAGATGCAAGGTCCTATGCCAAACCTTTTGACATTTTCTGTTTTCCAAACCTGAAATTCACGTTGTACTATAAGACTTTCACCTATAGGGTTTCAAGCCAAGGTATCCTATTCAGTTCTTTAAAGTTCTCACAGGTATCATGTACTGTGAAATTCCCATGAAGTCTAAATACTTTTTGGTGTAGTGATTTGGCCAAATAGCAAAAAAGATGGAATGTGGGTCGTACTTGGATACATTGTTGGGTTTGGAGAGACAGAGGTGTGGGTGAAAGTATTATAAATTTGGAAAACAGAATAGTAAAGGTACAATGGAAAATAAAAGTAAGTTCTTTAAAGTGCTACAGCAAGGAGTTCATGAAAGAAGAAATAGAATGTAATAGTGGAAAAGTGGGTTGAATTGGGTCCAATTTTCAAGGGTCTTCAATGCCTATACATAATTTGGATTTTTTTAGTACTGGAGCATAGTCACTGCAGATTTTAGGTGTGTGTAAAGACTCAAAGGAAGATAATGGTTTTGTGAAGATTTATCTACTAGCACTGGGTGAAGTTCATAAATAAATATTTTTATTATTTGATTCAGAGTCCAGATATAACCATGCCCATGAAGAGAGAGTTGTTTTCCACCATTCACTAGGTTTCCTAAAAAAAAACACTCTTAAATTTTCATTTTCTTTATGAGGCACAATAATGTTTAAATTTAATCATCATATTATTGAGTACTTTTCTGATCTTTTCCATTCCTTTTGTAACTCAAAAGTTCTTTTCCATCTCTAGGTTAGTTGAGTATTCATTTACACATGTTCTATGTTCCTGATAATATCTAGTTGTGCTTAGTACTCTAATCTATCAAGAATATATTTTGTTAAATGTTTTTTATTTTTACTTTATGCTATTTTAAAAAAATTTTGTTAAATGTCTTTATTTTTAATTTATTTTTACTCATTAAAGATTTTATTTATTTATTTTTAAATTTAAATATTTTATTTTTATTTTTAAAGATTTTAAAATAAAATTTATTTTATTTTATCTTTATTTTTAAAGATTTTAAATTATTTATTTATTTATTTATTTATTTATTTATTTATTCGACAGAGAGAGAGAAAGCGAGAAAGGTAACACAAGCAGAAGGAGTAGGAGAAGAAGATCCCCTGACCCTCGGTTCATGACCTGAGCTGAAGGCAGATACTTACGGATTGAGCCACCCAGATTCCCGTTAAGTGTTTTTAAACAAGGATTTATCTATGTAGCTTTTGTACCATACTTACTGAAAATGCCTATTTTTCCACCTATACTTGTGATTTATCTTTATTGTTATTAATATTTTTAGGAAGAGGTAAGTTCTAAGTATTTATTATCCTTGTTTTAAATATAATTTAATTACATATTTGCATAACTTGGTTTTTAATAATAACTGTGTTTCTCAACTGGCTTGAAATAAAATTCTATCAATTTTTTAATAGTTGGCTCTACTGAGACTTTACAAGTCAGTTCCAACATACACTGCCCCTAAGCTAGTAGGAGCTTTAGGATTATGTGTTCACCTTATGACACTGGTCAAAGGAGAGAGAGAACTGGAGGTGCTGCTGGGTTTTTTACTGTTTTTTTTTTTTTTTTGAACATTTGGGAAGAAGCAGGGAAGGAATCTTTGGGCTGACTGCTAACTAGGTTCACTTAAATTCAGGTATGCCCTGGTCTTCTCTCTTCCTTATCTGCAAGGAGTCGTAGAAGTTGAAGGATTGACTTAAAGGAACAGAAAGGGAAAAAAAGAAGCAGGAAAGGTTGCAGTGCAAAAGGAAGAGAGCCAAAGGTCTAGACAGGACAAGAAGGAGTTGAGGTTGAAAGCCTCTGCCTCTCTGGCCCTCTGTTCTCATGCCTTGATTGGAGAAAACAGAGTGGGTTGATGAACAGATGATTTTCATTGATCTAACCAGCTAAACTGGTAGTCGGCTGGGGCAGAGCTCCCTTATCTGTCCTGGATCCCCTCTTCCCTCTCCTGGGTGTTCATAAGTCACCTCCAGGGGAGAAGAGCATCCAGTAGAGCTGGCAAGGAGAGCCAGGACAGAAAAATAGTATTAGAATCAAAAGGTATCAGGGTGACATAGAAAACATAGGATTACCAGATCATCCAAATAAAATGTCCATCAGGACAAAAAAGATGTTTCACCATATGGGCCCCTCTGCCCTTGCCAGGAATGAGAAGGGGCACGAAGCTTCTGTGAAATGTTTCCTATTGTGGCCTTTGTGCCACCATCATCTCCTGGATGTTGTCCTTAGTTTCCTTCATGCTCCACTCCTGGTAGAATTTTTCGGCTTCAATTCTTTAATTTTTTTCTTCTGCTATTTTCTGTTTCTCTATCAGGAGATTGTGAGTTACCTCCTTGGACTGAAGAATAAACATTCATCCTACATCTTCATACTTGTTAGTCTTATCCACCAAAGTCATAATCTCTGTATCTGTAAGATGTGCATATTGTTTGTTCTGTTTAGCTGTTCTACCTGCAGGTCTTCAATCTTTGCCTCCTGTTAAATGTCAATAACTTTGTCTTGAAGCTTTGTGAAGGCCTTCCTCAGCTTCATATCCATGGGAACCACCATCTTGGTTCACTCTGTGTACTTGCACAGTGGGAGAAAGCCAGAAAGGACCATCTTTATTATTTATTATAAATTTTATATGGGAAGATCTATTTCCAATACTTACTTTTTTCCCAACTATCTGATTGATACTTTTGTGTTGTATCTTCTCTCTACCTACCCACCATGCCCTGGACTATAAATACCAGTTTCCAAGTTTGTATGTTTAAATACCTTTCTACTCATAGTGAGATTCCTGAACCAGTAGTATCAGCATCTCCTGTGGACTTATTTAAAAAATTGGCTCTTAAAGTCCAGTCTGAACAACTCAATTAAAATCTACATTTTATACAATTTCCCTTATATTTTGAGTGAACATTAAAATTTGAGAAGAGTTGCCTTACTAGATTACAACTCTTTGAGAGAAGAAATTAAGTATCTTGTTCATCATCCTTATCTTCATCCCTTTGGGCAATGACTGGTATATAGTATTTGCTCAGTAAGTATTGAGTGAATAAATTAAGTAGGTATTATAATAATATATATAATAAGATATCTAGAATCCTAATGAAGTAAGGACAATTTTGAGAAGCTATGTGAGTATATGTGAATACTTACAAAAAAAAAAAGGTACAGATTTTGACTTGCTTTTATTTTTGGAAAATTTTGTGCAAAATAATTCTTGAACATGTATATTTACCATAGCACCAAATTCAACCTGGCTACAAATAAAACTTGTGAATAAAATTTTTATTTTGTACAAGACTTGGAGATTTATGGAAACCTAACATCAGGAACCTATACTCGAGGCTTCTACCTCTCTGAAGAGGCCTTTTTCTCTATATTCTCATGGTCATTTTCTTATTTCTTTTGTGCCACTTATAGCTTAATGTCTATCTTTCTGTCTGTTATAATGTTTTCTCTTCAAGGATTTGAAACAAGTAATTTTGAAACTTCAGCTTGATAATATACATGTCTTTCTTTTTTCCTCTCTCTTTCTTGCTTTCTGCCTCTCCATTTCTTTCTTCCTCTCTCTCTTTTCCTTCCTTCCTTCCTTCCTTTTTTTCTTTCCTTTCTTCATTTTAGAAAGAGAGAGAGAGAGAGAGAGAGAGAGAGAGAGTGTGCTGGAGTGGGGGGGGGCAGTGGCAGAGGGAAAGGGAGAGAGGGGAGAGAGAAAATCTTAAGCAGGCTCCACACTCAATAGAAAGCCCTTCAAAGGGCTTAATCTCACAACCCTGAGATCATGACCTGATCTGAAATCAAGAGTTGGACACTTACAGTGGAGCCACCCGGGCCCCCCTGATTTATTTCACTCTTACTAGAAAAATAAAACTGTTCATTTCATAAATATCTTAAGGGTACTTATAAATATTTAATTTTCCCAGTTGGTAGTAGTTATACTATTATAAGACACAGTTTGACTAATCAATTTCTCATTGTAAACAAAACATCAAATATCACCACATTTATTTTATTGTTATGATCATTGCAGCCATCATAAAAACTAAGAAACACAAAAATATGTACACAGAAGTTCAACAATTACAAAGACTTTACACATATATCATCACTGGATCCCCAAAACAACTCTTTCAGGTAAGATATCATTTTTTTAATTATTTCAATGATATGTAAATGTAGAGATTGGGGTGGTTAAATGACTAATAAGTTGAGTTGAGAAGAAATTTTGAATTTCTGACTCTAAAATTCAGAATATTTCATTGCATAATGTGATACATCATATGGTGCCTAAGTTAGAAGGTTAAAAGATTCCTTCACAGAAGGAGTTCTGGAAAAAACAAAAGAGAAAAGAAACAATGCCTGGTTTCTCTGAAGATTTTATTATGTGTTACAAAATAATTACAATAAATATATTTTAAGATAAATTGCCAACTTATTAATAAATCATCTGCTGAATCATTAGTTTTCTTATATGAGCTCATGTATTAAGAACATTGTGCATAAGATTTAATTTTAGCTTTATTTAAATAATTGATAGAAATATTAACTGTCTTCATATTTAGACATGTGCTTATGAAAAATTCCAGACAAGATCTTTGTTGGAATTTTAGATATGGAGCCAATGTGGCAGTAGGTCTGGGGTGGGTTATAGAGTTCACCACTTTATTGAATGTATGTCAAAATTTTAAGATGTCTTCCATCTTCAGAACAGTCTTACAAAAGAGGAATATAGTTTATTCTGCTACCAGCATAAAAGCGACCAAGCCAACCCAGGATACAATTGCCCTTTGCAAAGAATCCATTCCCCATTTATCTATTTCAGTGTACCATCTAGCAAGTATTACCAGTGCTCAATAAGGGCATCAACTGAAAGTGTAATGGCAACATAAATTGATTCCTCACGTGGGGGAAAAATATCCTCTACCTACTACTGGACAGTTATACATCTCAGTTTTCATGTTATTTCCTTGGAAACTGAAATACATTTAATCAAGTCTTGGTTAATTGTTCAACATGACTAAAGCTTCTACTGTATCATTTTGTCATTGAATGAATAATTACTCAAACAATGAACAATAAATGGCACTGTGGTAAGATCACTATCTAAATTGAGAAATATTCAGCTTCAAATAATTGAATGCTATACAACTGAAAGTGTAACTTAATTACATTAAAGAACACAAAGTACACTTGCAAGTAGGGTGGTGCCATAATTGGTTCAGCAGCTCAGTGGTATGATCCGTGTACTCGGTACTTTATTTCTGCATTCTGCTGTACTCAACAAATCATCCATAATTCCAACATGGCTTCAGCAATTTCCAGCATTGTTGAAAAATGATCATGACTACATCCTCTGAAAGAGAAGGAGAGAATTTCCTCCTCTGAGTTTGCTTTTATTAAAGAAGAAAGCTTTTCCACATATTCAGCCCTCCTTCTGAATACATTCATATTTCTTACTTTTTAAGAGCAAATAATTTTGCTTACATGACTGTAATTTATGATCACAAAACAACACAGTTTAGGAAATTACTAAAATATGCTAAAGAAAATATAGTTTATTCCTGGATCTCATATCTAATGTCTCACAACAGACTGTTTCAGCAAGTAATTTATGAAGTGGTAAAATAAAGGTAACTTCCCAAAATATATAAGGTGCTTGTGAAGAATTAATGGTTAGTGAAAGAATGCCAACATAATTTTTCTTTCCCTGAGTGTATTTATACTGCTAATTTGAAGAGCACTTACGTAGAAATACTATTGATGCAAGAGGCAGTTTTTAAGTAGCCAAAGTGTCCATCAATAGATGAATGTATAATGATATGGTGTATAGATATATGATATATTATTTAGCCATAAAAAGAGAATGATCTCTTGCCATTTGCAATGATGTGGATGGAACTAGAGATCATAATGCTTAGTAAAATAAGTCATCCAGAGAAAGACAAATTCACAGGATTTTATCATACATGGAATTTGAGAAACAAAACGAATGAGCAAAGCAAAAAGAGAGAGAGAGAAGCAAATACTCTTAGCTATAGAGAACAAACTGACGATTACCAGAGGGGAGGTGGACGGGGAAATAGGTGAGATATAAGGAGTGCACTTGTCATGATAAGCACTGGGGGATGTATGGAATTGTTGGATTACTATATTGTGCACCTAATACTAATGCAACATTGTATCTTAACTATACAGAAATTAAAATAAAAGGCAGTTTTTATCTAATCATTTTGAGCATAATATTAGAATTATGACTAATTTACTTCCCTCTCTGTATTAGTTTCCTATTGCTTCTATAACAAATTTCCCTGAACTTGGTGGCTTGAACAACAGAAATTCACTCTTTCACAGTTCTAGAAGTTGGAGTTCCCTTTGGAGGTTCTAGAGGAGAATTTTTTCTATACATTTTCTAGCTTCTGGTGGCAACTGGCATTTCTTGGCTTGTCGTGCATCATTGTAGACTCTCCCTCCACAGTCGTGTTGCTTTCTCTTCTGTGTGATTTGTGTGATACAGGGAGAGCAAAGTGAAGGAATAGAGCTTAAATGTAAGGAAGTGTATGTAGGCTTGACTAAGATGAGGACATTGTTTATTTTGCTCACTGACATGACTCAGGCAACTAGAAGGGGATCAAGCATTGTATAAGCATGAGATAAATATTTGTTGAAGAAATGAATGAAATCTAATGTCTTGAAATATAAGTTGGTCTTGGAGGAATATGAAAATAGGAGAAGATAGAGAGACAGAGGGCATAATAGAAAGATTAATGGATTGTATGTGTCAGAGACTTAAGGGATACTTAAATATTTTGATGTGAGTGAGCTACTTAACATTTTTGAGGGTTTTATTTTCCTAAAAATAAAATTACAATATACAGTTATATGGAATCACCACAAAACTTAAGAAAAATGCTTAGCACAGTGCCCAGCACATAGTGAGCACTCTCTGCATATTCTCTCTCATTGTTATATAAAGGGTGGGATGTGTATTATTTTCATTTTAATTCCTTGGCTTAAAAAAAAAAAAACTTTTTTGCACCATATATGCCTGTATATTCCTATACATTATTGCCAGAATAGTACTTTTATGATTAAAATAAAAGACAACTTATTAAATTGAGAGGAAAAAAAATTAGTTGAATTCAGGGACTTAAGTTTAGAGGCTCCCAGGAAAATCAGAGATCTTTCATTATTTAAAGCCCATATTGGCATAAAATGATTCTCTAAAATGTTAGCATCCTAAAATGCAAAAACCTTTCTAGAAGTTTCTTTCTTAGGTTATATATTTTATCAACCTGTGTCTACAAACATTATGAACTAGAGCCAACCATGGTGGTTAAGGGCATCAGCTTTAGTAGAGTGGATTAGATTCCATGTAACTAATACAGATCTCTCTGAGAGATATGCAGACTGATTAGGGTTGTACAAATACATAAGGAGGCTGTGTTCTTCAGTTTCTCCTGCTCACTTGCCATCTCTCCATCATTCACTTTTAATTAAAAGATTAGTGAATAGTTTTGAAAAAAAAAAAGAAAAGGAAAAGAGGAAGTTCCTGTCTACTTCTATGGTTTCAGATAGTGTGGTTACTCAAAGCAAGAATTTCTTGCCAGAAAGACTTGGATAAAATAGAGATCTCATCTTTTCATACATTTTTTTTTCCTTAATGGGTATATTGAAGTTATAAATCCTAGAACCATGGTGAACTTTGTTCTGTATTTACTCTTTTAAGGTAGGCATCATTTTTTTTTTCTTTCTGTGTATTTGATCTCTCTCTCTCTCTCTCTCTCTCTTTTTTGGTGTGTTTATATTTAATGTCACATTCTTGATTGCAATCGAGTTGGGTTTAAATGTTGAATCTCTAAGTTAAAGTGGGTCAGACTTGCTCAACCTATTTCCTAACCATATCCAATATTCTTCAATACTCTCTTGATCTTCTTTATTCAGGTTAGCTAATTACTGAACTCAGTTGAATAGACAAGGAAAAAGTACTTAGCTACTAAGGCTAGGAATATATGGAAATTTTGCAATGACTTAGAAAGAGCACTGAATTATGGCATGGGACTTGGGTCTTTATTGTAATTCTGCAGCTAACACATTTTGGGCTTTTCATGCTTAGCGAAGAAGTTAATCTTGAAGCTTTCCAATCATCCCTCCTATGTGAATATTCTACTGGGGTCACATGAATATGGAATGATTATTGGATTGATCTATGAATTTTTGCAGGTGTCATAGGTGCTAAAGAAGGTGGGAAAGAAAGCTAAGGCCAGGTATGAGTGTGTGTGTGTGTGTTTAAACTTGGGAAAGGGACAAAGGGAAAGTCTTAAGCCAACCCAGGGGCATTGTTTACATTCTAGGCAAGAGGTAAATCCTGGAAGATTTCAGACTCATCTTTGTCAAAAGACAGCTGAGGAGAGTGAAGAAGGATTTTCTTCACTCAGGAATGATACCTATAGAGTTTTTTCGGTGGCCTTTATTCCTGCCTCACTCTCATGTTCCATCCACAGAGCCTTGAAGACAAAGGTAAGGTGGAGGCATATCTCAGCCATGCCTCAAGTGACACTTGCCTTAAATAACACAAAAAGAAAATAATTTCAATTAAGTAATTTTTATTTCAATTAAGTAAATTTAAACCTTTTTCTTACTTTATGTGGCAAACAGATATAAATTTTAAGTAGTCCTAGTTTGAAGAAGCCATTTCAAAAATCCCTTTTAAGAAAAAGAATCTACGTTATTATTTTACATACATTCAGATAAAAATATTTTGCATTGTATTTAATAATTCTTATCCTAAAGAACATAGAAAAATGACTTGCATACCAAGTATATTTGAAGGTCACTGATTTTATTCTAATGATAAATTCTGGAATAAATAAACCAAAACTATATATATATACACATGTGTGTGTGTGTATGTGTGTAAGTGTGTGTGTGTAAGATGCCAAGAGTTTTTCTTTTTTTTTAAGCCAAGGAACTAAGAAGAGAGTAATATATAACCCCCTCTATGTAGCAATGACAGAATATGTGGAGAGTCCTCATTATGTGCTGGCCACTATGCTATAAACTCTTTTCTTAAGTTGTTACAGTGATTCAGTGTCATTGTATATCACAGTTTTATTTTTGAGGAAAACCCCTCAAAAATGCTAAGTGCCTCACTCACATTTAAATATTTAATTTAAATATCCCCTATAAGTATATATAGATATATTCACACTCACTCACACACACACACACACACACACACATACACACACACATACAGGAGAGACAGAGAGAGAGAGAGAAAAGAGGGCCTGAATGAAGAGAAAGGTATCTCCTGCTCCTATAATAATAGCATAGGGAAAGAAATCATGTCAGAGCTGGATAACCTTCTTCTACACAGTTTTTCAGTCTGACTGAGACTCTGCCATCTTTAACATGTGTCTTCCTAGGTCATTCTGTTTGTTATCTCGGATCCATTAAGCTATAGGGAGAAAGAGCATCAAAGAGCACCTGTGTGATGTTTTTATGGACCAGGTTCAGAAGTGATTAATACCACTTTTGCATAACTGTCCATTAGCTAGAAATCAGTCTTGTGGATGCACCTAACTGTAAGTGCCTGAGAAATATGATTAAGCCATGTGCCCAGGAAGAAGAAAGGAGGATTTGGGTGACTTAATAGCAGCCTCTGTATGAGTGTTACATAGATAATTCTCATTATGCAAAGAAAACAAATGTCAGTGGTTTATTAGGACAACTTTTATACTAACAGTTTTTCAAGGTCACTGATAATTTAAGTAGGCTAGTGATCTGACATGGTTACTATTAAAGTAAAATATAGCAAATCATATAAACAATTTGGTATAGTAGAATTTTTGTTATGAATACTTATTGACCTGTTTTATGATTGTTATTCTATTGGAATCATAATGATAATAGGGTATTAATTTAATCAATTGGATATTTTAAATAAACAGATAATTTACATATACAATCTACATCATGTTATGTGTATAATGAAATTTAATCCTTTTGGAAAATTTCTTTACCTCTTCTATTTAGGTGGTAAATGTATCCAATGCAGAAAAAAAATGTGCTGTTATTCTTATGAATAATATTCACATATTTTTATTGATAAATAGCATGTTTATTTTATACAAAAAGTACTCTTCATTTATTTTTTGAAGATTTTTATTTATTTGTTTGACAGAGAGAGATCACAAGTAAGCAGAGAGGCAGGCAGAGAGAGAGAGAGAGGGAAGCAGGCCCTCTCCTGAGCAGAGAGCCTGATGTGGGACTCGATCCCAGGACCCTGAGATCATGACCTGAGCTGAAGGCAGAGACTTAAGCCACTGAGCCACCAAGGTGCCTCCCCAAAAAGCTTTTAAATGAGAAAATCAGGTTCTAAACAGGAATCATAAATCACACAGACAATCTGAAGACACAAATTACTCTGTTTCAAATTAACACCACCTTCATATTTTTCATATATATTCCTAATTATACACTGATGACAGTAATTTCTATTTCTATCTTTTTTGAAAAAGTACAATATATCAAATGTAGATGGTTTCTTTAACCTGGAGAGAAATAGAGAAATTCAAAACTAGGAAACTACATGCATTTAATATCACAACTTTCAATGTAAGTAGAAAATGCTAGTATTTTATTGAATATTAGTTAAATAATTTTTAGAAAGTTGAGAAATAAAAACATTAAGTTATACCAATTAGGAGGAGTTTAATGATTTGTTTGTTAAAAACTAATTTGTTGTGAAGGAATTTTGAGCTTTTGATCAATCTGGAACATAATGAAACACAAAAAGGAGATAGTAGATAATATATCTCTATTGACAGCTAATAACAAATATTAAACTAATATTGGTATGGTATCTGAAATTTTTTACTGCTGTGATCTAACCTCATGTTGAAAAACATGTATTACTAAAATATTCACATGCACTTTTGGGATTTTGATAAAAATTAACATCATTTATCTTTTTTTGATTTTATGTCATCTTAATTTCTTCTAATATGAATAGTTCTTTCAAAAAATGGTAAAAAGTGAATTTATCTGCAATAAAATTTATAGTGTTGCTAATGTTTAAAAAAGTTCTCTTTACCTTGTACTAGTATTATTAAATTAGGCATCAAGTATATATTTTTATATATTGGATAAAGGACTTTTTCAATGATGAAATGGGCCATTTTAAAAGAATGGGCATTGCTTTAAAAGAATAGCATCAACAAGGAAAGAATTGCAAGAAATTCTAGCTGCCATTAAAAATCTGTAGAACAGAGGCACCTGGGTGGTTCAGTTAGTTAAGCATCCTGGTTTTGGCTCAGGTCATGATCTCAGTGTTGTGGGATCAAGCCCTATGTTGGGCTCAGTGATCATTACAAAGTCTACTTGAGATTTTTTTTTCTCTCTCTCTCTCTCCTTCTGTCCCTTCCCTTACTCAAGTTCTCTCTCTCTCTCTCTCTCTCTAAAATAAATAAAATCTTTAAAAAAAACAAAGCTTGCTTATAAAAAAAAAAATCTATAGAGCTGATTTATATAATTCCTTGTTTGCCATTTAATTAGTAATCAAAGACCGTAGAATTTTATTTGAATTTTGCAAAGACACAAATTTGAAAGAGAAATTGCAATATTCTTGTAAGAAGTTATAGGAATTAGTTTAAGATATGCATAGGAACGGCCAAACTTCTACATCTTGATTTGATTTTGTGGTACTCTATGTCTTGTCCATGTTTTGTGGAGAAAATCATATGCTCTGCAAATTTGAGATGTTATAAAGTTCTCTGGATCTTTTCTAAATGTCCAAAGCCTACTATTCTAGGCTTTTATATTCTGAGTAATCTCATACATTGTGATATATTTAATCTTTTTTAAAAAATCATTTATTTATCTGAGAGAGAGAGAGAGTACAAGCTGGGAGAGAGGCAGCAGGAGACAGAGAGGAAAAGAATCTCAAGCAGACACCCTGCTGAGCACAGAGCCCAACCTGGGGCTTGATCCCCCAACCCTGAGATCATGGCCTGAGCTGAAATTGAGAGTCAGATGTTTAACCCACTAGACCACCCAGGTGCCACTGATATAGTTAAACTTTAATAGAATTTGAAATGATGCAAAAATTGTGGCAGCAAAGGAATATATTGAAAAAGTTTGTTTGTAATGGGATATATAGTGCAGAGCTATGTAACTAGAAAACTATATGTGTGGGAGTGTGCTTATTACTGTATATAATATATAACATCCTTAGGGTCAAATTATGTTGTCATTGCGTTAAGTTTCAATGTGGTAGATAGAGAAGTTCCTATCAAGCTTTCTATGTTTCATCTTTTCTTTCTTAGGAATGAAGAAGCTGTCGCTATTTTATACTTTCCACAAAATATATTACAGTGTTAATGCTCTTACCTAGGGTAACAAAATCTCTTAAAGGATTTTGACTTTTAACAGACCAAAAACAAATGAAAGGCAAAAATATCTGGGGAAGATAACCAATTTCTGTCCTTAAAAAAATACTTAGGATAGTGGTGTTATTTTATAGCTAAAAACATTTTTCAAATGAATTTTAAATTGCATGTTGAAGCCAGAATATTCTACATAGTGACCTGTTCAATCATTGACCTACTTCATTGAATCTTATACACTCCAAATCTAACTCAAGTTTTGTCCTGTTCATTTCTTACCACATTGTTTCCTACCTCTAAGTTGCTGAGTCATATTATTCAGCTATCCAGGTTTAGCTACCATTTTCCAGGGATATATAATTTTTCAGGAATCATATACAATGATCATTAATTCAAACCTTCTAATAATACATATTTGACCATATGCTTCAATCTTAATAATTTGACCTCTGCCCTGAATGAAACCAGATTTACTTCAATGGCTTTTTTCCAAGAAGAATCCCCATTTACCTTGGTGCCTGCATTCCTTCCTTGGTATTCTGACTCTTCTTCCTCTGGTCAGTTCCCCTACCTGAAGCTAGGCTCCTGTCCCTCAGCTGTGGTGTTGGCTAGAGCTCTGCTCCCAGAATTCATGAACCCATTTTTGTTACTTGTCCGGCTATGACCAGTACCATTTTCTCCATTCCCCTAATTTTATGCATAGCTGTTGGGAAGACACCTTTCTCCCTGGACTTTTGGATGTTAGTTCTTTTGGGGATCTTTATTATCTGTATTTCATTTTAAACCAACAATATTTATTCTTAACAAGTACAGCAGGGGATTACCACTTTTCTACCTAACATCAAATCCTAAGGTGTCCCTGAGATGAATCAATATGTGACAATAAGCAAACACACAGCTTGAGTACCATGGAGACCCTTGGAGGAAGGAGAACTAATCAGCTTAAGTGAGTGGTTCCCAGAAATTAACAAGAGGCTTTCTTTCACTAACTGTAGTCTTGGCCCAAAGTAAGGCTTACAGGTGATAGTGGTGGGCCAGGAGTCTCAGTTAGAATGACAAAAATTGACAAGACAATAAACAACAAATGTTGGAGAGAGTGTGGAGAAAGGGGAACACTGTTACCTGGTGGGAATGCAAGTTGGTGCAGCCATTTTGGAAACAGTGTGGAGGTTCCTCAAACAGTTAGACATAGAGTTATCCTATGACCTAGCAATTGTACTACTGGGTATTTATTCCAAAGATATGATGTAGTGAAAAGAAGGATCACATGGAATCCAATGTTTATAGCAGCAATGTCCACAATAGCCCAGCTATGGAAGGAACTGAGATGCCCTTCAACAGACAAATGCATGAAGAAGATGTGATCCATATATACAATGGAATATTATTCAGCCATCAGAAAGGATGAATACCCAAAATTTACGTCAACATGGTTGGAACTAGAGGAGATTATGCTAAGTGAAATAAGTCAAGTGGAGAAAGACAATTATCATATGGTTTCACTTATATGTGGAACATAAGGAATAGCATGGAGCACATTAGGAGAAGGAAGGGAAAAGTGAAGGGGGAAATCAGAGGGGGAGATGAACCATGAGAGATTATGAACTACAGGAAACAAACTAAGGGTTTCAGAGGGGAAGATTGGGTGGGGGATGAGTTAACCCAATGATGGGTATTAAGGAAGGCACATATTGCATGGAGCACTGGGTGTTATATGCAAACAATTAATCATGGAACACTACCTCAAAAACCAATGATAACTATATGGTGGCTAACATAACATGATAAAATAAAAAAATAATAAAATTTTAAAAATCAAGCCAAAATGTTATGTATTTTTTACTAGGCTATGTTAGTCACCATACAGTATTTCATGACTTTTTGATACTGTGTTCCATGATTCATTGTTTGTGTATAACACCCTATGCTCATTCCAATATATGCTGTATTGCAAAAATCTTACCTGGAAACTCCTCACACCCTATCTCAGATTTCAATCTTCTCAGTATCAATTAAATCTATCAGAGGTTTTACTTAAGAAGCTATCAAGGTTCCTGTACAGTAATAAAATGTTTTCAGAAACACTTTTCCTTTTGTAAAAAATAAATATATAAACAGCATAAGAAAAAAAGTTGTGTAAGGGAGACCCAATCATTTTGTGAGCTCAGTGAAGGAAAAACACTTTAATATTTGCTTAAGTATCATGTATTTGGGGATGAGAGAGAATCTGAGGCATCATTTAAAGAACTGAAGATCTAAAGAACTAAAGAACTAAAGATCAGGCACTGTATGGAATTTTCCTCACTTTTTATTCTGCTCTCCTGCCTATAATGCATTCAAATACACAAGTCTATGGATGCTAAGAATTTCCCTCTGATATTCAGATTTATGATTCGCCAGGAAGAAATTGTAATGTTGCCTTCCAAATCTTACAAAGAAGAAGAAGAAGAAGAAGAAGAAGAAGAAGAAGAAGAAGAAGAAGAAGAAGAAGAAGAAGAAGAAGGAGGAGAAGAAGAAGAAGAAGTAGTAGTAGTATTAGTAGTAGTCGTAGTGGTGGAGGAGGAGCCCATCATTATGTGTTTGAATTTCTCATCAAGCAGGGCTCTGGATTTCTTGATTGTAAAGTTGTATTATGATAGAAACAGTGCTCCCTCCTTCCAAAATAAGCATAACTCTATGTGCTATGTATGGTGTCATCCTCAGCTGTGTCTTTCTATAGCCCCACTCCATGCTGAACTGGATCATAAGATACAATAACATTCAAGGATATAAGGCCTTAATAATAATCCCAGATCCTTTTGATTTGCAAAATGGATCTCCCTTCTCTATTACCAGGTATGACTGTTATTTTTAACATAAAATCCAAGTCTTGTCCATTGCATGACCTAGAGAGAATGCCCAAAGAAGGATAACCTGAATGAGTAGTACGAAAAATTGGGTTTTATGCCTTCCTTACGTTCCTATTCCCATTCCTATTGGCTGGAATTCAGCTCAAAAATATGACCAGCCACAGTCAGATATTTTTTTAAGTCAATTATTAACTGATAGCTAATTTTCCTCGTTTACTACATACTTCTTTTGTTTCTTCCCAGTGAGTTTCTTTAAATCCTAGTAGCTAAATAAAACACCTGATTATTACATGTAATGGTACTCTAAGTCAACAAAGAATTCAGAGATGAAATTAAACTCAGGACCCAGATTGTTTGATATATAAATTTTTTCAGAGCATGAATGGAAAACTAAAATATATTGAATTTTACCATATAAAATGAGTTTTACTTTGTATATTGTCAATATAGTTTTTATATATAAAACTATTTTTATATATAAAATATTTATATATTTATATATATAAGTTTTATATATAAAACTATTTTTATTGATCGGTCCTCTAGAGAAGAATATTTTATGTGAAATGTCATATGTAAAAAAAGGACAATGAAAGATATGTCATTATTTTTTATTAACAGGAGAAAACAATGCTACCATTCAACTGAAGTAGCCCATCATGAGCTTGGCAGTGATCACCATCTTGCTAATACTGAACTGTTCACTATTTTTGATCACTGTTTCAATCCAGTTTCTTTATTATTGATTCTATACTTCTTCTGAAAACATATTACTTTCTGAGCTTTCCTTAAATAGTAGTTGACCTCCACTTTTGGCTCTGCCAGCTTCTCCTGTGGGTCCTTTGCTTCTCCTCATATGACTTTTCCATTCTGTGTCTTTTCAGTCCACACTCCATCCATCATTGAGTCCAGTTACTGTGATGGCATATGGCTTACACACACCAACCCATTAGCTCTCTTGTCTAACTCTCAGATTTACCATTGTGGTATTCTTTAACCAGTTTTCCAGGCTGGATAAATTAAAGCCATCCTTGATCTTTTACTCTCCTTTATTTTGTAGATCCATTCTGTTATGTAATCCCTTCATTTCAATTTTTGGAAATACTGTAAATTCACAACTTCCTTTCAATTTTCACATCTCTGTTATTAAGCCAAATTTATATCAACTTTCTCCTGGATTGTTAGAGGATTTCTTGTCTGATTTTTGTTGAATCCACAACAAAATCTTGTGTTGTCTTGTGTTGTGGAGGTCACCTCCACAAGACAACTTGCAAATTTTTCCAAATTAATTTTTGGACATCTGTTAAATTACCCAATGACTGTGTAGTAAATTCCTTCTACCCCAGAATTCTTTATTTGACATTATATGACATATAATGCCAAAGTCTAGAGCAAAAGACCTGACTTTCAAGGAGTGTATTAATGGGGTAATACAAGTGTACAAATACCTAGAAAACAAAATGGAACACATAAAATTGCATAAGAAATGTTTAGGCACTGATGTCAAGATAAGTTATCATATCAAGGAAGGGAAGGAGATGTCAATATCTATAAATTTTTAGAATATGTATTGCATTTAAATTGGCAGATAAAATAAATATTCAGTGTATAAAAAAGCAAGTAAAAGCTAATGTAAAAGCAAGTAAAGCTAATGTAGGAATTGTATGCAGTATTTTGAAAGCCTTAAATAAGTTTGCCCTGGGATGAAAATGGAGTAGAAATAGAGGATCCAGATCAAAAACAATGGTTGAGTCCAGACCATTGATTGATTAAACATAAAGAGATTGATAAGTAAGCATATAGGTAAATATAAACATATAGATACACAGAGGGAAACAGAAGAAGGTGTATAGGCATCACATAAAAGAATAGGTACATGATTGAGGAAGGTATGTGCTATGGTGAGTGCTGTGAAGTGTAAACCTGGCGATTCACAGACCTGTACTCCTGGGGCTAATAATACATTATATATTAATAGAAAATTTTAAAAATTAAAAAAAATAGGTAAATGGATGTATAGAATGATAGATATATAGCTAAAGATCATCATCATGTGTAAACATGCAGAAATTTAAAAGCCTCCAGGAGAGATATTCAGAGAAACTACTTTGAATAATTTTTGTTATTCTGATTATATTAGGTTGTAATGTTACCTGCTTATGTTTTATAAAAGGGTAAAGACTGATGATTTGCCTAGAAATTAAATTCAGGGCAAAATTTCCAAGGGGTATCTTCTTTATAGGTGATAGGAACAAGGTAAGGATGAATCTAGAAATTTTTTATTTGTAGGTGAGTTCTTGAGAAGTTGAGAGAGTTTTCTACAGGGAACTTGCAGTTCATAGACTGAAGTCAAAGACTAAAGATGGTATCATGAAATTGATTTAATTTATTTTTCTGTACCTTGGTTTTCTCTTCTTAAGTTGCAGTATGATTGTATTTCATATTTTAAAAGTCACAATATGGAAAAATGTAAAATTTGTATTTTTCCTTGGTAAATATTTAACTGTTTCAGTGCAGTGATTGTAGGGATTAAGAGTCTGTTTGAAAGAGAGAACCCATTCCTGCTTTAGTAGTAATTTCTAGATAAGAAGTAGAGGTAAACATTTTTTATTAGTTTTATCTGTTCAAACCCTTACAGAGGTCCATATGGATACCGATCTTCAAATTTAAATAAGATTTTTGCATTTTCTGAGTTTTGTGTGAACTGTTAAAAAGACAACTTAAAAAAAAAAAACCCTTTCATTCATTTGTTGATAAACATCTAGTCTCATCTGGGTGTTTTTAGCCATGATATTTATAGTCAAAATCATTTTCTCATTAAAAAAATTGGAGCACGGGGTGTGGTGCAAAAATAATGAATACTGTTATGCTGGAAATAAAAAAAAAATTAATAAGTTCAGTAATGCTGAATTCCATCAAGTTGAGAGTTAAGCTCAAGTTCCTTAAGTGATATTGATTATGAATAATATTTATCATGATAAATGTCCAACTAATGAATATCTAATACTTTTTACATACTATGATCATATATTGGCCCCCAAATAAATAACACATTCTTTTTCAGCCCCTCAACAGTAACCAAAATGTAGGGAAGGGGAGGATTATGGCAAGAATAGTTCAAGTAAAATAGCTCATTAGGAAATACTTATTCTGCTTCCAATAATTGAGAACAATGCTTAGGGCAAGGCAGGTAACATTGTATGAACTTTTAGCTTTCATTTAACCTTTATACTTCATTTGACTGGTATTGCTAGAAAATACTTTTACAGTCTTTGTAATTCATACTCTCAAAAACATAATGATGGATTCCAGTAGACCTTCTAAATAATTTTCTACTTCTCTGTCTATACCAAGTCTCAAAGCACAGAGTCAGCAGTGCAATTTCTTCCAAATATCCCAAATTAATATTGCCTATATAGAAAAATTCCTTCAAATGATTTATTCTTACCATTAATTTTAAGAATTGAATAGATCTAGTAAATGATTAATGTTCTAACCTTCCAACCATTTTAGGGCAATGTTTGCACATGGCTAAACAAATAGAACTTTGCAGAGCATAATAAAATATGCGTCTGCTCTTTGCTTTCTTGATTGATTTGGATCGCTGAACAATCATTAAGCTGAAGTCTCCCTTAAAGGGTAGAAAGGACTGCTGGCAGGGAGCCACTTTGGCAGGCTCTTCCGTGTTGTGGTCTGTTTGGTTCATCTGCAGAGACAAGGATTAAGATAGAATTATAGGAAATCCTATTGAGGTAAAGACCTACTGGATAAGAACAGGGAAAATTAATTTAAGCTTCTCTACTCCTTCAACATAACCTTTTAAAATACTTAGGTTACAGTGTGTTCATTTCACTTGTAATTCTGACACAAGATACTAATGGGAATGACATTTGAAAAGGGACTGACTTGTGTGTATAAACTGTCCCAGGTATGTCCTAAAGTACCTTTTGTCATGGGCCTTAAATAGGATAGCATTTTCCAGGTTGTGAGCAGAGATTGGAAACTATTAAACTCCAAGTTTGTAAGGATAAGCATGTACAATCTCTAGATCTTGGAGACTAAAGAGTTCTGGAGTTCTAAAATGTTGATTTATAGATTTAAATATTTAATATATTAATAGATTTAAATATTAAATATTAAATATTTAATATTATTAAATATATAATATATATTAAATATTACATTATTATTTAATATATATTAAATATATACTTAATTTAGTATATATTATATATATTAAATATTTAAATATTAACCCTATTATGGATATCATAATTTTGTTGTGATTCCTTAAACAGACATGGAGCCTTAAAAAGGCATCACTATTGTTCAAATCTTTTAAAAAGCCCATACAACGAACACCAACTTTAAGAAGGGTAGAGAAGACTGCCTACTTGTGATTTCTCGCTGTCAAATAAATAAATAAATAAAAATCTTAAAAAAAAAAAAAAAAAAGAAGGGTAGAGAAGAGCGTAGCTTGAAAGCATGCCTGGAATAGTGAATTGGATCCTTTCAGCCCACGGCCCCTGCATGTTGGGCAGCCATACACGGGAAGGCCCCTGACAGAATCGTAATTCTAACGCACACACCAGTAATGTGTTCCTCGTGCAGTTGATAACACAGCCCGTTTTGAATACGAGGTTATAGAAGCTGAGAGAATTTAAATCACTTCTCCAAAATCATAGTCAGTCCGTAGTGGAACTAGGAGACGAAGTAAAACCCTCCAGATCGGCTCTTGTTGAGGGCTTTTCTAGCAGTGTCAGCTAAACGTGTAGCTCAGGAATTGCTCTCAGGAATTGAAAACAGAAAAAGGGAGGTCGGGGGAAGAGCAGAGAGGAGAGAAACAGCTCTTGGAGTTTGGGCAGAAATACCTCTGATGCCCTGAAATGAAGTCAAGGCTCCAGATTCCAAGACCGCAGATATGTGGCTTGCATGAAACAGCCTCTGGCCAGACAACCATGTCCCCATCCAGGGAAGACGTCGTTCTGGTGCTAGGAGGATCAAGTAGGGGATGGGGCATAAAAGGCTGGTGTGCCCAAGAAAATGAAAAGGCCCCCGTCTTGCTTGCTCACCTCATTTACTATTTTAACCAAACTTTTGGAAGCCATAGCTAATGAAGGCATCCAAAAAACGTTTGAATAGCTGCTGTATGAAACAGGCTGGAAAATGAGGACGGAAAGACTAACAGAAGGAATGATACCGTAGGTCTGTGTATCCTTCATGCTCGGATCACCGGAACTTCCAGGGAAGATGGAACATTCTCAAGAACAATTGTCCTGCAGCCTTTTTTCCAAGCGTCTCTATATTTTGATAGGGCCTAACTATTTTAGCAACTAATTGGGAAATAAGCAGCAGAAAGTGACGGGGAGGGGAGAAAAAGTCAGAATTAATACTTTAAGTATGTCCTCTTTGCTTCAGTAAGAGCTGTGTTTAATTAACTCAAAATGACTTCAGGTTTGGCCAGGAAAAACCTGTCTCTTTTGTACTTACTGATCATTTCTAATTCATTTCTCTCTTTCTCTTTTCTTTATTGATGTGTATGATTGGGACTGGTCAGGGCAAGAAGGGGAAAAGGAGACTGTAGTTTTAAAGTTCCAGCCCATTTTCCATTTATTCTTTTTCTTTATGAACAGGAACAGAAAAATGGAAAGAAAAGTAAATCTACCCAGGTTTTGACATAAAACTTTGTTACGTGGCATAAATAACATATAATGTGCCTCAGGTCATTAGTACAAAAAAACTTTCATTTGATGTAGTATTGGAACACAGTGTGTATGTGGTGTGTGGTGTGCATGTATGTGAATTGCTATTCCATCTCTCTTTCTATCTAATGGGTGAGTAAAATGGACTTCAGCCATTATCTCTACTTCCAGGCAAACCAAAACACTGTTGAGATTGCTGATAAGCATGTATATATTCTATAAAGATACACTAGAATAATCTATGTTGGATTCTCCAAGAGTAAATAAGTACTGCTTTCTTCAAGGATAATTGCCTTAAAGAGAGTGGCAAAAAGAGGTGGATGCTTCTTACTCTCTAACCCAAGTCTGGTAAGATGAGGATGTGAGAGGGACGCCTGGGTGGCTCAGTTGGTTAAGTGCTGGACTCTTGATTCCCACTCAGGTCCTGATCTCAGGGTGGTGAGATCAAGCCCTGCATCAGGCTCTGCACTTAATGTGAAGTCTGTTTCAGATTTCCTTTCTGCCCACCCCCTAAAATAAATAAATAAAAATCTAAAAAAAATAAAGATGATATGAGAGAATGCTATGAAAACCATAGTGAGAGGATGCCTTGGAGATCAAACCATGGGTGTCTTTGGTCTAGAAAACAGAGACCAGTACCTGCCTTATTCAGGTACCAGCTGTATAAGACTTTCTGTTCAGTCAAATCACAGACTATGGAATGTGTAGAAGTGCTCAGGAGAGAACTTGTACTAAGAAACCCAACCTGAGGAGGTTGCTGGGCAGGACCAAGCAATCCAGGTGTGGTACGCCCAGCAGCACACCCACAGAGTAGAAGGGGAGTGGGAAGAAGTGGCTGCTGAGGGTGGTGTTTGTCTCAGAGGGGAAAGATGGCAGCACAGGGGAAGAGAATGGAGGTAGCAGTGAATCTTCAAAGGCACCCCCAGAGGTTAAATAGCCAGAATTTGCAATCGATACCCCACAGAGGTAGGATGTGCTCCTTTCTCTCTAAAGCCTCCTCTCTTGTAGCATGATGAGTGGACAACGAAAAAAAAAAAAGAGTATAAACACACATACATGCATGTGAACACACAAATCCACACATCTGTAATGCACAACTTTGCATACACATTCCAGCTCTCCTGGTCACTGCAGGATTTCAAGCTTAGGTCAGGAGGCCAGGACTGGATTTGTGTGTATGTCTCTGCGGGCACATAGAATTTTCAAAACAGATGGGAGATGAAGGTTTAGATTTGAAGTTTTACCTTGGCTAACCTCAGCTGGAGAAAATTCACGAAACATGTCTGACCATATAATTTATATTGCGACGTGTACATAACAATTGCTCATACATAAACAATCTAGATGCCTAAGGTTTTTTTTTTTTTTTTTGTATTCTGAATTTACATCTGAAGAAACATGTTTGCATTATAACATACACATACAACAAATGTGCATACAATAAAATTTTGTTATTTAAGTAATTTGATGTTTTTAATCTTTATCTGTAAATGACTAAATTCAAAATACAATGAGAATTCTTAAATTGCCTTGCTTTTTTTTGAATTGACAAGAGCCCATTCTGTGAGATTTGCAGTGTAATCATTAGTCCTTTTCCAAATATAGAGAAAACTGACTTGTAAATAGCTTTTCCTGCTTGGCATTTGTACTTTTGTGATAAATGTTAGATTTAAACAAATCTTTTATTTGTGCTATGTCTAATTTATTTGTAATCTTTCTCACTATAATAAACATAGATTTTCATTCTATTTAAATATTATTTTTTAGTGGATTTATTCTGTGACCATATGATTTTCAAATTTTCAAAAGAAAGGTATGAGGACAATTCTTTAATGATCTTTCACTACACTGAGTGAACAATTGGGACGTGAATAATGGGCATTATTACTCAAGAAAAATAAGTGAATGTCTTCAAAATATACACATGTAAACTGCTCACCACTATGAACAACTATTCACGTGTAGGTGGTGCATCAGTAAACTATGAGCCAAGAATAATTCCAGGAACGAGGGGGAAAATATATGTCAAACCACAGCCTGCAGTAAAAACTTACATTTTTCTCTTTAAACAATGTGTCATTTTGTTCAAAACTCAATTTTTTATTCTCATTCCTTCCTAGGAAAAACACCATTGAATATAATTTCATTGTCCCCTGTATTTGGTTAACTATTCCCCAGTAATAAAACTGACTTTGCTAAATCAAAAATGCATTATTTGAACATTTTTCAGTTTTCTTTGTTGCTCTCTATCTAACCCAATGATGTCATTAATATTTTTTTACATGTTAAATGTTTTCTTCTCTTAGCGAGGAACATACACCAGTGGAGTGTGTATGTAAGACCTGACATAAAGATGATCCTTGTTATCCCACTCACCCCTTTATTTTTGGTCTGTGTAGTTTGGATTCTTATCTCTACTGACAATGTGTGGACAGTAGCTCTAGAATTTCATTTTAGTCAATCTGTCCCATATCTGAGCAACAGGACAGCTTAAAGTGTTGTGCCCTAAGCAGGAGAAGTGATACCACAGAGAGACTGGCTATTGATTGCCAGAATCACCAGTGGCAGGTGATGGGACATTTTGGGACTGACAGGTGATGAGAGATTATTGCTGTCCTGCAAAGCAAGATGTCAAGAAGCATTCCCAGCTGTTTGACAGATGACAGACTGGTTGGGAATCTTTGGTGTGAAATGGTCATTCTCATTCACACTCAAAACATCTGAACAATGACTTCAGCATTACCCTAGAGATTAAAAAAAAAAAGGAAAAGGGCATGCAGAACCAGACATCCAGTCAATCTTGCAAAGACCCATTAAAACTTTTCTTCTTTTCTGGTGACATATATTTCCTTTTCATGGTTGTTTTACACAATTTGAAGAATTTCATCTCACTATAAGTAAGACGTGGCCTGAAGACCCCCTAGCTAGAGTGCTTTGAGATGGAATTTGGAGTTCTACTCGGTTGGTTTCTCCAAACAAAATGTCCTTGCTTTAGGAATCTCAATTATCTCATAGAATAAACTCTACCTGGGTTTTCTGTGTGTTCTTTTGTCTTTCTGTTTCTAAGGTAATGCTGACATCATTGTTCACTGAGCTTGAACACACAAAAAGGGACTCTCAAACAGACTCATATTAGCAACTCACCCTTGGAATGAGCTGTACTATTGACGGTGACCTCTTTTTACATGACCAACTCCAGATAATCAGCTGTGAAAGCATTAGGAGTATATTTCAAGAGTGTGTATATCAAGTATATATTTCCTGGTATGCCTGGAAGGTAACTGAAAGTGTTTTAGTAAACAGATAGAAATGGAACACTTATGAGACCAAGATATGGGTGTGAAAGAACAAAGAATCATACCAAAAGTGGAGAAGAGATTAGTATCTTTGAGTGGAAGCCTACTGGAAAATTAAAATCTCATCTTTGATGAAAGAGTGATTTCAAACTGCAACATGAGAAGCTCTGTTAAAAATTTGTCACAATTTAGCTGTTGTCTAGATATACTAGTATTCATAGTTCTAACTGTAAATCATTCTTAGATCTTGTCTGACTTAGTGTACACATGCAACATAACCACTCTTGCACATGAAGGCAGAATGGCCATCCAAGGACATATACCTCCACTCTCCCAGTCACAAACACCTGCTTTACTAGGTCCCTAATGGTACTAATTCTGTCCTCCATAATTACTATAGGTAACTGGTACTTACTTAGTTAACGCTAATACATAATAAAATTAAAATCTGGCAGTATCAAATACATACAATCTCCTTCAACAAATGTAAAATACAAATAATTCATTTAAGTATTAACAGGATTTTTCTCTCCAAGGCTAAGACAGGAGATTTGTGTTCCATTTGTTAATAAAAATCTATATCTGGCTTGAAAAATGGCAAAAATCTCTTTATGGAAACCCCATGTACGTCACTGCTCACACACTGCTTCTTTCTAATATTTAGGAGAAGTCAAATAATAATATTTACATAACCCATTAATTTATTTCAAAACTCCCACAAAAAGAAATGTGACAAAGTTTAAACAGCAATACTACCATTAGATATTTCTTTCCATTAAAATCAAACTAAGTTGCTTTTCCCAAAAATATTCCCCAAAGAAAGCAGAACTTTCGCTTATTGTAGAAACTTGGGAATTTTCTGTGGAAGATTTTAAAGTCCTGTGAAGTATAAATGATGCATTACAGTACATTACTATTCAAAAAATGCCTTTAAACACTTTTAAAATTCCAGTACCATACCTAAATGCTCCATATAGCACTCTTAATTGTCTTACAACTCCTCTGTAATTATGGATTGGAAAAAAAGCAACAGTGTAATAGAAAGTCTGAAAATTCATTCCTTCATATTGTAATTCATAAATAGAAAACCACAATTATGTCCACAAAAATTTTCATTAGTTTCCATTGGGAAAAAAAATGGACTCAAATGCTTCTATTTATGATATGTGTTAGCCTCAATTTAGCAGTTTGTAACTAAGGAGAATAAAAGACAGGTTGTCATTTGAGAAAATGTCAGGCACTAAGTGACTCACTTATAAGCGAATTCTTATACTGAACAGGTTGCAACACTTGAATTCAAGCACAGTATAATAGCTGGTATCCAGGGCAAAGCATTAAGAATTAAGAGTGCTATATTAAACCTGTAGTTTAATAGAAAATAATAGAGTCTACAACATACCCAATAATCCTCAGTCTAATTTGATTATTCCAAAATATAATTTGATTATTCCAAAATATTCATGAATAAGTATTCACATACTTTTTTTTCCAAATAGTATTTACTGGAGTATAACCACAAACTGGTAGAATTTGGGTTCACATATTATTTAAGGTCATGAGAAAATTGTTTGAACTGCAGTCCATTCTTATCTTTGTTTCCTCTCCATTAAATTTCAGGAAGTCTATGAGTGTGTATATCTGTGTTTTAAGTTGGTGATGATAAAGGAAATCGGAACATACAAGTTCCCACATGGCTACAAGTAAGAGATTGAATTCATGCTGGCCTTAATCCTCCCACAGATAATCTCAGTAATATTTTCAAGTGCAAGTAAGAACTGATATGAGAAATGTGATACATCTTGATATTCCAAAAATGGTAGAGAAGTGACTATTATTATTATGTAGTGGGGAAAATTTTTAAGTCTAAGCAAATGTTCTCTTTTTTCCTTTGCTTTTTTTTCTCTGTTTTCCCCTTAAAATTAAGAGTGTCACTCACCTTTTCTTCTCTACTGGGTTTTTGCAAATAAAATACTTAGATGAGTGCACATATCAGTGCTCATTTAATGGCATCTATCACTATTTGTTATCATTATTATTGCTATTATTTATCATTATTATTATTATTTGGGTCTTTTTTTTTTTTACAGTGGTTGAAATTGTAAAAAAGTTAAGATCTGCCTTCTCTATAATGAACTTTTTCCAGATAATTCACAGCTCTTGAGCATATGCACCCCCATATACCATCCTCTACTTATGGTACATAAGAGCTAAGAGTATCCTGTATCGTCTCCTTCCCTGGGAGTATATGATGAGTGAAAATAATAGTAAATCTAATAAATCTCACTGTCACTGTCTCCCTAGTGCTGAAAAGAACCAAGGGGGACCTTCTTGCGGCATACCCAATACAAAATAAGTCTAGATTGGAAAATAATTTTACCCATAAGAATTGTTTTATACATTCGGATATATAGTACACCAGGAATATGATGATGGGTAGTATAACTAAATCTATGATATAATAAAACACCAAAATAGGCTCTTACTATGTTACTCTTTTAAAAATAATAATAATAATAAAACAAAGCGTGGAGAGTGTGTGTGGTAGAAATTACTCAGTGAACAAATAAGCTTTTCTGATTGTCCAATGTGTTTGTTTCTTCTTTTATCTCCTTCTTTTTTCTTTTTTATTGGTCTCGGAGGCTAGCCATTCATATACACTTCAAAGCAGAAAATGTTCATACAGAAGCTGACTTTGGATATGGAGGTTCCTTAACATGTGGTGTGAAAGAAATAAGTGGCAGTACAAGTAAATTTCCAAAATAAAAGAAGACCCTAACTATGTGAAAAACTTTTTCTCGGCCTTACATTGGATAGAATTTAAGCAAATCATTTCATTAAGAGGAAAGATAGGGAGGAAGGTGGAAAGAGAGAAAGAGTAGTGAGGCAAGAAGGGATGCTAAAGAAAGGATATTGTTAGTTAGTCTGGAGCCCTTGAGAGTGCTTCCTTGGAAAGAGGGGTCAGCCTTGCTGAAGGTTTTTGAGTCAAGCAAAGGAATTATTATTGCCTTATATGTAGTGATGGTCTGAGTTAGACAGTCCTAATGCTCATTCATTCATCTAATGAATATTTACTGAGCACCTGTTATGAGTCAGGTTCTGGGGCTAGTAATTAGTACTAAGTTCTGTAATTAGTAGTTAACACTCAGTTCTGGGGCAAGTAATTAGCACTAAGTTCTGGGGCCAGTAGTTAACACTAGGTTCTGAGACTAGTGGTTAGCTCTAAGTTCAAGAAATGCAAGTCAGATGATGCTTTCCTCCATTCTAAGCCTTCATTGGCTGCCAGTAGTTAATATTGGATTCTGAGGCTATAGTAGTTAATTAAATCAACAAACACCCTTGACCTTATGTAATTTATTTTCTATTGGGATGAGATACTTATTAAAATACACATTAAAATATATAATAAAATAAATGGTGATAAATATGATAGAAAAAATAAAGCATTGATAAGAGAAGATAAGAAATACTAAAAGTGGGACAAACTTAAATAGTGAAGTCAGAGAACCTCTCTCAAAAAATGTGACTTTGAGTCAATTCCTGAAAGAAATGAGGGAATGAGCCATGTGGACAATTATGGGGAGACTGTTTCTGTGTAAAGGGGGACAGCAAGCTCAAGGGTCTGGGATGGAAATAAAATAGCATGGCTAAGGCATGGTGCACCAGTCAGCATGTTTTTAGAGGAGTGAGCAGAGGTAGGAGTAACAGGAAAGAGAACAGAAAGAGAAAGGAAATCCAAGTTAACAGAGTACAGTTTTATTGTATTTTAACCAAAATCTAAATATTTTGAGAGCAGTTGAGTTACATAGCATCTGACCCCTTTTTATTTCTCTCATTTAACTTTGTTGGATAGATATTCGATAATGTCATTTAGTCAGCTAGCTTAAGGTTAAATTATTTGTCACTGAAGGCCACTGTACGGCAGCCAATGAAGGCTTAGAATGGAGGAAAGCATCATCTGACTTGCATTTCTTGACAGTCTCTCTGGATGGCTATGCCAGAAGTAGGTGGCATAGGGTGGAAACAGATAACCAGAAGCCATGGCAATAATCTAAGTGAGAGATGTTGGAGCCTGGGACCATAGCTATAAGTGTAGAGGTGGTGAAAAGAGACTGGATCCAGAAATACGTATTTTAAGGTAGAGGAATTGAAAGCACTCTCAAGGGCTCCAGTGATTGAGATGGAATGGGCTACAGGATAATATTATAATTCTAATACTTTGGACTCAGTTTTGGACAGGAAAATGGAGAGCTTATGATTAGGCTACTCATACTAATGAAGGTGAGCAGGCTGTTGGTGTGTAATCAACACAAAATTGCAACTAATTTGTTCTACCCAGTTATTCATTCCACAAATATTTGTTGAATTATTACTACGTGAGCAACGTCATGGTTGGTGCAAGATGTGTCTCAAGGACAATACATACGTTTATAGGCTCAGTTTCTGTAGTTCCATTTGCAGAAAAATGGTATAAAGACAAAATTAGAAAAGCAATCAGACATATAATCAGAGTGCATTCATTGTAGCTTGAGGAATAGTACGTTTGGATGACTTGTATTAGCCTATCCCTATTTGATGAATATTCTAACGGGTAAAGAACAAGTAGAAAAGGCTCACCATCCACTCCTGGAGTTGTTTCTTATGTACTGCATTTATACTTACCTTACTCAGCTTATAAGTTTTTCTGGCATCAAGAATGAGAATTTCTTTGGCCCCTATGACATCCGGCCACAGCAACTCTCTACCACTTATGAACAAGTAATGAATAACATTTCAAAATATATTCCTATTAAGGATATAAGAGAAAGGAAAGGGACTCCAAATTAATACAGTATGATTTCCTTATTACAGTTTAATCAAAATTTAATTGTATGAAGAGATAAGAAGTTACAAGCACTCTCTATCTTTTCATTTCTTTCATTCTAATTTTGTCTGCTGGATGCCTGGTTGTGTCATTTCACCTTACAGTTCAAGAGTGATTTTAGCTTCACTTCTTTGGCCATTAGAGAGATGTCAGTTTCTGATGGATCTGATTGTTAGTCTTCTTTGTAGGTATGGACCAGCTCTTAGAGAAATGTTGCATCAGTTCAGACCCATTTTATTTGTTTTTATACTGAATATTCTCTTTCATTTTTCAAGAGCCAAATGTAAAGGGAGACATCAACTTTGGTGAACCTTAGTTTTGTTGTGACACGTATTTTCTAAGCTAATGTCTATACCAAATGTTCTTCATTTTGGCCAGCCATGACGGTCAATAACATCTTGTTCTGGGATAGACTTATGTTGCTCAAGTCTTTTCTGACAGGAATGCCAAGAACTTTTGGTTTTAAATGCTTTCCCTTTATACCCACAGGTTTTTGAATGCTGTATAAGATTTTTGAGGAGCACCTTCAATTCTCAGGTCATTTGCAGCCGTTTTTGATCTACCTTAGTATGTCTACTTGAATTTCATGCTTATTCTCCATTTCCTGATAATCAGTGCTTCCAGTTAGTTTAATATCTTTTTAGAAATCTAATATTTTAAACATAAAATATGCTGAATAGATTATTTTAGAGATAATAAATATTTTTCAGAAGTAATAAATACTATTGCTTTAAAAAAATAAACTGTTTTTAAACATGAACTAATTATTTTATTTTTATGAATCTAATATTGTAAAACAGATTCACCAGCATATACAGCTTATGAATCTACATAAAAAAGTGTCATGTTAGGAGGTATTTCTTTGCCTTAACAAGTTGTTTCTGATGGTAAAATAACTGAATGTAGTGAAAATAATTTGGTAACAACTGTATTTTTACTGCCATTGACAAGGGTCAATTTACTGAGGTATAGTTTTGGATTACTATTGGAAGGAACTCAGCAAATAACATTGAGGGCTCTGTTAATGCTAGGAACACCAAGAGTCCTATCAATTTCTTAACAGCTATATATGATTCTTATATTTTCTTTAAAAGGATGCTACTATGCTAATGAATAACCATAGTCTAGCTAGAGCAGATAATTTATGGAGTTTAAAAAAAATGTGAACTGTGATAAAGCTGGAAAATGTTTGCATGCTTTATGTAGCAGGACAGAATTTACAAGTTCATATAATTTTACAAAATCCATTTTGAAATCTTTAAGATAAATTTTAAGGTTAAAAACTAGCTATAGTAACAATATTATTGATATAAGATAAATATTTTGATAGTGAACTATATTTCTTTTGTGTTGATTCATGGTTCAACATAGGTCCACAAAAATAATCATTCACTCACAAATTTATCTATCCAACAGGCTTTGTTGCCCACTCTGTCCAGGGAGCACTGGGTTACAAGGGACAGTGAAGAAATAGCTGCGCTAGGACTTAGATGTTTAGGTTATACCAACAGTTAAATAGTAATATCAGCCATTATTGTAAAGATAACTATAGTCTCTATGGAACCACATAGAACTATTACATGATCAATATCAAGGGAGAGGAATCCAGGAAGCCTTTATTTCAATAGTTGTTTTTACTGACGGATAGGGGAAAATTAGAAGTAAAAACATGTGAGGAAAGACAAAGAGATCCAGTGAATTCTATAGAGTATGGGATCTCAAGAAAGAAATTTTTGCAGAGACCTAGAGAAGAGAGTGTACACATTAAGTTTGAGGAACTAGGAGTATTTCATAGCATTAGGAGATCAGCTGAGTTGGGTAATGGTGAGAGAGTAAGTCTTAGAAAGGAACTTAGGGACACAGTCTTTAAGTACCACATAGAATATTTTAGAGTTTAAACCTTTTTTTTTTTTTTTTTTTAAGAATATTCTATGTGTGCGTGTGTACATAGTGGCAGGTATATGATGCATGGAAGAGGGAGGGTTGGGAAGGAAGTTAGTAATGGGATTTACATTTCAGAAGACTTATGCATGTTGTATAGAGGGTGACTAATGTAGTTTAGAACCGATACAGAAGTGGTAAGAAAAGAATATGACAAAGAAATACAGGAAATAAACAAGTGGGAGTTACCAGTCACGACTACAGACCATCATCATCAACAACACCACCACCACCAGCAACAACAAAAGATAAATTTAAGACTGAGTTCCTTGAGTGCAAGATCTAGCTGGAAAAATCAGGAAGAAGTGGTCCAGGGGGGAACATTAGGTCCCTATGAAACTGAAGAGCAGGAAGAAAAGGTCATAGGTGGAGAACATATATATTTGAGAAAGAAGACTTGACAGAGTCAAGTTTTACCTGCTTTGCAATTTGGCTTCATAATGGCTCCAATTATATCACTACATGAGGAAGATACAGAAACTCTCCAACAACTGTAAAGATTTCAAATTCATATAACCAATAGTTGATAACAGAAGATGTTTCAGTTATCCATTACTGCATAACATTCTGTCCCCCAGAAATAAAGCATTAATGACTCAAAGTAACAGCAATTACAGATTTTGCTTATGAATCTGCAGTTTGTGTGGGGTTAAGTAAAGAAGACTCCTATCTGATCACCGATGTCTGGAGCCTCAGCTGAAGTGACTCAAATTCCGAAGGACTGAAATAGCTGAGGCTGTTTGGATCTTTCTTTCTCTCTCCAGGTGATCTGAGCATTCTCTATAGAGTTTCTTTAGCAGCCAATGTCAGAATAGACCAGCTTCTTACATAACATCTCAAAAATCAAAGAACTAGCATTCTAAGAAGTCTAGGGGAAGCTTCAAGACCTTTTTTGTTTTAGGACTTTAGTTTTTTTGGAGAGCCCATGAGTGGTAGGGTGGAGCAAATGGAGAGAGAGAATCTTTTTTTTTTTTATGATTTTATGTATTTATTTATTTGATACAGAGAGATCACAAGTAAGCAGAGAGGCAGGCAGAGAAAGAGGGAGGAGAGAGCAGAGAGCATAGAACCTGATGCAGCGCTCCATCCCAGGACTCTGGGATCATGACCTGATCCGAAGGCATGCGGCTTTAACCCACTGAGCCACCCAGGCGCCTAGAGAGAGAGAGAATCTTTGAGCAGACTCCATGATTTTACTAAGGGAACAGGCCACATTTCTTTATAAGGAATGACCAACTCCATCCCTCTAAAAAATGAGAGCTTATGAAGAAATATATTTAACGATTAATCATTGCTATAGGCAAACTGTCATTTACACTGAAAGAAATTTAAACATTTTCTTAGTCAGTTTAACCTGACTTATAAAGACAGGCATCCAGAATGGGAAGAGAAACATGCAAAAAGACAAAAGATCCAAGACTAAAGAGCGGTGTCAATCTGGAACTTGTCCCTAACAGAATGAGGAACAAAAAAGACAGAGGGTCTCTATTTTGGAAAAATGGTGGTGATAAGGGAAAGACCTGAGTGTTGAGTGATTACCTGGAATCAGAGTTGTTCTTTAGTGATGGAATGCAGTTAGTCAGGGCTCTGTGGTTTTAAACAGCATGGCAGAAGCCAAGATCCATGGGAGCACGTAAAGTTTCAGGAGTCCTGTGCCAAGGAATTGGCAAGGGTTTGGATCATTGTGCAACCTGGCTGTCTTTGCCATGCATGTGTCAGTGCTGAACATTTGCTGCATTAGAAAGGAAAGAATTTTTCCAATAGCAAGCAGTATTCAATGTTGGAATGTTCTATGAGCGACCTTTAAATAGAATAAATGTCAATTGTCAGTTGTGATCCTGTTGGAAATTTGAATGAGAGATACTTGATTTTTGTTGTAGAGTTTTAATTATAGAATATATTGGGAACATACCAAGGATTAAATGTTCTTAAATCACAATTTTAATTTTGAAAAAAATGTATATTTTACATGTTGGTTTGGAAACCTCCCAGTTTACGTGCACAAAGTGGACACTTTCCAAATATTTGTTGAAGAGAACTGCAATCGCTCTAATCTTTATGTAACCTTGAAGACCTCTGTAATTTTACTCAAAGAGAGTATTGAGGTGTATATTTTTAAAATATTTTCGAAAAAGTGGAATTAGGGGATCTGTTCAATATTACTTGGACTAAGAAATAATTATATTTCTTCTGATAATTTTTTTTCTTGAAATTATAACCAAAGATGTTCTAAAAATGAAGTGTTTTAGAAATTTTCAAAAATGATGTTGGACTCTGAAAAACAATCTGAGGGTTTTGAAGGGACGGGGGGTGGGAGGTTGGGGTACCAGGTGGTGGGTATTATAGAGGGCACGGATTGCATGGAGCACGGGGTGTGGTGCAAAAATAATGAATACTGTTATGCTGGAAATAAAAATAAATTAAAAAAAAATGATGTTGGATATTAAAACATTTTCTTCAAATTTCAAGACTACTGTAGATACAGAATTAGAGAATTGTCTCAGCATTTCTGTTAAATTATTGAAATGGGTACAAAATTGAACAGCCCTGAGGCCATATCTAAGTAGTTCACTAAGTAAAAATTATGTAAATATTTGTATATTCATCCTCTGATTCTTGAAGATTAAGCAAAGAATAAGCCTTACATCTAGTCTTAATGTCAACATTAAAACTTAGCAGGAATAATGCATCCAAAAGGAAGAGGAAGTACTTAGAAGTAAGAGAGATAAAGTAGACAGAAAAGGAAGGATGTCAAGAAAGAAAGGGTAAAATTCAAAATGGAAAAATTACAAAAAACTTGCATTTCCTTACCTCACATTTAGATGCAGACTTATAGCTATTTATTAACCTTTGGTGAACCTGTGATAATATCTTTTGGAGAATTTTAAAGTTTAAGTATTTAGGGTACAGTTTCAGCTTTAAAGAAAAGCTGAAGACCAAGGCCTTTGCCCAAATATCATAAATTAACATAATTTCAAATTTTGGGGGGAATATACATTGATAGTTTAATGAGTAGCAAATGGATTAAATGAAAAATACATTCAAGCTTGTATAAATCTAAGTTGGCGTCATAAGAACAAATTCAGTTTCTTTTGGTTCATAAAAAGATTGGGTATGTATGACTTCTTTTGATTTACCCAAATCTTTAAAAATAATCTGATTTATAAATATACAATTATGTTCAACCAGTTATTCTCATTATTATTAATTTCTTCAATATTTGCACACTGCTTCAATGGCAACAGAAAGGAAACATAAAATTAGAAATATTTTCCATCCACCAATTGGCAAAATATCCCATTGGAAGATAGATAAAAAGTGCAGATATCTAATGCATAGCATTCCCAACCATGGAACATTTTAATCATTAGGAAAAAGTACAATCTATGTCTTATTAGCTAAACCAGAAGGACCTTGAGACTAGGAATTGATTGTAAGCAAGATCTACATCCCTTGATAACCATCTGCTTGATTCAAAGCAGACACTGATGCTACTATTGAATTAGATAAAATCTTAATAAGTTCAGTTTTATGAAAGCATCACTATCTCATTGAATTCTCAACTCAGGAGAATATTTGTTTTAATAAGAAACTAAACGAAGCAGTTAGTGCTTATAGAACAGTAATATTACACTATCAACACTAGCATTCAGGTACAGAAAATGAAAGATTAAAAGGAATATAGTCATTTGGAATGACTGGTCCAGGATTTCAAATATCATGTTTAAGTTTCAGAATTGGCTTGAAAAGATAAATAAAGCCTCGGAAATTACTGGTTTTTCTAATGTTATTAGAATCCAACCTGTTTCATGAGAAGAATCTCAGCTGAATTATAAGCATCATTGTCTGGTGATTTTAAGATGGAGTTTCTTTTGCTAGGTTCCTCGGGATGGAAGAGAAAGGGGTGGGGGTTGTAAATATGTTCTCTTCCACGAATCTCCCAAAGCCTGGCTAAAGAAAAATCTGTCTACCCAACTTCCTTTTATTTTTGGCTTAAACTTGTTTTCTTACTAATTATCCCCAGCTGTACCAGATTCTGTACTTCTTATTGTTAAGTTTACATGCTCTTACATCTGTGTACTTCTTGTATGGAATATTGGGTCTTAAAATGGGAAATCCTTTGGGAGGGGTGAGTACAATATGATTGTCCAAAGAGAAAAAATATAGAAACTTGAAGGTGAATAACAGTTCCTTCTATTCTTCCTGTCTGTTGTCAGTCAACTACTGACAAGTCTTTGTATTGGTATTTGCCTACAACAACAATGGAGCATACTCTTTCAAATACCAGGAATTTTGATGTAACTCAATTTTTTAAAAAATCTCATACTTTCCTTTCTTTTAGTTTTCTGTCAAAGGAAATCAATGAACCAACTTATAATTTTAAATGCACCAACTGCCCTATTATGCAGATTTGTGCTTACTGGATTCAAGGTCCTTCAGAAGATCACTTGCGTTTCCTGATGAAGGGTGATAGTAAAATTGTTATAAATAAGGATCTGGGCTTATTAGTTTACACTGTTTGAATGATAAGGTTAAAAACACAGAAGCACAGCTAGGATTAAATTGGAGAGAGACTGTCAGGAAAAAACAACTACTTTTATTTTAAATATGGAAGCACAGAGTACTTCTATTGTAAATAAGGAAGCACAGGAAGTAGAGAGAAGAGAGTTTTAACATGTTCTGTAACTGCTCACTGGGTCTTTGCCCTGGTTGACATTATCCTTTTCTTCATTTTGCAAAGACTTCATCATGTATTCTTAGGTAAAAATAATGAAGATAAATCTAATAGTAATCCCTTTGACTTTTAGCTGATGTGTGTTTCTTGGTAATTTCAAAAGGTTTAAAAATGAGAACTTTGGTAAATGTTAAAACAATATACATTTCCATAAGCTTCTTTTTTAATGGCAAAAACACATTGACCTTTTAATCAGAAAAATTTGTAAATTTGAAAACCATGGAACCCAGGAAACATTACCTTCTCCAAGATGCTTGACATGAACAATAATAATAAAATTCATTCATGTTTGACAATTTGCAGATGTTCCTAGTGTAAAAATGATACCTTTATTTTTGTGAATTTATCTTGAATTAAATCACTTTATTGAATTCTCTTGTTTGCTTTAAATGGTCTGTTTATAGATTCTGCTGGCTTTCTATGTAGATGAAAATGTCTTCTGCCAAAGTGACAATTTTTATGGGTCTTATGCTCCTTTTATTTCCCCCTTAGCTTTCTTTATTGCATTGAACTTATTATATTTTATATTAAAGAGTAATCAGTTATTGGAGAGTGATGGTTTGTTTTTTGTATTCCTAACTTTTTTCTATTATATAGAATGTTTACTGTAGATTGGTATATTACATTAGTAGGATTTTATAGTATTGATCAATTTTTGTATTATTGGGATACATTTTAGTTTTGCTTGATTTTTTTAAACACATGCCATCAGATTCAATTATTTAATTGATGTTCTAATTGGAATTATTGCACTTACTTTTTTCCAACATTCTAAATGAATTTTATTCTTTATTTCATTTTCTGGTTGTGGAAACAGTTACATTATCAACAGTGAAAGTAAAAAGCTAGACACAATTTATTACTTGTGTAATATAAGTATTCATTATTCTTTGAACCTTCATAGAACTCAAGAGTAAAACCATCTAATATATATGTATATATTAGATACATTAGAATATATATATGTGTATACACACACACACAAGAGGGTGGCAGAAGGAGATGGAGAGAGAGAATCTTTTGTATTGTTTTCAAGATTTTATTTTTTTAAAATTTTTAAAAGATTTTATTTATTTATTTGTCAGAGAGAGAGTGAACAAGCACACGCATGGGGAGGTTGAAGGAGGTAGATAGAGTCCTTGCTCAGCAGGGAGCCTGATGCAGGACTGGATCCCAGGACCCTCTTTAAAAAAAAAAAAAAAGGATTACATTGTCTCTCTGATTCTTGTACTTTATTGTGTTTTGTTATTTTTGAAAGCTGTACATTTTCCCCCTTTTAATTTATGTTCCTAAATTTCTTTTATGTGTTTAAGTATGGGCTTTTGCTTGTCAATCTATGATGACTTTAACCAGAAGTCTTCTTCCTTTAATTCCAGGAAATATTGTATCATTTCCTAAAACATTGTTTTCTTTCCAGTGATTCCTACGTGCCCCTTCCCCAGCAGTCTAACGCTCTGTTACCAAGCTATTGGCACACCTACTGTGTGCAACATCTGTTATGTTTTCTTTGCGTAATTTCTTTCTCTTTATGCTCTCTCTATCCTTTGGGAAGATTTTCACTGATATTCCAGTGCATTCATTTATTATTAGGTTGTATTCATCCTTCTACTTATTCCATTTACTGAGTCTTTATTTAAACTTGTATTTAAATCATATCTCATTTTTCAACTTTTATGCTTTCTATGTTCTTGTTCTTGATTAATATTGCCAATATTTTTCATTATCTCTTGAGAAGAGTTCATATCTTATAGAAAAATTCTCGATTATCTGTTCTAATAGTTCTGCTTTAGATGGCATACTGTTTATGGTTTTCTTTTCTTTCTTCTATGGTAATTATCTGTTTCAGGTTTTTTATTAAGGAATTGGCAAAATGTAGTTCATAGACCAAAACTGGGCTGCTACCTATATTTATAGATAAAGTTTTATTAGAATACAACTTCTGTTTTTTTATGTGTTGTCTGTGGCTGATTTGATAAACACAGCAGAGCTGAGTGGTTGGAATGCAGACTATTAGGCCTGCAAGTTCTAAAATATTCACTATCTCCCCTTTTACAGAAACAATTTGTTGACCCTCAGTCTAGCTCATTTCAGCACATATCTCCCGAGGATATTAGCCTGGTCTGTTAAAGTGTATTGGAGAAGATAGGAAGCTTAACCCTAATTGATATCCCTAAGGAGGAATAGAAAGAGAGAGAAGGGGAAGGGAAGAGAGAGACAAAGAGAGAGAGTAAGAATGAGAGAGAGAGAGATAGAACTGAAGTAACCCTAGAGTGGAGATTCCGCATTGAGAACAAATCTTTTGTTGCCTCACCACCAGGCAGCTATTCTGACCAAATATTTACTTTGAATTTCTTTGAAAGCAGTGAGTTGGAAGGAAGTGGGGTGATTATTATGGGATGCTGCTCATGTTCCCCTCAGTTTCACTGCTCTGATATTCCCACCTACTAAGAGTGCTGCTTGTATCCCTCGCCAGAAGCTGCGCTCTTGCCAAGGGAGCTGCCTTACCTCTTCCCCTGTCCCTGGTGGTTGGCATCTGATGACTGGTCATTGTGGTGTTCAAAGGCCTGGCTCCCTGGTCCCAAGTAGAGGTATCTCTGAAGGGCCACCCCAGCTGGATAATTCCCCATCGGACTGGCTGACATTGTTGCAGCAGCTGCAGTGCAGTCCATTTTATCTCTACCTAATTCTGATTCCCTTGCTCTTTCCTGGGTGATGCTCTCAAGAGTAGACCCTACTTCCAGAATTCAGTCTTCAGTCAGTTTCTTGAAACTGCCTTGGGAGAGAAGGAAGTCTCCTTTGCTTTTTTCCATTATTCTCAAGAGTGGGGGGCTAGAGAAGGATCACGAATGGGAAGACAGTCCATCTAGTATGGTTTAATATCATCAACTCCTTCCGTTAATGTTTGTATGCTGTCCTGATTTTACTCAGAGACATTTGACAGTCTAGCCTGTTTTTGAGATTTCCATCATATGGGAGGATGATCATCCTCTCAAGGCAACATCGGGAGACAGGAATAACTCCTGTCCAATCTCTCCTCCAACAGCTGTGATTGCAAGCAAGCTTCTTTATCCAAAGTGCTGACACCCGCTCTCCCACTTCAAACTCCTATCACATCCCCACATATATGTCAGCTGATGATAGTCTCAGTTTCCCAGATGGTATTATATTTTTTGTTTGATCATTTTAATAGTATTCTATTCTTTGTTTGTTCATTTTAATTCAGACCTCACTTTCACTTACAAACACAAAATTTCTTGTGTGTGTGTGTGTGTGTGTGTGTGTGTGTATAAACACAGTTTAGGTATAAACCCAGATTGAGAGTATTCAGGTATAAAGCTCTATCTTATATGAGAAACCTTCAGCTAAATAATGAGGATATTTTTCTTTGTTTTAACTGCTCAACCAAGGAGACCTCCTAAAATCTCGAAACTGCCACACTAGCTATTAATGCGAGCTCACTATGTTCCCTAGGAATGGATGCCAAGCTCCATTAAAATATTTTGGTTTACAGCCTTCTTCTGAATGGAAGTTGAGCGTTGCCAATTACTCTTAGCCCAGTTACCCTAAATAGTATGTTTGCCTCCATGACACAATAACCATTTCTGAATTTATCTACTTTCCTCAGACTCCCCACCTCAGGTTCTCTCCCTTCACCCTCTACCATGCAGACAGTTTTGATTCTTACCTCAGAGAAAGTGGAAACCATCAGCATATCCTATAAAAAATGTTTTCTATTTGCATAAATAGCATCAGGACATCTTGTCTGAGCTCTGGACTTAGTCCAACATATCCAAAGTAATAATCATTATCGTCACTGTAAAACTTGATTATATAACACAAACAGCTGTGGGGATCAGAAATCTGGGTGTCCATATATCACTCTCACTTGTACTTATCCATCACTTTTGACATTTTTACCTGTCAGTTCCTCTTAAATCTATATATCTCTCTCTCTCCTCTGCCCTCTTCCTAGTGTGAGCAATTCTGTCCAACAGAGTAATTCTGTCACCTGTACTAACGTGACAGAGTCTTAATTGGCCTTCCCACTAGCATTTCCTCTTCTGCCAAGCCCTTCAAACTTCAGTCATGTAAGCTGATCCTTTAAAGACTATAAATATGATTGTATTCTATTTAGGTTAAAACATTCTTTAGAATAAAACCCCAAATCCTTAACATAGTCCATTAGATTCCACACTCTCTTTCTACTGCTGAACGTCTAGCTACTCTGAGGTAGGCACTCCTGGTGTATCTCATTTTACAAAGGAAGACCAAAGCCACAAATAAATGAAGAGGACTACCTCAACCTTGTTGTGGATGCTCTGGACTACCACAGCATTTTCTGGGGACAAATCCATCCTCATCCTCAACGCCTCTCTTAAGTCTGACATTATGTTCATCTAACACTCAGGAATTAGGTGATAACACCATTCCTACCACTCAGTTAACACATGGGGCTACAAATCTGATTATGCAAAAGCCTTTTTGTATGGACTCACCAACCTGCTGGTTGGTGGTTACAGTGACATACAAGTGTTCCAAGACAGTACCATGCATTTTTTTCCCAAAGCTTTTATTTTTTTTTAAAGATTTTATTTATTAATTTGACAGAGAGAAATCACAAGTAGATGGAGAGGCAGCCAGAGAGAGAGGGAAGCAGGCTCCCTGACGAGCAGAGGGCCCGATGCGGGACTCAATCCCAAGACCCTGAGATCATGACCTGAGCCAAAGGCAGCGGCTTAACCCACTGAGCCACCCAGATGCCCTTCCCAATGCTTTTAAAAGAAAAACTGGGAACTCACTTATAAATTTTTAGCTTCATATCTAAATTTTTTATCTTAATAGTAATAAATGGTGTGTAACTCTATTGTAAATATAGACATTTTGAAATACAGTTATCCTTTGGTTTTAAAATGATATGGTAGATATTGTAGGGGGTAAAAAATACCATGGAACTTTGATCCTCACCATTGTTCATATAAAAATATTGATGAATACATCCTTCCCTAGCAACTAGAAAGACTTAATTTTTCCTTTTGTTCTCTTTGAGCACATAATTCCATTTCAATTCCATAAGGAACATATCCTAATGCTTGGAATTATTTTATTAAATACCTTATTACCTTCTGCAACAAATATAGGAAGATAAGTAAATATTAATCATTTATTCTCTAAAACAAATTTCTTCTGGATTTCATTATCATTGGAATATTTAGTGGGAAGTAGTAAATTAAAAAAGCCTAAATCTGGGGCACCTGGGTGGCTCAGTGGGTTAAGCCTCTGCCTTCGGCTCAGGTCATGATCCCAGAGTGCTGGGATCAAGCCCCGCATTGGGCTCTTTGCTCAGCAGGGAACCTGCTTCCCCGTCTCTCTGCCTGCCCCTCTGCCTACTTGTGATCTCTGTCTGTCAAATAAATAAATAAAATCTTAAAAAAAAAAAGCCTAAATCTAATACTCTTAGGAAATTAAAATCCATTATATACAAATTTAATTCAAGGGTAAGAATTGTGAAAAATGTCTTAGTAAGGTTAATGGTGTTGTGCTTTTCAAGTTGATTCGTTCATGGATAAATATTACTTATTGCTAAAATGAAAAAGGATCATCATCAATTCTATTCCTCTTTTTGATTTTTAGAGTTTTAAGCAATATTACTCACATAAATAAATTAATAACAATAGGAGTTATGTTTTAGTAATGACATATAATTATTTGACCTTATTAAGAGTTGCCTGCCAAAATCCACAGTTGTCTATAGAATAGATATTTTTAAAATTTTCAATATCTTTTTTACAAGGATTTGAAAGCTACTTGAGATTGACCAGAAGAAAATTTTTTTTTTTCCTGTCTATTGCAGATATTTGCTTTCTCGATATTTCTACCAAACTTGCATAGTGTCTCTTCAGTTGGCCAATCTGGAATTTGTACACTCTAGGACTTCAGTTAGAAACAAAATAGATGGGAGGAATGTCTTTCTGTCATAAATAGGAGAAGGATCATTGTGAACGGGAGTTGGGAATGGAGGACATTCATGTCCTCCTTATAGAATACGTCCCTTTGGAAAGAAGTCCTGTGAAAGCCAGAGATACAGACATTGGTCCTTTTTACATCATCCACATAATGTGGCCCTTAAATAGTGAGACAGACACACCCATATCTCTGAAGACTCTTTTTCTACAGAACATGGACTATTTAGAAGCCCTACTGAAGCAGTAATTTGGAATACAATGAGGCTGTACAAAGTATCTGAATATTCTTTTGAAGTAGTGCAAATCTGTATGAAGAACTCTAGCAGTCTTTTAAAAACACTACTATAGATGAATTAATATAATCACAGGTCACTTTAAAGGTCAAATTTTAGTATTGATATTACTATTTTCATTTGATTCTTAAAGATCCATGCTATCTGTCAGTGCAACATTTGGTAATTGTCTGATTTTAATTATAAATTTTACTGCTTCACATTATGGTGTTTGCTTGCTGGGTGAGGCATAACTGGTAGCAGATACAGAGGAAACATAATATTTATGATGATCGTGTGGATTAAGCAAAAGACAAAGATATAGAAAAACTATAATAATCTTCCTCTGATTTTATATCAGCCTCTATAAAGCTTTACATTTTATTTAACAGTGCTATGAATTATATGAAATGTATTTTCTTCAGTTATTAAATAGATACAATGTTTTATCAGATTACTTTTACATTCATTTTATTAAATTATAAAATAGAAATCTTATATAAACTACATCAGTATTTGAGTATTGCAATTTTTTTAAGTTACTGAAACGTTTCCAACTAAACAGGTAAATAAGGAGTTTATACTTTGAGCTTCCATAAAGTACAAAAAAATGTTTGCCATGTTCATTTTCTTTTCTTAAAATGGAAAAGTCATTTATATTTCCACTTGTGCTTTTGTGTTAATCTCTTAAAACATTACTTTTAAGAGTCAAGTTGAAATGACCAGAACACTTTGTCAACTTTGTTTTTTGACCAGTATATGATCTTGAACCAAGCATTAGTGAGTGGGTCCAAATGCAGTGGGTCCAAATTCAAAGTGCATTAAACTTTAATCCAATTTTCAATTCATATATTCAAATTAAAACAACACCTTGACTTTTCCTTCATATACATAGTCATGATGCAAATATCATTAGTAGATACTGATATATGCATAAATGTATTTATAATAATACATAAAAATATGTTGAGATAACTGATAAGCATATTGCTTTATTTGTATGTTCTATACCTATAAATATTTTTCCTAACAGCACAAGGTCTTATCGCCCATCTTAATTTTTTGTCCTACCTAAACTTAATTTGGTACAATAAAATAAATGTTAATGGTCATTTTGGCATCACTACACCATAAACTACATCAGGAAACACCTTATATTTTGATATGTATTTGCATTAACAAGCTAAAACTAAAAGAAGTCCCTATCCCTACAGCGTACTTGGCTCTCACAGGACTGCTCAGAGCACAGAAAACAAAGACCCAGTTTGTCTCAGGCACCCGCCCCACTGCCTTCACTCATAAATCACTGGAAAGCAGTCACGAAGAGGAGTTCCCCTACCCTTGGTCTTCTCTCTCCAAGGACTCGTAAGACCAACAAAGATACATGGGGTCAGAGTGTGTTTGTGTTGGATATTGTGTTCCACTGGAATTTTTGTAATGTCTGTTACGCTTCCTCTCCCATTGAGTATATATTGGACTCCCAGAATGGTCTGTTCTCTCCTCTCCTCTCTGCTTCTTTCTCTCTCTTCCTTCCTCCCTTCTTTCTCTCCCTCTCTCTCAGCTCGTCTCTTTATTTCAGTTTCTGTCTATTTCGCTCTTTTCCCTTTCTCCCTCCCATCCTCTTGCACGAATCCAAAGTTGTCAACACTTTGTGCTTCTTTCTTTATTGTGTTTTTCTTCCATCAGATAACAGCAGGACTTATCTCTTGATGGTAGCATATTTGTCCTTTAAAGAAGCACTTGTATTTTTCAAAATTATTTCAATAATTTTATCATGTAGAAAATATTACCAAAGAAAATCTCTGGTGTTAGGGAGGTCTGGGAAATGTGGGTAATTGTGCACTGCAGATGGCAATGATTCCAAAAGGGTCTTAAGAATGGGAGGTTGGAGCCACCATGTGGAATTCAAATTACCTGCTTACTCATGTCTCAGCCTTTACACTCATTTCAGCTTCAGAGATAGAAATATCCTGTGCCCATGAATGAAAACGTGATGGTGTATACAAGACTTTATTAAAAGGAAATTAATATATTAAATAAGAACATCAAAGAAGAAATTTTAATAAAAGCACAGTAGGATAAGAGACTCAGTGTTATTTACTTTGCAGCCCAAGGTAACATAATGAGCTTGCTAATTTCCTTCAGTTAATAAACTTTAAGAGCTTAGTTTTAGCTGCATTAAAAATGTATTTATTATGTTTCTAATACTTCTTTGAACTCATATCTAACATGATTCTGTTTTCCCCAAATGTTGATATTTAGAAACAATATTTTTAATTTAGTAGATAAAGGATGTTATTTGATAAGAAATGGCAAAATTCTAGTAGCATAAACAAGAAAAGTACATATCACTCCACATTTAGATAATAGGACCTAAATGATAGTCATTCCATAAATGCATATATATTATGCATATAAGTTATATAAATATACTTACATATTATAAACTGGCACCTGAGATTATTTGTAAATACTGTCATTATTCCACACCTGTGTCATTATTCTTCTATCACATGAATTTTTTCGTTTGCACATATTCTATTTTATGAATATGCCATTATTTATTTCGCTCCTTTTCTACTATTGAAAATAAGATTATTGGAATATTTTGCTATCATAAATAATATCGTAATCAACAGTATTAATAAATAAATAGTTAATATTTCTTTCTGAAAATGTCTTTAATATAAATTGGTAGGAATGGAAATACTCGCTAAAAAGTGTGAATGTTTTAAGTCTTCTGAAATGTGCTCTCAAACTATCCTCTATTGTAATTAATACATATTATTTCACATTCTTATAAACACACACACACACACACACATACATGAATGCATTCATACAAATACATCTTTGTAATGTAGATATGTAGGCCCTGCACCTTATTTTATACATACTTCTAAATCTGGATCAGAAGTAAAGTCTTGCTCAGGCGTGCCCAGGCAGGCCAGTTGAGTTTCACATAGCTACCATGGTTCCCACCTTGACCCCTTCTCCAAATACTTCTCTAGGTCTAGTAATGCTCTGGTCATGAACCCCATGGAAGATTATTACAAAGCTCTGCAACTAAAAAAGAAGTGAGGTTAATTAGCTTTCATTTTCATTCTACCCATTGTGTGATGCTTTAAAGAGTTTGCTGCTTTAATTTAAAATCTCTTAGAAAAGCAACTAAGCATTTGCCTTTTTTTATACCTCCCAACATTCTGATCCTTTAAACTCTGTCCAACAGCTTTACATAGCACATGATTCTCGTTAAAATCCTCCACTAATGCTTGATGGCATTACTTTCACCACTGATTATATCAAAATAAATTGGAAGCTCTGTATATTTAAAAATATATTAAAGCTTAAAAAGTTGGCTTATTTGTCTCCCTGCATCTTTTCACTGTCCTGATTTATCATTGAGAGTAACTGTGTGACTTAATTACGTATACTTTAAAAACAATAATGATGGAGGTATTCACTTCATTATTAAAGAGAGTAAAATTTCTAAGATTAACTTAGCCTAAGATTAACTTAATAAGGAGATCGAGTTCTACACTAGTCTAGGCCCTTACAAGACAATTTCAAATGCCCAAATGTGCCTCCTCCCTTTGCCATGGTGTGTGTGTGTGCATGTGTGTGCGTGTGCGCATGGAATTGTTGTCCTCCTCTATTTTAAAAGTTCAAATGACCTGTCATTTCTGTCTAAAAATTTATTTACTTAATAGAGTAAAGCATTTTGGGAAATGCAAAGTTTAGGTTTGGTTGGGTCCCCACTCTGTATCTTGTCGGTTGCATAATCCTGGGGAAATTATCTTGACCCTGTAAACCTTAATATTTTATTTGTCAAATAAGGATGATGATTCCCCTACTTTCAATAATTGTTGTGGCAATTATTATCAAATATCAATATAATTCAGGAAATTTGGCGTGGATAAATATTTCTTCAAGTTTTTCATCACAATATCAAAACAGAGAATAGTTGGTTATTCCCAGAGAATAGGGAGTGAAAAGATTAACAGACTGCCTGCAATAAATACATGAAGCCTCACCCTAAATTTTGAATTTCTCATTCTACTTTTCAATGTATCTGTTTATTTTCAGATGACTATTATGCTTTTCATACTCTTACACTCCCACTCCCAAATCTTGAACTAAAATTGATACGTCAGGAAAAAAAACACCTTGTTTGTGTTATTTGAAAAATACAAAAATTCATGTATACCAACCACATTACTATTATTTTATTTTATTCAAAAGTTTTGAAGATTTGGCTCTCACTTACAAAGCCTAAATTTCATTTGCCTTACCTCTTCACACTTATGTCCAGTTATCCCTGAATGCCCCACTTTTACCACTTTTGACCCCCTTTTATGCTATTGTCCATGCAGTGCTCTGCATAGATGGCTATCTTCTCATTATTTTGGGAAAATTCCTTTGCTTGCAATATTCCTAATCAGTCCTTGAGTACTTTTTTTTTTTAAAGATTTTTATTTATTTGACAGACGGAGACACAAGTGGACAGAGAAGCAGGCAGAGAGAGGGGGAAGCAGGCTGCGGGGCTCGATCCCAGGACCCTGGGATCATGACCTGAGCTGAAGGCAGAGGCCTCAACCCACTGAGCCACCCAGGTGCCCCAGTCCTTGAGTATTTTTGATGAACATTTGTGTTAACAATTTCTCTTTAAAACTTCAGATCCACCCGTGGGCTCAAACACAACAACACAGCTTTTTATAATTCAACATAGATTACAATTTTAGCTCTTGTATGAAACTTAAGTTCATACATTTAAGGAAAAAATAGTCTCTTTTCGGGAACTTGACATTTTCACCTCATGTGTTTTCTGAATCACAAACGCAAAAAAAAAAAAAAAAAAATAGAAAAGAAAAGAAAAAAAGCAACAAAACAAAAACCAAACTCAAGAGGGAACAAACATTTACTTGAGTGTGCGTACTTTGGGGGAGTCACAGTGGGAAGCAATTATACTCATTCACATCCAGCCTTTAAACTCTTTGTCAAATCAAGGAGCCAGATTGCTTGAATTTCATCAATTAACCTTTTTCTTCTATTGTTTGTTTCTAAAGAAACTATGACTTCTCTGGTAGCTCTTCTTGATTACCAGTCAGATGGCCTAAAAGAGGCACAGAAAGGTGCTAGGTGGTTATGCATGAAGTTTTTTCCTAAAACAGTTCATATTTAAACAATGACCTATTCTTAATAACTCTTAGGAGTTAATAAAGAGAAATATGGAAACATAATAGCAGGCAGGCAAACGCATTATATTATATTTGTTCCTTTGGAATCCAGCAATGACACTTTAAAGATTTCCATTTAATGACTCAGTTGAACTTAAACCAAACTTAACTATCCCCAAGCCTATTTTGAAGAGGATGTCATTCTTAAATATTATAGCATATGTTTAAATAAATGGTATGTTAGGAGAAACACACTGAGAAGAAGCACATACCAAATTATAAAATACATATATTTATTTATATATATATCTTTATATATATATATCTGTACGTGTGTATACACACACATATAAATCAGGAAATGTGTGTCTTTTGTTTTGCTTTCACAAACATAGTAATTGTATTTGATATGTCTTAGAAAGGTTTCTGGGTAGTGTTCACCTAAATTTTTCCTGGAAAAACACAGGGAAGGAAAAACGGCATACAAATAATTGCATGTTAATTTAGTATTCTTATAAATTGCAAATTTTTTTTTTTTTTTTGCAAAGGGCTACTGTTAAATCCCAAAGAAATATTCTTAATGATTTGACTAAGATGGCTGTTTACATTTCTTAAATAAAAACTAAGAACAAAATCTGTTGTTTCTTCCCATCTTACTTCCTACATTCCTTTACTGGTTTCTTCTGGGAGATCTTCCTTATGAAATCATTTGCTTTCAAATCCTAGGCTCAGGGTCTACTTCTGAGCAACCTTGATCTTGCCCTTGGTTCCATTCAGTTTCTGTTTGTTTGTTTGTTTGTTTGTAAGTATGTTATTTATTTATTTGAGAGAGAGAGCACCTGCATGAGTGAAGGGGAGGGGGCAAGGGAGAGGGAGAAGCACACACTGTGCTGAGCAGAGAGCCCAATGCAGGCCTCTATCCCAGGACCCTGAGATCATGACCTGAGCCAAAGGCAGATACTTAACTGCCTGAGCCCCTAATATCTGTTATTTTAAAGTATTAACCAATCATGTAACAGTAATGTTTATGATAGCCCTGATTTATCTGGAGGAACAAAGCTGGTGCAGTTAAAAAATATTTATTCTCCCAATTCAATTTCTTGATATAAAACCTTTGCAACTACTATTTTTATGACAAGAGAACATTTATTTGTATACTTAGTTAATTTGCTATGGTTTACGAGGCAAATATATTTCATTAATCTCTTATGTCTTAATTATGCCCTGGATAAATAAATCAGATGCAAACATTTAAAAGGAAGAGTAACTAAAAGGCAAATTTAACACTATAGCTGCTTTAAATGATCATTGTAAATTACCTTAAGATACATACATTATTTTAAAAGCTTCAAATATTTTACACACATAAAGAGATTTATGGGAAATTAGTATCTTATTTGAAATTCATGAAACCAAGTAGAGTCTACTTTAATACAGCACAGTTATATATTCATGAAACAGCCAAGAGCTTTGAATTCACCGGCAAGTGACTTCACTGACAAATAGTGCTTGCTTACTCTTCCCCTTCAGAACAGGATCTAACAGGATCTATACTTTGAGACTCTCTCAAATCTCTAAAGTCGGCAGTTACTCTTGAAATAAGACATTTCCTTTGGTGATGACCTCATCTGAAAGGTCAAGAAGTGGATAGGAAATTCTTAGAGATGGAAATGGCATTGCCAAGTGAGGGAAGGAAATCACTTACTTCATTATTTTCAAAGGACTTTTTTGTTTGAAGGTCAGATTAGGGCTTTCCATCCTCTGCTTTTTCCCTCATTAAGTCTTTCACAAGAACAGAATTTTTTTCTTATTTGCTTCCCCTGTAATAGGAAGGAGAGATTCTCATGTCTCATATGCATTTTCTCCACATAAATTTGATAAAGGATAGGAATAATTAGTAATTAATTTTCTTAAATTTATTATGACTTAATTTACACCGAATATGACTTCAAATATGCCTTTAATTTAAAACATCATTCTATTTGATATTATTCATCTAAAATATCCATGTAATTAACTGTTTCTACCTTATTTATCTAGCAATTTTGGCAGTAGTTTTAAAAAAAAAAACAAGGAATATTTCATTGTAGAATTATTTTGTGAAACTTAAAATGTATTTTTCATTCTTTTCTTAGTTATATCAACATACATTTTTGAGGACAATATTCATATCAAAATGCTTATAACATTGATATAAAAAATATGCAGACATCTTCAATACAAAGAAACAGAAGACACATGTTAAATGAAGCACATAAACTAAGCCAGATGATGAAGGAAAGTAGTCTGTTGGGGGAATCAAGGAGTTTTTAGGTGGTGATGTTCATGATCCAGAGGAGACACTTCTGAGACAATGTGATCACTTCCCTAATCATGAGATGTGCATATATTCAAGCTGTTCTTCAAGAACAAGTAATAATCCAATTTGTCTGGAGGCTAGATTATGGTTAGCTTGCAGTTTTGTTCCAGACAGTAGACTATCCTGAATGCCAACCTACAGTGTGACCTTATTTCAGAAAGTGAAAGAAGTAGACACTTAGGGGAAGAAACATTACATTTTTTTAAAATACTTTATTTATTTATTTGAGAGACAGAGATCACAAGTTGGCAGAGAAGCAGGCAAAGAGAAATGAAGAGAAGCAGGCTCCCTTCTAAGCAGAGAGCCTGATGCGGAACTTGATCCCAGGACCCTGGGATCATGACCTGAGCTGAAGGCAGAGGCTTTAACCCATTGGGCCAGCCAGGTGCCCTGGAAGATTACATTTTCAAAATCACTTCAGAAAGATCTAACTGCCAGTAGTGATATGTGTGTTCGCTTGGTGAAGGAGAAACTTGAGGCATGGTGGAAAGTCAGGCGACGACTACCAGAGGCTGGAAAAGGCCAAATCAGGATGGTAGAACTGGTAACACAGTGGACAGTGTTGGATAGAAACAGGCAGTGAAAAATTTCTGGACTCAGTGGACAAGCCACAGAAAAGAGGTATAAATGCCACTAGCTTCCTAGATAGTATGGTGAGATGAGAAGGCAACAGTACTAACAATCACAACAAATGGACAGGGAGAGTTTCTTATATATTACCTGTCAGGCATTTTTATTTTTCTTTCCTTTTCAGATTTTATTTATTTATTTTGGGAGAGACAGAGAGAGAGAGAGAGTGAGCACACATGCATAAGTTGGGGGAGGATCAGAGGTGGAGGGAGAGAAGAATCATCTCAAGCAGACTCCCTGCTGAGCATGGAGACTGAAGCAAGGCTGGGCTTTATTTATCCCATGACCTGTGAGATCATGACCTGAGCTGAAACTGAGAGTCGGACACCTAACTGACTGAGCTATCTAGGCGCCCTTCGAAAGGGTAACTTGATATGAGAATTTTAACCAACTGAAATTCACAGGTGACAACACTGGTCAATTATGAAATGTGGTTACTAAATCTTTGTAGTGTATAGGCTAAGTTTGATTGGTGTTTTAGGGTTCTCCATAGAACCACAATGAAGAGGATATATGTGTGTGTGTGTGTATGTGTGTGTGTGTGTGTGTGTGTATCTTTATTTATTATAAGTGATGAGGGGGCACGAGGCTGGCTGAGGACAAAGCAAAAGCTGACGCCTTGTATGCCCCCCCATCCCCTCCCCCTCAGTCCTATGTGTAGCATCCCTCAGGCAGCCCTCACTGCCATGAACAATAAGCAAATAGTTAAATTGCAGAGCTCACAATCCTGCTAGACAGGAGTCTCCCTTGGCTTGCAAATGTCCTAAATCTCACTAACAAAGACGATTGATAGCAGGATTGTGACATCCCACCAAAAAGTCTCCCAACTATCTTAATGTTAATGGCTGGTCTAAAGACAACATTGATCAAGCCGCAAGGGCAAGGCCTGCAAGGGCAAGGCCTCCCTTGGGCCTCTGATATCCTGGCACCTTGTAGGCCCTCTTTAGCATATGAAAACTCTGTTGAAACCTCCTATCCCTTCACCACCCTTCCAATGGCAAGGTATATAACCTGCCATCCCTCTCAACCCGGGGCAGCAGCTCTTCCTGCCCACAGGTCCTGTCCCCGTGCTTTAATAAACCACCATTTTGCACCAAAGATGTCTCAAGAATTCTTTCTTGGTCATCAGCTCCGGACCTCAGCCCACCGAACCTAGGTTCTGAACTTCATCATAAGGAATTGGCTCCTGTAATTATGGAGGCTAACAAGCACAAAATCTGCAGGCTGTGCAGCAGCTAGGCTGGAGAACCAGCAGAGCCTATATTCTCGTTCAAGTCCATAGTCTGCTGTAGAATTTTCTCCTGCTCAGAGGTGGATGGTCTTTCTTCTATTCAGGCCTTCAAATGATTGCATAATGCCCACCCAATCATGATAAACAATCTGTTTTGTTTAAAGTCCATTGAATTAAATGTTAATCGCATCCAAATACATCCTCACAGGAACACCCTGAATAAAGTTTAAGTAAAGTAAAAGACTGATGGGATTAAGAAAGGCAGAGTTAACACATAAAATTAGCCATCACAATGGGCTATGTAGATATCTTCATAACAAGCCTCCCTAGAGGCTGTCATCTCAGGTGTAAGCTTCTGGAAATGGACTTGATGACAGATCAATCCGTGTATTAGAAAGTTATGAACAAGGAACAAAAAGGGAGGAGAAGGTTCAGATTTTTAAAACTAGATATTTCAATACCCAGTGAAAAGGACAAGCATTAAATCTTATAATAGAATACCTAGATCCAAAATTAAGGCAAAAATCACATTTTACATAGGAGGATTTGGTATAATATAACTATTTTATTTGTACTAACAAAATACTTATTAATATTATTACAGAGAAGTCTGTAAAATATGTGCTTTCTGTTGCTCTTTACATGTAGAATAGATCAGTCTCATTAAAAGAAATAGAGTAGGGGTGCCTGGGTAGCTCAGTGGGTTAAGACTCTGCCTTCAGCTCAGGTCATGGTCTCGGGGTTCTGGGATCAAGCCCTACATCAGGCTCTTTGCTCAGTGGAGAGCTTGCTTCCCCCTCTCTCTCTGCCTGCCTCTCTGCCTACTTGTGATCTCTCTCTCTGCAAAAAAAAATATTTAAAATCGTAGAAAGATAAAAAATAAAAAATATAAAAGAAATAGAGTCCATGCTATTTCTGTTTTCAGCACAAAGAATGCTCATGTGACATGGATCACCAATCTTTCTATGTAGTGATAATAATAAACTTATTATCAAGAAAACACTATGTGTAATAACATAATATTTTACTGTTATTCTCTCTCTTGTTGTTTGATAGTCATCTGTGAATTAAAAAAAAGTTCATGGATGACAAGACCTGTATAAGTTTCCCTCCAAGCCTTATGTTGTGTAAGCCTGGTTAAGTTCACTTAATAAATGAGAAAAATGAGCATTCACTCACATGTATGAAAGGCAACAGAGTAACACATAAGATTCTACTGACCCTTGGTTTGTCTCTTGTCACCAACTCTCCTACTCTGGTTCAACTTGCTCCTTTATCACCTTGAATGTTGAAGTCACCAGTGTAAAATCCACTCAAACTACTAACCACTTGAAATAAGGTGCTCAAAAAAAGAAAGATGTCTCTTGAGATGTGTATAACATTTCCCTTCTGTTCCACTTAAAAAATTTCTTAACTATCTATTTAAAATGGGAAACTTTGGTTTCCCATTTTTAATGAGAATAAGATTTAATGCTTCTCCATTCACTGGGTATTGAAAAATCTAGTTTTTAAAAAATCTGAAAATTCCCCCCCTTTTTTCCTTATTCATAAATTTCTAATACATGGATTGATCTGTCATCAAATCCATTTCCAGAACCTATAACTTTTTTTTTTTTAAGATTTTTATGTATAAGAGAAAGAGAGAGAAACTGAGAGATAACCTGTGAAGGTAAGAGGCAGAGGGAGAGGAAGAAGCAGACTCCCTGCTGAGCAGAGAGCCCAATGCAGGGCTGGATCCCAGAACCCTGAGATCATGACCTGATCCAAAGGCAGGCGCTTAACCACATGAGCCATGGAGGTACCCCACCTATAACTTCTATGTACAGAGAATATATTTGGGAAAAAAAAAAAAAAGCAGGAGAGCAAATATATAACTTGTAGCTCTCTTATTCTCTGGGTGTGTTGCAGACACACCTCCTATCACTACAGGGCCATCTTGAGAGGCAGACATCATTGCTAATTGATGCAAGATGAGGCTTGAGATTTGCCATCCCTGACATATAGCAACCTGGCCATTTGTAGCAATATTTATTAAAACAAAACACTTAATTTTCTGTAGGAAGAAAAGACATCTCAAGAAGCAGGCATGCCCCAGACGGTATCTTTTTCTATATGTTTCTTCCCAGAAACTGATGGGGACATAATTAGTGGCCCAGAGAATTACATTTTTAAAGTTTATTTAACTATTCATATTGTTTTATTATATCATATGATTAAAATATTATGTTAAACAAATATTTAATATGATATTAAATATTATCATGTAATATTTATATGTAAATATTGTAAATATTGTGTAAATTAGTGTGAGAAAAATAATCTAAGCTTCAGCTCTAGTACTGAAACATTTTCGAAAGTGTTGTATGTTTGCCTACAGAACTGACTGTGTGCATAATGAGGGATGTTCCTCAGGCCCAAATTGTACACTGTCAGCAATTCAGACATTTCTCAGCAAGTATGGAATGGGAACTTGATACGACAGGCAAACCAAACAAATAACCTTGGGAATCTGTGACCATCACTGAGCCTCTTTCCACCATTTTGGTACTATTGCCCGAGCTGGGGAAAATAGCTTATTTTGTTTAGTATTTACCATGTGCTCAATGGTTTCTGTAATTTAAGATTTTCAACAAGCCTGTATAATACATGTTACAGAAAGTCTTGTATTGCAACAAGGAAACTCTCAATGTGGAGTGCTTGAACAATGGCCCCAAGGTCAATAATCATATTCTCACAGAATAAAATTACATAAGGTGTGTGAACTTGGTGTGAGTGTGCAGTGCAGCTGAGATAGTACGCGTGGGCATCATCACATGTGTGTCCTCTGATTCTCAACATGGCACTGAGAGAGCACAAAACATTATGCTTTCTGGTCCAATCCAAAGGACAACACAGTTAGAATAAAAGTGTTTGTCGTGCTTCATTTCACAGAAGTAGGGAAGACGGCACAGGGCTTCTCAGTGGGTTCAGGGTTCCAAAGGTGGATTTTGCAGTGGGAGGTAAAGGAAAACCATGTTTGGTTACTGTTTTCTTTTATTTATACTATACCTTATCCTGGACTTGTAGAAGGGGAATGTCTACAGCAGGTAGTAACAATGAATATGTGTGTGTGTGTGTGTGTGTGTGTGTTATTTTTATTGAAAGCTCTTAACTCTTATTTGTTCTCCCTTTACCATTTGTCCCTTCACATTAAGAGAGAAGATGCCCTAAATAAAGCAGCTTGCATAGTGCCTAGGACCTATTAAATGCTCAGTTAGTGTTCACTCCTTTTTCGTTGGTGCTTTCTCTTCTGTATACCAGAACTACTAACTCTGATATTTCCAGGTCATGGGATCACTTCTTTCCAGCATTCTGGGTTTTGAGAAAGCTTTAGGCATATAATTATCATTTGATGCTAACTGAAATGGTTACTTAATTTAGAGTTTAAGATGAAGGGATTTTAGTAGTGAATTTCGTGCTGGGTTACAGTTCCTTCTAGGCATTTTCTGAGGCGTTGTGTGGCCTTCTAAATTCCCAAAAGCCAGGTGTCTTCTCTGTAAAGAGCACATTTGTGTTTATTTTATTTGCTGAATGTGTCTTCTGTGAACATGTCAAAAAAGCAAAACAATTGAGAACACATCTGTGTCTTCTGTTGCACTCACCTACCCCTTGGGAAGGCAGAATGCTCAGATATGATGCAATGTCTGCTACTCATGATCATCTGGAGGGCCAGGACTTCTCGGACACTATTTTCTTTTCTTCTCTTTTCCTCTCCTCTCCTCTCCCCTTCCCTTCCCTTCCCTTCCCTTCCCTTCCCTTCCCTTCCCTTCCCTTCCCTTCCCTTCTCTTCTCTTTCCTTTCCTTTTCTTCCCTTCCTTTTCTCCTTTTCTTTTCTTTCATCTCTTTTTCCTTTTCCCCTCCTCTCCTCTCCGTTTTTTTTTTTTTTTTTAACCTCCACATTGCAAAAGAAAGACTATTCTAATCTGTCCTCAAGGATTTTTATTTCAAACTGGAATCTCATTAAATCGACTCATTCAAAAAGGCGAAGTAATACTCTACTTGTTTGGGAATTGGTGATGATAAGGGGAATGTACAGAAGTATCTGGAGTGAACAGAAAAACAAAACATCATTCCGCAGAAAGTTCTGCAATGCAGTTGCCTATTCATTCTCCAAGTGTGACAAAACCATAATTGTATGCCAAGCACTGTTGTTGGTGCCATAGAACCCACCAAAAAGAAGAGCTAACTGTTCTGTCAACACGCTTTCAGCATGTCCAGTCTAGAGACTATCAATTAATCTCTAAGCTTATTCCAGAAGCCATTTGTTCAATTTTAATAGCCAATACAAGGTAGGTACAAAATGGACATTTTTGAGTGAATAAATCAAAAAAGTAGGGAAGTGAAGTGCCTATCTGGCTCAACAGATGAAGCGTGTAACTCTTGATCTCGTGGTCATGAGTCTGAGCCTCACACTGGAAGTAGGATTACTTTTAAAAGAGATTGAGAGACAGAGAGAGAGAGAGAGAGAGCACCAGTATGAGCGGGAACACTTTCCTCTCATGTGAAATGTTCTGATTGCAATGACTATGGTTCTGTCACAAATGGCTAAGGACACAAACATCAAAATATCTTGCCTTCCACCTGGTTGTACATTCACATATAGTGATTTGCTTCTATTTCTGAATACTTTTTACAAGACATCTCAAAAAAATTACATTTGGAGAAGAAGGGGAAGAAAACCACCACTAGATTTATAGATTTAACAGCATTTTAATCTTCAGTTTTCTTTAAAAAGCTTATTTGTTTTGTAGACTTTCCTTAATGAAAGAAGCACCTTACTTTCTTGAACTAAGCTAGAAGCTAAAAATAAACACACAATGCTAAATCTATGCCTAGGGTTTTAATGATTCAACTAATATGATAAATTTGTAATAATGAAATCAGATAAAGGACATATTGATCATACACTTCCTAAAAGTTAAACTACATCAGATGGAAATTAGGTAGTCTGTGGTTTCATGGTGATTCTCAAACTGGTGACCACAAATTTCAGATTTATCAGAACAGATAAAACTATCTCTTCCATTAGATTTGAGAAATATAGTTTCATTGTATCTTACCAGTGTATTTATGTTATGGGGATTAAAGAATAATAGACACCATGAAGATTCTGTTTCTCATGTTATTTGCAGAAGAACCAGAGCTGAATTTGGACCCCCACTCTGCCACCTGCATGCCATGTGACCTATTTTGAATGTTTCATTCTTTTCCCAGTTGATTTCTTCATCAGTGAAGTCAATAATAATGGTAATGCCCTACTAGTGGGAGTGAGGAGAGGTTTTGAATTCATGATGTATATAAAGTAATAAGTATCTAGCATGTAATTCATTCTCTGTACAGATTAGTTCTTTCCCTTCATTCTCTGAATTGTTCCTATACATCACTGTCTTTTCTAAGTATAGGGGCTGTGGAAAGACATAAAGTAGAATGAAGTTAGGACAGGATAATGCTGGACAGGTGTACACCCCTGGTGATTATAATGTGACCCTTCTTGGTATCACTGCTATACCAACCATCTCCAGTTATTAGAGAAAATACTGATGAGAAGTAATGGGAGATGTTCTTCATCTCTAAATCTTAAGGACAGTAGTTTCCAAACATAGTTCTATAAATGAAAACTTCCCAAATCTCCAACACAGGAGATTCTGGTTCAGTATGTCTGGGCTGGTCTTTAGGAATTTGTATTTTATAAAATTTTCCCAAGTGATTCTAATATGAGCAGCATTTGGTTACAACTGCTCTTTGACATGTGTTTGATTTAGAGTCTATATGAGTCTTTGCAGAGAAGATTGGTAGCTCTTGTTTTGGAAGGTTAGCAATAATTACAAAAACTGATTCTTCATTTTGAAGAAGATCCCAAATCCATTTTGTTATTTTGAAGTAAATTGGATTTATGATGTGTTTGGTGATAAGTGTCAATTTTCTACTCTTTCTCTCCAATGTTACCTTCATAAGGCGACAATGATAAAAACAAATAAATAAAAACTCAACACATTTATTGAATGTACCTGTACAAGAAATCCTGATTCATTAGCAGTTCCAGATTTTGACATGTTGAAAAAAATAGTCTTTACATAATATAGATATCATCTGCTAAGAGAATTAAAGTGATTATTTCCCTGGAAACTTTCCTGAAGATATTATAGTTTATTACCCTGAGATACATTTTTCTGACAGGACACTCAGTTCTATTTGATTGTTTAAATTGAATTTTATTTATGATCATTAACTGTCCAGTTAAGACCATTCTGGTTGAAATTGCTCTTATGGGATAATATCCATCTGCCTCTTCTATTTTGCATTAAGAAAAAAGGGAATTGAAATACATTTTGGACCTTAAATTCAGTCCCTCTATTTAATTACAGTCAAGTTCATGCCTGATATTAAGTCCTTCATGCTTTTTCAAATTCTTAACAGTTGTAGTATTGGTATTGTCTCTACAGAATCTGAGTCCATAAAATACACGTGACAGTATGTGTGACTGTCCTATCAGGAAAAAATAAAATTGTTATAAATATATATACACATGGATAGTATATTGCCAAGAAAAAGTTCTGATTGAATGAAGAAGACTTTTAAACAAAAGTCTGACCCTCCTTTTATATATGTATGTGTGTATTTGTGTAGAAATATTTACTAAGACTGCTACTAACCTATTATTGGACTTCAGATGAAAGTCCAAAAAAACTTTCAGAAGCAAAATATGTATCATTATTTAATTAAACTGTTCTACAAGGCTGATTTAGTGAGGCTCAACCTGTAAGATGCTGTATCCCCAAGCAAACAACTAAGTTCTATAAGTCTAAAACTATGATAATATTAATTTTTGACCGTTTTTATTGGGAAACCTTTTTCCTGTGAATTTTGTTAGTTTCATGAACTTCATTGGGACATTTTACCCAGAGTTTCTGTTTTGCTGAGTCCAAACCATATGTGCCAAACATGTTTTTTTCAATATTTTCACATGTGTATCAAAGAAATTTAATCCGTATGCTTTTTATTTATTTACATTTTACACTTAAACTCATCAAAATGTTGTTATGCAAGAGCTTTTTGAATTCCAAGAGACATTACAGGGCTCCCAAAGTCCCAAGAAAACACTTTGTTGAATTTAAAATATTCTGTCTTCTGCTCATTTTTTTCCTAAGAAACCAAAATAATAAGTAGTTAGTGGTCTCCCTTTTCATTTTAATTGGAATAGCTAATAATTCAAAATTAACATAAATTTTAAATAAATAGTGAACATAGAGCACTAACATATATTGAATTCTTTCTGTCTAAGGAATTCAAAACAATGTGAGTTGTGACTCACCAATTTTTGATCCTATTATTCTGGCTCCAATATTCCCATGATTGTAATTCTGAAATGTATACATAAAACCTCTTGAACAGGATGATTATGCAGCCACATTCATCACAGGGTCCTGTGTAACACAAATAGAGAGGACCAGAAAGAAAGGAGAGAACGTCATCTATTTCGAAAGATTTCCTCATATCAGGGAGATCATATGATAGTTGTCTTTCTCTGCTTGACTTATTTCGCTAAGCATGATACGCTCTAGTTCCATCCATGTTGTCGCAAATGGCAAGATTTCATTTCTTTTGATGGCTGCATAGTATTCCATTGTGTATATATACCACATCTTCTTGATTCATTCATCTGTTGATGGACATCTAGGTTCTTTCCATAGTTTGGCTATTGTGGACATTGCTGCTATAAACATTCGGGTGCACGTGCCCCTTTGGATCACTACGTTTGTATCCTTAGGGTAAATACCCAATAGTGCAATTGCTGGGTCATAGGGCAGTTCTATTTTCAACATTTTGAGGAACCTCCATGCTGTTTTCCAGAGTGGCTGCACCAGCTTGCATTCCCACCAACAGTGTAGGAGGGTTCCCCTTTCTCCGCATCCTCGCCAGCATCTGTCATTTCCTGACTTGTTGATTTTAGCCATTCTGACTGGTGTGAGGTGATATCTCATTGTGGTTTTGATTTGTATTTCCCTGATGCCGAGTGATATGGAGCACTTTTTCATGTGTCTGTTGGCCATCTGGATGTCTTCTTTGCAGAAATGTCTGGAAAGATTTTAAAAACATTGTGGTGAATAATGAGGGCTCATAGATGAAAGAAGCTGAGCAGAGACAGCTAAAACCTCAAGTCTTACAGGAGAAAACTTCAGAGAAGACGCCAGTCACTCTTCATTGACATAGCATCTCAAAGTCTCAAGAATATATATATATAAAAAAAAAACCTAAAATCATGAAGATTAATTGAAAGACTATTTAGAATGAATTTCACCATTCCCAGGCCACCCTTTTCCGTGGTTTCTGTTGACCCAAGAACATCATTTTGAGGATTGGAAGAAAATTATTTTCAAGGTTTAATGGGCTGTATTTCTATCCAACCTACCTTCCCAGGCAGGTGAATTTGTATGATGTAGAAGTATTTGACCATCAGATTTGATCATCTACCCCCATTGAAGGTAGTTAGAAATTCAAGGGGGAAAAAATAACCTTCCTCAAAGAAAGTAAACCAACAAATTAGGGGTAACTTGTATAGTGGGTATAGGTACCACCACAAACATAACATCTTCCTCTTTTAGTCTTAGGATGGTGCACAGCCTCAGATTTGTTCTTCAGATTTGTCATTCAGAAGCAAAATTCACTAATTATCAGGTGATGTCCTGTCCAGTAATTGTACCTGAGCAACCAGAGTTCTCACTTAAGGAAAGACTGGGTGGAAAATGTATTTATACAATTAAAGCTGTCCAGATATCAGTAAGTAAAAATGAAACTTCAACAAAAGACCATCAGGTACACAAAAGAGCACAAAAGGGAAAGACCAGGATACAGACACTGAACAACAAACCTAGATTACCGAGAAATAATTCATAGACAGAATAAACTTGAAGTAATATAAACTTCTACAGTGGAAGACATGGGTGAAATTATTACTGTCACATAACAAGAACGGAATGTTACAGAAAGGACAGAGTTAAAGCTCTTAGTAATTGAAAATATAATTGCTTAAATTAAAAAGTAGAATCAATAGATAAATTAGGAAAAAAAAGAGAAAAAATTTCTCAGGGAAAAGGGGTAGGATGGAGAAATAAATACAAGTTAAGAGACTTATTAATCAAGGAAAGTTTTTCAGTGCTTCCTTTTTTTTTTTTCAGTGCTTCCTTTTTGCATGAGCAATTCTTTGTTAATTTCTATTTGTTAATCACTGATGTTCAGAGGCTTAGAATGGCTGTCATTGTAACCGTGTAAAATTTCACTGATTCTCAAATCCTCCTAAGGGAGAAATACCTTTGTCAATTGACAACTCCTGATCTAGAAAATCCACACACAACAAATACACACATGCATGCAGAAGAAGCTAGAACAAATCTCTGCTTTTAAGAATATAGTCAAGTAATTATTCTGAAAAAAAAAATCCTTCTACAAAACAGTTGGAAAGTCTAAATAAAATATTTAAATAGCTGTATAAATGTATAACTGCTTGTAAGTTAAAGGAAATTCCTAAGGACAACGGAATAATAAATCAACTCAAAGGCAAGATTGGCCTAAGGGTATTTCCCAATCCCAGGAATATGGAACATTGTTTTAAATGTAATATTTATGTGCTAAATAATATTTAATATGTACAAGCATAATAATAACCTTAAAGGCAAGAATATTACACAAAACTATTGGCTCTGAGTTTTCTCCTTTATTGTTTGCTAATATCCCTTTCAGAAACATAACTGTTTCCCTGAATCTTGTCTGCAATTCCCTTTTACATATTTAAGAAATTACCCATATAATTTATTATATTTATTTGCTTATGATATTTGTAAGTAGTTACATAACCAATGTAACATACTTTTATATTTCTTGACTATATTTTTTTCTACTCAGAATTCTGAAGATTCATCTACTTGACAGCAAAGAACTATTCACTGAATTTTCAGTTACATACGTTTTCCATTATATGAAATATAACACATTTTTCTTTCATGGATGTTTGAGTTGTTGTCATGTTATGTCATGAACATTGTCACTATAAACATTCCATAGATTAAAAATGGTTATAAATTCCTTTTTTTTAAAGATTATTTATTTATTTATTTGACACAGAGAGAGAGATCATAAGTAGGCAGAGAGACAGTCAGAGAGAGAGGAGGAAGCAGGCTCCCTGCTGAGCAGAGAGCCTGATTCAGGACTTAATCCCAGGACCCTGAGACCATGACCTGAGCTGAAGACAGAGGCTTAACCCACTGAGCCACACAGACACCCTGTAAATTCCTTTTTAAAAAATATTTAATTAATTAATTTATTTGGGAGAGAGAGAAAAATGAGCAGGGTGAGGGGCAGAGGCAGAGAGAGAATCTCAAGCAGATTCTGCTTTGAGTGCTGAACATGACTTGGGACTTCATCCCAGTATCCTGAGATCATGATGTGAGCTGAAATCAAGAGTCCAATGTTTAACTGACTGAGTCATCCAGGGGCTCCAAAATGGCTGTAAATCCTTTGACACTTTTCCCATGGAAAGTTTTGGACTCTCCTGATGCTGGTTTAGCTTGGGATGTTTTAATCAATAGATCACAGGGAGAATGGTACCTCACTGCTTTCAGATCTAGCTCTAAAGAGGATTTGCAGTTTCCAACTTGGTATCTTACGGATCTGGGATGCAGTATAGTCTGTGTACATCAGAGGGTAGTCTGACTATCTTGCTGAAGGGATCTTGAGGACAGGCTCTGAGACCATGTGAAGAGAGGAAGAAAAGCCCATCCATCAAAGGCCAGCCTTTGATTGTTTCCATTGAGATATCCACCACGTGAGTAATGCCTTCATGAAAACTCTAGACCAGACCAGTCACCAGTGAGTCACTGATTGACCCCATGGATGGCACTCAAAGCAGAAGAATCATAATTTGAGTTCTCCCTGATTCCTGACCCACAGTATTAAGTGCATAGTAAAGTTAAAGTTGTTTCAAACCACTAAATCTATATATTGTTAAATAACAATAGATTATCAAACTATCAAACTATCAAACTGTGAGATATGCTAGGAAATATACTTAATGGTGGAATTACTGAGTCACAGACTATGCAAATTCTGAAATTTACAAGATAATGCAAAATTGTTTTTACTGAGTGATTATGCCAAATTATACTCCCCTGCCCCAGTAGCATATGGAGTTGATCAATGGTAGGAAACTCAATTCACGTTTTCACTCAATTCACTCTTTCAGCTCAATGCTCATTTCTGCCTTTTTGCCCATTTTAGGGGTTGTTTATTTCTTACTTATTTGTAGAAGTTAAAGATTTTGAAAAGTTACCCTTCTTTGATTACATCTTTGTGTATGTATTTACATTTTTTTTAGTATGCTTTGGTAAACATAAGTTCTTAATTTTCATCTACTCAAATTTATAAGTATATTTTTCATGCTTAGCATGTTCTGTACCTTGTTTAAGAAATTTATCTCTACTTTCAGATCAAATAGATGTCCCTGTATTTTCTTCTAATATTTGCATTTCACATCTCTCTGTAGTTTGCCAGCAACACAATCCATGTGTTTTGAGTGTGTATATGTGTATGCAAGTAATGCAGAGATCAAATCGTTTTTTTGTTTTTGTTTGTTGTTGTTGTTGATATCAGTTGTCAAAGCATTATTTGCTGATGGGTTCTTCCTTTTCCAATCAGTCATATATCAAATATCATTATATTCATGGATCTATTCTTGGCCTCTATTTTCTCTTCTCTTCATCTTCTTGCTTATCTCTACGCCAATGCTATATTGTCACTGTTATATCCTCAATGCCTATAAGAGAACCTAGCAAATAATAAGAATTCAACAAATACTTGCTAAATGTGTGAATTAATACTGCTTTAAAATAAATTCTGATATATGGTAAGGTAAGTCCTCTCACCTCCTTCTTCAGGAATGCCTTGCTGAATTCTGGGTCTCTGGCAATGAATCATATACATTTTAGATTCAGCTTAAGTGACTTGAAATACAATGCTGGATTTTCAGTACTAATTATGAAAACCCCATAATTAATTTTTAACAATAATTTTTAACAATTATCAATATTATGAAATTATGTTTCATATGCTCCACATTTTCTCTTGAATGTTTTAGTATTTATCTTCAAGAAATTGGACTTCACTTAATTTCAGTAACTCCTTAATATAGTACTTACTCCATTTTCAAATTTTCCTAATTGTTTTAAATAAGAGGTCCCAAATAAGGACTACCTGTTGCTTTGCGCTATTTCGTTTCTTATGTCTGTTTGTTTGTCTTTGTCTCTCTCTCTCTCTCTTTCTTCTTTTCTTTTATTTTTTTTAAAGTTTTTTTTAATTAAATATTTTATTTATTTATTTATTTATTTATTTAAGAAAGAGTGAGAACAAGAGAGAGTAAGCAGGAGTTGGGGGAAAGGAAGAAGCAGGCTCCCCGCTGACCAGGGAGCCCAGCATGGGGGTCCATTCCAGAACCTTGAGATCATGACCTGAGTTAAAAGCAAACAAGCAACTAACTGAGCTACCCAGACACCCCTCTCTCTTTGTTGAAAGCAATATCTTCCTCCATTAAAAAATAATTTTTGAGAGGCACCTGGGTGGCTCAGTGGATTAAAGCCTCTACCTTCAGCTCAGGTCATGATCCCAGGGTCCTGGGATCAAGCCCCACATCGGGCTCTCTGCTCGGCGGCAAGACTGCTTCTCCCCTCTCACTCTGCCTGCCTCTCTGCCTACTTGTGATCTCTCTCTGTCAAATAAATAAATAAAAATCTTTAAAAAAAATAATTTTTGAAACCAATTTTTGATTTTGATTTTCAATTAGCCAGAAGTATTGGGTACCTAGAAGGCCTAAATAAACAGAGAATGATAATGAGGCTTTAGCCCAGGAGAACAGCTGATGACAAGAATATGAGAAATGAGTAAAGGTTGAGCATTTTTTCATGTGTCTGTTGGACATTTGGATGTCTTTTTTGTAGAAATGTCTCTTCCTGTCTTCTGCCCATTTCTTGATTGGATTATTTGTTCTTTGGGTTTTGAGTTTGATAATCTCAACATCACTCAGCATCAGGAAAATACAAATCAAAATCACAGTGAGATACTACCTCACACCAGTCAGAATGGCTAAAATTAACCAGTCAGGAAATGACAGGTGTTGATGAGGATGCAGACAAAAGAGAACCCCCCTGTGGCGTCAGTGGGACTGTAAGCTGGTACAACCACTCTGGAAAACAGTATGGAGGTTCCTCAAAAAGTTGAAAATAGAACTACCCTATGACACAGCAATCACACTACTGGGTATTTACACTAAAAATACAAATGTAATGATCTGAAGGGGCATGTGCACCTGAATGTTTATAGCAGCAATGTCCATGATAACCAAACTATGGAAAGAGCACAGATGTCCATCAACAGATGAATGGATAAAGAAGATGTGGTATATATAAATACAAACAATGGAATACTATGCAGCCATCAAAAATGAAATCTTGCCATTTGCAATGATGTGGATGGAACTAGAGCATATTAGGCTAAGTGAAATAAATCAATTAGAGAAAGATAATTATCATATGATCTCTCTGATATGAGGAATTTGAGAGGCAGGGTGGGACATCGTGAAGGAAAGGGAGGGAAAAATGAAACAAAATGGGACCAGGGAGGGAGACAAACCACAAGAGACTCTTAATCTCAGGAAACAAACTGAGGGTGGGGGATTAGCTGGATTATGGACATTGAAGAGGGTATGTGCTATGGTGAGTGCTGTGAATTGTATAAGACTGATGATTCACTGATTATTTGTTTCCCTGACGAATAATACATATCTCTGTGTGTGTGTGTGTGTGTGTGTGTGTGTGTGCATTTATCATTTAATTAATTTTAAATAAAGTACAAAGTGGAGATGGTTTTCACTTTTCTTGATCTATCAAAAGCAGGATTATGACTATATTCCCAGGTGATCATCAAAGTAGGAAAATGCAAATAAAATCATCTACTTTACAAATAATTTTTTAGAAATCATAGACATCATGACATGATAACATTTTTTAGTTTCACTCATATATTAAACATTGAGAACTAAGGGTACCCTTGAAGGTTCTATTATAGACATATACCCACACATAAATACTTGACAAAAACCTTTAAAACTTTAATGTATACTCTACTATTTTTCATTATTTAGTGGAAAATGTATGTGTTTGATTTTCACTATATTGCATCATGTTTGTGAATTTCCTATAGAAAAAAATACAGAATGTTGGTGTACTCAAGTTTAGAGTTAGGTAATTTCTCAGTCATGAAAACTTCTTTTGATTTTTTGATGCCCTTTTCCTGTAAAGAACAAGCATGTGACCCTTTGTCCCGATTAATGCACTTTTTATAGATACAGTGGCATTAGCCTGGCACACATCACCAACTAGAGTTCAGGGATGTTAATTAAAAAAAAAAAAAAGAAGAAGAAGAAGGGACACCTGGGTTGCTCCGTCGGTTAAGCCACTGCCTTTGGCCCAGGTCATGATCCCAGGGTTCTGGGATCAAGTCCTGAATCGGGCTCCTTCCTCAGCTCCACATCTGCCACTTTGCACTCTCTCTCACTCTCTCTCTGACAAATAAATAATCTTAAAAAAAATAAATGAGTCAAGATATTGCTAAGAATAGTGGTAAATTCTAGGGCTCATCTTTCTGGACCATAGAACTGATTAAGATTGTGTCACATGAATATTGTGCTTTCTTCCTCATAGAACTGATTAAGATTTTGTCACATGAATATTGTGCTTTCTTCCTCATTATTCACAGTACACACACATCTCTACCCTCTCATTCTTTCAACTCTCACCCCTCACCTTTATCTCTTACCTATCTGAGGGACGTCTTTCTGTCTCCAGCCTGTCTGGACCAGGCTGTTAGTTTGGACAACAAACAACAGTGGCAAATAATAACACAGCAGCTATAATTTACTATTACTCACTTCCTGAATGCACCACAGCCACATCCCAGGACTCAAAATACATGCTTCCTTTTTCAAATATTTCTATATTATTTTCAAATCTTATGATAAACTTTTAAAATCAACTTAAGAATTACCCATCAAATCCTTTCTTTTCAATGAGGAAGAAGGAAAAAATTGCATTCTAAAAGAATTAATTATGCCAGGACATCCTGCTATTTGTGATGGTTTCTGTTTTTTTCCAATGACTGATACTTAACTGGAAGTTGCAGGTTGAAAAATGAATTATTTTTCTAACATCTTGAGAAACTGAAAGGTAGATCTGAGAATGAATTTCTTTAATAGCCATGCTTCTGAGAATACCTTGACATACCTTTTGGAAATCAGGATCTTGTCCCCCAAGAGCCACTTGTTTGTTAATTACATGAGTAAAAATACACAAAAGTTCATCACCCCTTGGAACTTCAGGTCGCCCTGCACATGCTCCACCATTCTGTGATGAAGTCATTTATTTCTTCTCAATTTGAATAGCTTTAATCAGATCAAAATGTTCCTTCTAAAGAATTGTTTTCAATTCAAGGAAAGAATTCAAACATTCTTTTAAAATGTCTTTACAATATACCACACTGTAATTTACCCTGCATGAACAAAGCATAAATAACAGAAATATTTAAATTACATTTTGAAAGTCTGCACACAATGAACTAGTTCAGAACCTGACTAGAAATATATATATATATATATGTATATATACATATACATATGTATATTTTTTATTTTTACTGTTTTATAATACTGGTAATATATTTTAAATAATCCACTATATGAAATGTGGTTCAAACTAGCAAATTATATAGCTGCATAATCTTGGAATGCTCCTTTTTATTGAGCTGGTTAGTGTGGCTTTCCATACTTTGAAAATAAGGACCTTGGCTAAAACATCAATTCGTTTGTTGGTCATAAAATTTATTATCCCACTGGTGATATGATGAGTATGGAAATGGGGGTAGCTACAGTTTATTGTAATTTCTTAGTCTATCAGACACAGGCTAGGCCATCCTATTTATAAAGGCATTTTACAGAGGTGTTGATAAATATTTTAAGGTCTGCAAATTTTCTCCTAATCTTAAAAACTTAAGCTGTTTTCTCCCCAACAGTTCACTTAATTTACTCTCTCCAGTAAATATATTTATTTTAGATGTTTCAAAACATGTCTTTTTAAAGATATGATGTTTATTTTGGGTTTATTTGTTAAACTTAATTTGCCCTGTATGAAATTACTAAAATTAAAGCCCATGGTGACTAGCAATACGATTCAATGTGGTTTTGCTTTCTTTTTCCTCCAATGAAAACTATTTCCAGGTTAGGTGGTCTACATATGGGAATTAATGGGAGGAAATATCACTCCCTGACCAGATCACAAACATTCAACACGTTCAAGATATATTATTGTTCCAAGAAGCTAAACATTGCTATGTTTTACATTTTGAGAATTGTTAGCAAGGATTCAGTACATAACTATGGAGGCTACTATATTCGGGCACTAAAAGAAATAGACTAAAATGAAATATCCTGCCCTGACTCCAATGAAATTACAATTTTCTTAGAGTTCAAGGCATGCTTACAACAACAGCAACAACAAAGCAACAGGAGGCAATAAATAATGATAGAGATTAAAAAAACAAAAATAAAAACAAGCCAAAACAACAACAACAACAACAACAAAACAACAAAAAACACACCAGAAAGGAGTTCAGTGTAAGCTGGGATAGACATGGACCTCATAATCTTACTTTGTTCTCAAAGAACTATAAGGGTTTAAAATAGAGGATTTTTAAAAGTGTGGTTAAAGGTCAAAAGCATAAAATTTTTTTAATGTGTCAGTAAAATGTGGTCTTAAATGTACCCAGGCAGGGTTTTTTTGAATCCTTTTGGGTTGATCTCCCATAAAGTAGAGAACTTGCCTTGCAGCGAGGCAGATGTCCTCCAGTGTTGCCATGGAAAGAGGCTTCCTCCAAGGGTTGAGGAAGAGTTTAGAGTCTCTCATCTGCATTCCACCCCCGCTACTCCCTGAAGACGGACAATCAGGGATTTGTGAAGTGGGCATTTATCCACTGCTAAGAGCAGTTCTGGGACTATTTGTTCAATTCAGACAAGCTACAGAGAAACCATCTGTGGTGACTACTTTTGCATGAAATTTTCAATAAACTTGAAAAAAAATATGTCCTAGAGGCAAGATTCTCTTCTTTCTCTGTTAAAAGTAATTCTGAGATAACTGGGCTCCCAGCTAGGACTGACTCACTCAAAATGTGCAAACATCTCCAATCACCTCTCTGTCTTCTGTCTCTAAACATGCATTATGCAAGTCCAGGATGTTACAAAAAAAAAAAAAAAATTCTGTACTAAGCATTCTCTCCTCTTCCTTCCATATTAGGGGCCCTTTTAAGGCTAATCAGTGTCACCTTTCAATGTTGGTTTCAGGTTGTATGAGGGGCTAAGTTTAGATGGTGAGGTTTGCATGAATGTTCATTGGGCAAGCATTTTGTATAAACAAATGGTGTTTCTGAACAAAACAGAGTATCTGCCTTCAAGTTGTCTGCTTATCCCCCAGGGATTTTGATTTTGTGTTAGTAAATGGGTTTGCAGCTAGAGACTGATTCAACAATGTGAGTGAGCATATGTGAGCTGCACTACTGATACCACTGTTTGAAATATAAATGGATGTAATCTTATCAGAGACATTAAACAATATAGAACTTAGCAATATATGTTTAGAAACTTATCATTTACACCACTTGACTTTGTAGCTTCCAACTCCATAAAAATGCTATCCTTTTGAACAAAAAATACCTTCAGAAGGCAAATATAAAAGTAAATAAAATATTTTTCACTGAATGGTGGAATTAGGAGTGAGTTTTCAATATATCGAACTCATCTTTTATGTTTGTTAATCAAGGAACCTAGCAAATGGGACTATTTTGTACCATTAATGTTTTTACTGTTCTGTAGCATGTTACAGGAGTTGTTTATTATGTGCACGTGTGAGCACATGTGTGCATACGCACACATTCACAAATATATTGCCCCTGAAAGAAGACAAGAACTTTCCAAAGAAAACAGTCTAGAGCAATTCCTTTTAAAATGCAGAAGTGGTTATTAAGATATGTGATTGCACCTAAGTCTTTGGGTCATACCTCTCAGCCTTGTCTAAATGTCTTAGACATTTCTTCCTTCCCATTAAAATATAAACCTCCAGTGCCTGATAGCAATCACTGAATGATGAGATGGTGAGATTGCATTTACTATGAACAAACACTCACAATGATTACTATTTATATGCATGCTAAGTTATTTCCTCCTTTTCAACTTCAACTACATTTGTCTTGGTATTATTAGATATTGAGGAAAGAGCATGTACTTAATGCAATTATACCCTGTTGAAGAACTAAAACTAACGAAATATTTTGTTTATATCAAAAGTCAGCCTTTATTTATAATATCTTAATTTAGCTCTGTAGAGTGTTATTAACTACTATATTTAATATATGCTAAATGCTATTTTATTATTACAGTAGTAAAACATTATTTTGTTAAAGAGCATTTTAACAATTATCAAATAATGCCATCTTATTACATAATGCTATTTATCATATTGATATTAATAAGATACTATTAATAAATATTAAATAAATAACATTAACATAAAGTAAATATTTACTAAACAGTATTTGATTAACAGTATTATATTAGCCTTCCAATCTTTTTATAATACTTTCCCTAGTTTCCAATTTGATAAAGATGTAAATATTTAGTCTATGCTCATAGTTTCTGCTACAGGATAAAAATCTGTTGCCTGGGATTTCTTATAGTAAGTAACAAAGTTAATATGATGGTGACAAAAATCGAGGTAAATTTGTTAAAATACCAAACATCAGGAAAAGAAAATCACAGAAGAAATTATCCTTAAAACCATTTCATCTTTGATAATTATTAGAGTATAAATATCTTTTAACTATTTAAACTCCTGATATTTAAACTAAAAATTGAGTGAACTCTATCCCCAAATGTATAAAAGACACATACATGAATCCCAAATTCTGTGTCAGAATGGTAGCTCCAGAAAGTACCATCAAAATGGTCTATCCTGGATATTTATTTTTACAAATAAGGAAAGACAGTCACATTACTCATGCTAAATAAGAGAGTAGAATCCAGGACTCTACAACTCCAGTCCAGGAAATCTTCTAACTATGCAAGAATTAATGTACTAAACTTTAGGGAGTACTTAAACCAGAGCAATACCATATAATCTCCAAACAAATAAATGCAGATCATCATCTTGTTTTACACCCAGCATGTGACATGCATGATTCCATTACCTGTTTTAGAATATATGGAAGTCAGAGGAATAAATAATGGGTTATCTTCCAAGCTCCAAATTCTCTGTAAGGCTTTTTTTTTTTTTTTTTTTAAGATTTTATTTATTTATTTATTTTTTTTGAGAGACAATGAGAGAGAGAGAGAGATATTATGAGTGGGAGGTAGGGGGCTGAGGGAAAGACAGAAGACTCCCTGCTGAACAAGAAGCCTAATGTAGGACTCGATTCCAGAACCCTGGGATCATGACCTGAGCTGAAGGTAGAAGCTTAACCCACTAAGCTACCAGGAACCCCTGTAAGACTCTTTAAATATGTAATCCACTTATTTGTTATAATCACCTTTAGAGTAATACATTACAGACAAGGATATCAAGATTCAAAGATCCAAGCTACAAAATGGAATGTACTAAATGTACCAAAATGCACTAAATATACTAAAATGGAATAAAAATCCAGATTCGCTCTACTGAATCAGAAGGTAAGAGTCTTTAGTAAAGAATTGGCTTAATGGGCACCTGGGTGGCTCAGTTGGTTGAGTGACTGCCTTTGGCTCAGGTCATGATCCTGGACTTCCAGGATCGAGTCCCGCATCGGGCTCCCAGCTCCTTGGGGAGTCTGCTTCTCCCTCTGACCTTCTCCTCTCTCATGCTCTCTCTCACTCATTCTCTCTCAAATCAATAAACAAAATCTTTAAAAGAAAAAGAATTGGCTTAAGATTCAATACATTATTTTGTTTTTTATCTTTGAAGGGAAGGATCAATGTCATACTGAAGAGAAGTCTGGTTAGCTAAAGGACTCCTATGTGTTCTTAATTTATTCAACATGCTTGAGAGGGGAAACAAATGACAGACTCAAAAAAGGAACATTTTAAGAAAGCTTACTGACAAGAATATGAAACAAAAGCGTGTGGTAGACCAAGTATAGAAGAACCCCCCAAAAAGTGAGGCTAGCATCAGTGAAGCTGTTACCAGGCGTAGACTCAGAAGCTGGGACAGATTTCCAGAACCTGGAAGGAGAAGAGCTGCAGAAAACAAGTGGCCTGGAGGGGTTCCTGGGTGGCTCAGTCAGTTAAGAGTCTTTCTTCTCTTCAGGTCGTGATCTTCAGGTCTTGGGATTGAGCACCACGTTGGGCTCCCTGCTTCTCCCTCTCCCACTCTCCCTGTTTCTGTTATCTCCCTCTTTGTCTCTCTCTCGCTCTCTGTCAAATAAATAAAATCTTTATTTCTTTATTTATTTTCAATTCCTTTCTCTGCTAAATACAATCTTTAAAAACAAACAAACAAACAAACCAGTTGCTTTGAGGGGAGTAGTGACCTGTGCTGGAGGCAACCTCACAGGAAGGCTTTGTAGGGGGTTAATACCTTAACTTCACTCTCCTTCTTCCTCTGATAGTTGGCTAGGATTCTCCAGGCATTCACTTGATTCCAAATTCAATCCAAGCAAATGAGGTGATGAGTGCCAGTGAAGCAATGCCAAGTCAGGCTTTGTTAATAGAAAGATAGCATTCAGAACAGGGAGAGAGGGTGTTGGTACACACTATTCCGCAATGGTTATGTAGCACATTTATGCTCATTTCTGGGAAGTTCATTTTAAGCAAAACATTGTAAAAATTCATTACTTTGAATAGAAGAAAATTCCAATGGTAAAGAGTCCAGAATAAGCTTAACACTGAATAAAGAGAAAGAACCAGAGAGGGAAAAGCAAAACAAGCAAAAATGTGAAATAGAAAAAGTATATTCACAAATAATTCATAGTTAATGAATGAACAGAAATACCACTTGGATCTAGAAGAGTGCTACTTTTTGGGAAGAGCAACATATTCAGTATAAGTCAAATGAATTGTCCTTAAAAAATTCTGATGAGAAAAAAGAATCAGAATTTGTCAATTAAGTCCATAGAACTTACAATGAGTAATTACAGGGAGTCAGATATTTACTAAAATGTTTAAATGTGCATATAAATTAAGCTGGTAATGAGGTACCTGTCACTAAAAATGTTTCAGCAGAGTAAAAAATTTGTCTTATTTTCTCTGAACTAGAAATCTTTCTAGTCCTAATGTTCTCTGTGTGATCTATTACAGAATAGTGTTGGAAACACAGTATATTTTTTTCCTCATTGAGCATTTAAAATTACTTTTTTCCATCATTATCCCCCAGTTCAACATGTGGGAGAGGAGACTCTTGCCTTCAGGCAAAATAGTATGGCAATGAGCCAGTGAGTGATACCTTAGAAAGCACAAAATATATACAAAGTAACAATGAATAGGCTGTAAGAATGCACTGAAAGAAATGTATTTCTGGTTTTTGTTTTTGTCAATGAAGACTTGCCACTCTGTCCTCTGGGGAAAAAAAGGTAGGGAATTAAGGCAGTTATCAGTATGGTATAACATTATCTAGTTTCCTATGTAGAAAAAAAAAAAAAGGGTTGGTAAAACATTAAAAGGGATTACTTCTCATCTCAGGACTACTTCTGACTAAGCACTGTAGCTGTCCAAAAGATCTTGTGTTCTGTTCTGTTTAAAAACAAAACAAAAACGGGCAAAGATATCAGTTTAGTGTTTTGTAAAGAATTTAAAATGGATTAAAAAAGAGCAGGATGGTCTCCTGGACAAAGAATCAAGTGTTCATAAAAGCGTATGATATCTGAGACTAAAATTAAGGATTCACTTGAAAGAAGAAAGATGAAGAGATGAGGACTGGATATGGGCTGTACTTTTCTAAGACAAAGCTTATTAAGGATTAAGAGAAGAGCTAATCCTTGAAAAGTGTGCGTCATTATTCATGGGAGTTTTTTGTACAATGGTTCTTTTAGTGATTATTTCTTATCTTTAATGTTAATCTCCAGAAATGGCAGTATGCATGCATTGTGCATTCTTGGAACTTCTTAAAAAGTTGTAAAAATGACTTAGATTGTTTATTACATGTACTTATAAATTAATCCAAATGTAAATGTCTACGAACAAACAGGACATATGTCTAGTTTTCTACCCAAGTACCTTGGGGGTGAAACTTAAATTTGTATCCTTGATTTGTCAAGAATTAATGAGAAAATCTCAGAGGGATCTTGGAGGACTAACTTAGGATGCATTGATGAAAACACAGTGACCTCAGAAGAAATGCTTATAAATATTTCTAAGGGATGCTTGTTATTATTAAACCACTATTGACTGGATTTCTCTGGGACTAAGATTCTAGTTAATTTAATTTAATTTTCTGTTGAACTAAGCTTTAATGGCTAATATCATTTATTTCTGTCTACATTGTTAAAATTTTTATAAAATCTCTCAGGGCATTATTTTTCTCTTGCCTAAGTGAACATAAACAACCTTCTATATGACGATTTACAATTTGATGGTATAGTACCTATAACATGGAAGATTGAGTTAAGCTTGTATTAACACAAGTTGAGATGGGTTGGTTATTGACAACCCTTAAAAGAAAATTATGTTGGTCAGTGTCTCCTCTCTTTATAGTCTAAGATTATAGTCATTTAGATTCAGTTTTTTGTCTATTACACCTTAATGCAAGCTCATTGATAAATTTCAGGGAGAGAGCACTATCAGTTTGAAGGAATTCCATAAAATATTGAGAAAAATAGTAAATATAATCAGTCTCACAATGAAAAAAAAAAAGATAAGTAAAGGTGTATGGGGTGGGGAGGGGAACTGCTTTATCTTTGTCTCTTTGTGATCAAATCTCTATTTTACCAAAGCTTTCAACTGATAAACATATTTAGGATTGCATCTCTTCTCTGTCATTTTTTGTAGTGGTTCATGTTAAACAACTATTTTCCAATACTTTTTGTGGGCAGCAAATTATCTGATTTTACTAAATGTACATATTGGGAATTGCATTCTCCCAGATGTCTGACCTTTCCTACATTATTTCACTACTTTAAATTAAAGTACTTTAAATTAAATCCATAAAGTTAGTAAGTGCTAGTACATTCTCCTAGTTCTTTCTGGTTACTTTAGATCTTGTAGCTGGAGTCAGACCAAAGGAAGATTTCTGCTTCTGGCTAGGATATAGAAAACTGAAAGGAACATTGATCCTATTCTCACAGTGAGATTAAGTCAAACAAACTTCAAAATCATAACTTTTTTTGAATCCATCAGAATGTTGAAGTTGCAATCCAACTAAATTATTCAAATTCCATAGAGAAAAATGTCCCTACAACCTGAGACAGGGCTTAAGAACTAGCTCCCTTGGGTCAAAGCTTTGGGAGAAGAAGTTGTTTAGTAGCTTCTATAAAAGCAAATAAGAAAATAAAGTTAGTTACAATTTTCACAAAATTATTAAAAGCCAAGTGTAAACTATCATCCATGTAAAGCTGGAAGAATTGGGGTTTATACACTCTCATAAGCTCTTCCTCTGCCCCGGGAGGGGGGGGCAAGGAAAGAAAAAACTCCCATGAATCTCCCTCAGAAACTCAAGAGAATATCTGGAAGCCGGCTAGTGATCATAAGAGCTCTTCTCATTGGTGTAACCCTCCATAAAATAATATTTAGCTGCTGGGGGGGGGTGTTAATGGAGATAAACAAAGCTTCAGTCTCCTTTCTCCTTTGAAACCTAAACCTAAAACTCCAGAAGGAGGGTCAATAGCTCATCCATCACCTTGAGAGCACAACAAAAATCCTTTGTCTTTGGGAAAGGGAAAAAAAAAATCTGGAGTGGAGGGACAAAAACCATCCTGACCTCAGAATTCTAAATCTGTAGGATTTGGGAATACCCAGTAAGGAACAACACAAATCAAGGCATAGTTTGCCTGACATGGAGAAAAAGAACAGTAAGAAAGTCCCCCAATCTTCTTCTCCATGAGGCTTGGCATTTGTATATACTTAAAATGAAGGCAAACCTGGACAACAAGAACTCTTGCCACCCACCACAACTAGCCCAGAATCCAGCAACTGGCAAAGCAGTCTACCACTAAACGACAATAAACATGGTGTAAGCCCCTCTTTGTAATGCAGATATACAGAGAGGATGAAAGTTGAGGATAGATGATCAACATTTGGAAAAAGACAAAACACAGAAAACGAAAAGTGTCTGGCAGAGTGTTCTGCCATCCTGAGCACAAGGCAACAATTCTGCCAAGTTTGTGAAGATTATACCAAATTGTAGAAGAAATAGTGGTCATAAAACCCAAACTCTGTTAAACTGAAAAATGTTCAATAAACCCAAAAGAAGACAGGGGGGAAGGGAAACAGAAGAATAAAAAGCAAAGGGAAGAGAAACAAAACAAAAATAAAGTGGTAGGCATAATTTCAAATTACATTAAGTGTAAATTGTCTAAAAAATTAAATGAAAATATCTAGATTTTCTGAAGGGGGTAAAGAAATGATCCAAATACACTCTGGTTATAGAAAAGTCACTTCATGGAGGAGTCAAGATGGCAGAGAAGTAGCAGGCTGAGACTACATCAGGTAGCAGGAGATCAGCTAGATAGCTTATCTAAACATTGCAAACACCTACAAATCCAACAGGAGATTGAAGAGAAAAAAAACAGCAATTCTAGAAACAGAAAATCAACCACTTTCTGAAAGGTAGGACTGGCGGAGAAGTGAATCCAAAGTGGCGGGAAGATAGACTGCAGGAAGAGGGGCCGGCTCCTGGCAAGCGGCAGAGCAACGGAGCACTAAATCAGACTTTTAAAAGTCTGTTCTGCTGAGGGACATCGCTCCAGAGGCTAAACCAGGGTGAAGCCCACACAGGGTCAGTGTGGACCCAGGTCCTGCAGGGTCACAGAAGGATCAGGGGTGTCTGAGTATCACAGAGCTTGCAGGTATTATAATGGGGAAGCTGGCTACAGAGACAGAGCCAAGGAAAGAGCTCTCAGCTTGGGGTTACCTTGAACCGATCGCAGGCTGGGTGAGCTCAGAGTGCAGCTGGAGGCCACAGAGACAGGAGTGATTGGGCCCTATCCTCTGAGGGTCCACTGAGTGGCACCCAGAGCACTAAACGAGAAAAACATGCAGCCAAGAATACTATATCCAGCTAGGCTATCATTGAAAATAGGAGGAGAGCTAAAAAGCTTCCAGGACAAACAAAAACTGAAAGAATTTGCAAACACCAAACCAGCTCTACAGGAAATATTGAAAGGGGTCCTCTAAGCAAAGAGAGAGCCTAAAAGTAGTAGATCAGAAAGGAATAGAGACAGTATACAATAACAGTCACCTTACAGGTAATACAATGGCACTCAATTCATTTCTCTCAATACTTACCCTGAATGTTAATGGGCAATATGTCCCAATCAAAAGACACAGGGTTTCAGAATGGATTTAAAAAAACAAAACCCATCTATGTGTTGCCTACAAGAAACTCATTTTAGACCCAAAGACACCTTCAGATTTAAAATGAGGAGGTGGAAAACAATTTACCATGCTAATGGACATCAGAAAAAAGCAGGGGTGGCAATCCTTATATCAGATCAATTAGGTTTTAAGCCAAAGGCTATAATAAGAGATGAGGAAGGACACTATATCATACTCAAAGGGTCTGTCCAACAAGAAGATCTAACAATTTTAAATATCTATGCCCACAACGTGGGAGCAGCCAACAATATAAACCAATTAATAACAAAATCAAAGAAACACATTGACAATAATACAATAATATTAGGGAATGTTTAACACTCCCTTCAATGAAATGGACAGATCATCCAAGCAAAAGATCAACAAGGAAATCAAGACCTTAAATGACACACTGGACCAGATGGACTATCACAGATAGATTCAGAACATTTCATCCCAGAGCAACAGAATACACATTCTTCTCTAGTACACATGGAACATTCTCCAGAATAGATCACATCTTCGGTCCTAAATCAGGTCTCAACTGGTATCAAAAGATTGCAATCATTCCCTGCATATTTTCAGACCACAGTGCTCTGAAGCTAGAATGCAATCACAAGAGGAAATTTGGAAAGAACCCAAATACATGGAGACTAAACAGCATCCTTCTAAAGAATGAATGGGTCAACCAGGAAATTAAAGAATTGAAAAAAATCATGGAAACAAATGATAATGAAAACACAACAGTTCAAGATCCGTGGGACACAACAAAGGCAGTCCCGAGAGAAAAATAAACAAGGCTTTCCCAAGAACCAAAAAGATCTCAAGTACACAACCTAACCCTACACCTAAAGAAGCTGGAGAAAGAACAAGAAAGAAAGCCTCAACCCAGCAGGAGAAGAGAAATCATAAAGATCAGAGCAGAAATCAATGAAATAGAAACCAAAAAAACAATAGAACAAATCAATGAAACTAGGAGCTGGTTCTTCAAAAGAATTAATAAGATTGATAAGCCCCTGGCCGGACTTATCAAAAGGAGAAGAGAAATGATCCAAATAAATAAAATCATGAATGAAAGAGTAGAGATCACAATTAACACTAAAGAAATATAGACAATTATAAGAACATACTATGAGCAACACTATGCCAACAAATTTGACAATCTGGAAGAAATGGATGCATTTCTAGAGACATATAAAGTACCACAACTGAACCAGGAAGAAAAAGAAAACCTGAACAGACCCATAGCCAGTAAGGAGATTGAAACAGTCATCAAACATCTCCAAACAAACAAAAGCCCAGGGTCAGATGGCTTCTCAGGAGAATTCTACCAAACATTTAAAGAAGAACTAATTCCTATTCTCCTGATACTGTTTCAAAAAATAAAAATGGAAGGAATTTTCCAAATTCATTTTATGAGGCCAGCATCACCTAGATCCCAAAACCAGACAAGGATCCCATCAAAAAAGAGAACTACAGACCCATATCCTTGATGAACACAGATGCGAAAATTCTCACCAAAATACGAGCCAATAGGATTCAACAGTACATTAAAAGGACTATTCACCACAACCAAGTGGGATTTATTCCAGGGCTACAAGGTTGGTTCAACATCCACAAATCAATCAATGTGATACAACACATTAACAAAAGAAAGAACAAGAACCATATGATACTCTCAATAGATGCTGAGAAGGCATTTGACAAAGTACAGCATCCCTTCCTGATCAAAACTCTTCAAAGTGTAGGAATAGAGGGCACATACCTCAATATCGTTAAAGCCATCTATGAAAAACCCACCGCAAATATCATTCTCAATGGAGAAAAACTGAAAGCTTTTCCGCTAAGGTCAGGAACATGGCAGGGATGTCCACTATCACCACTGCTATTCAACATAGCACTAGAAGTCTTAGCCTCAGCAATCAGACAACAAAAGGAAATTAAAGGCATCCAAATCAGCAAAGAAGAAGTCAAACTATCACTCTTTGCAGATGATGTGATACTATATGTGGAAAACCCAAAAGACTCCACTCCAAACTGCTAGAACTTGTACAGGAATTTAGTAAAGTGTCGGGATATAAAATCAATGCACAGAAATCAGTTACATTTCTCTACACCAACAACAAGATAGAAGAAAGAGAAATTAAGGAGTCAATCTCATTTACAATTGCACCCAAAACTATAAGATACCTAGGAACAAACCTAACCAAAGAGGCTTAGAATCTATACTCAGAAAACTATAAAGTACACATGAAAGAAATTGAGGAAGACATAAAGAAATGGAAAAATATTCCATGCTCCTGCATTGGAAGAACAAATATTGTGAAAATGTCTATGCTACCTAAAGCAATCTACACATTTAATGCAATTCCTATCAAAGTACCATCCATTTTTTTCAAAGAAATGGATCAAATAATCCTAAAATTTATATGGAACCAGAAAAGACCTCGAATAGCCAAAGGAATATTGAAAAAGAAAGCCAAAGTTGGTGGCATCACAATTCCAGACTTCAAGCTCTATTACAAAGCTGTCATCATGAAGATAGCATGGCACTGGCACAAAAACAGACACATAGATCAATGGAACAGAATAGAGAGCCCAGAAATAGACCCTCAACTCTATGGTCAACTAATCTTCGACAAAGCAGGAAAGAATGTCCAATGGAAAAAAGACAGCCTCTTCAATAAATGGTGTTGGGAAAATTGGATGACCACATGCAGAAAAATGAAATTGGACCATTTCCTTACACCAAACACGAGAATAGACTCAAAATGGATGAAAGACCTCAATGTGAGAAAATAATCCATCAAAATCCTTGAGGAGAACACAGGAAGCCACCTCTTTGACCTCAGCCACAGCAACTTCTTCCTAGGAAGGCAAGGAAGCAAGAGCAAAACTGAACTATTGGGATTACATCAAGATCAAAAGCTTTTGCACAACAAAGGAAGCAGTTAACAAAACCAAAAGACAACTGATAGAAAGGGAGAAGATATTTGCAAAAGACATATCAGATAAAGGGCTAGTGTCCAAAATCTATAAAGAACTTAGCAAACTCAACACCCAAAGAAGAAATAATCCAATCAAGAAATGGGCAGAAGACATGAACAGACATTTTTGCAAAGAAGACATCCAGATGGCAAACAGACACATGTAAAAGTGCTCCACATCACTCGGCATCAGGGAAATACAAATCAAAACCACAATGAGATATCACCTCACACCAGTCAGAATGGCTAAAATTAACAAGTCAGGAAATGACAGATGCTGGCGAGGATGCGGAGAAAGGGGAACCCTCCTACACTGTTGGTGGGAATGCAAGCTGGTGCAACCACTCTGGAAAACAGCATGGAGGTTCCTCAAAAAGTTGAAAATAGAACTACCCTATGACCTAGCAATTGCACTACTGGGTATTTACCCTACAGATACAAACGTAGTGATCTGAAGGGGCACATGCACCCGAATGTTTATAGCAGCAATTTCTACAATAGCTAAACTATGGAAAGAACCTAGATGTCCATCAACAGATGAATGGATAAAGAAGAGGTGGTATATATACACAATGGAATACTATGCAGCCATCAAAAGAAATGATATATTGCTATTTGCGATGACGTGGATGGAACTAGAGGGTATCATGCTTAGCAAAATAAGTCAGTCAGAGAAAGACAACTATCATATGATCTCCCTGATATGAGGAAGTGGAAATGCATCATGGGGGAGGGTTAAGGGGGTAGGAGAAGAATAAATGAAACAGGATGTGATTGGGAAGGAGACAAACCATAAGTGACTCTTAATCTCAAAAAACAAACTGAGGGTTTCTGGGGAAGGGGGTTGGGAGAGGGGGGTGGGATTATGGACATTGGGGAGGGTATGTGCTATGGTGAGTATCGTGAAGTGTGTAAACCTGGCAATTCACAGACCTGTACCCCTGGGGATAAAAATACATAATATGTTTATTAAAATAAATAAATAAATTTAAATAAAAAAAAAGAAAAGTCACTTCATGTAATGATATAAGTAAGTTAAAAATAGGATGGAAAGAGACAAATCATGGAAATACTTATCAAAAGAAAGGTGAAATGACTAAATGAATATTGAAGTAAACTTCAAAGCAGAGAAATTCACTAGGACCTAAAAAAGGTCAATGGAATGGTCAATTCACCAAGAGGATATAAAAATTTTAATTCTGTATGTACCTAGCAAGAGAACTTCAAAATAGATAAAGCTCAGACAGATACAATTGAAAGGACAGATACACAGATGTGCTATTACCGTGGAGACTTTAACACTCCTGTCACCAATCATTAGAACATATGAGAAGAAGACCAGTAAAAGATGGGTTTGCTGGAGAATGATTTAAAAACACTGAATCTAATCACCATGCTGCAGAGAGCAAATATGGGAACTGAAATATTGATTAGCTTATGTTTTCACACTATCTTTTGCACGGAATTAGCAAAATAGCTATTAGTTATTCTTTTGCTGAATTAGACTGCAAAATCAGTCATATTCACATGCATGTGTCCCTCTCTCACCAAGCACACACTCACAATCCCATTACCTTCACTCTTTTTTTGAAGATGAATAATCAGGGGCACCTGGGTGGCTCTCTTGGTTAAGCATCTGACTCTTGATTTCAGCTCAGGTCATGATCTCCTGGATGTGGGATTGAGCCCCATGTCAGGTGATGTGCTCATCATGGATTCTGCCTCAGATTCTCTCTCCCTCACCCTCCTACTCATTCTCTCTACCCTTCTTAAATAAATAAATAAATGAAATATTTTTTAAAAAGCTAATCATTTTTGGTGATATTTCCATATATCAAACATGAAGGTACAAAAAGTGAGGTAGCTCACTGAAATGGCTTTAATATTTACTCTCTTATTTGAAGCATCGATCATTTTATAAGTAGTGAGCAGTATGAGATGAACATGCTTATCTAGTCATCTAACCAATTTTTTCAAACTATTGGCTCCACATTTATCTGGAGGAGAGTCTGACTGATGTATTGATGGGGTATGAAGAAAATTAATTGCTCCATAGGCTACTCTTATACTCCTCTACTGAGTTCCTGCTGTGAACCTGTATACCCCACTAAGAAAAACAAAGAAATCCAGATCTAGTTATCTAAGAAGGTCCTTTATTTAGCTTCTATTTTGGCCTAATTCTGTTTCCTTTGTCAGCCATAAGGATTTCTTTGCCTGGAAAAAAAAAAATTGTGATTCAGTTTTCTCTACTTCCCTTGAGTCCAAATATGTCCAGGATAACAGGTGGAGATCAGATTGTTTCAGTTTATGATCTGTTCTTTTTCTTTTGCAACAGAGGGTAACTTCCTATTCTGTATGATCTCGAAAGTGCATGTGTCTCACTTCTGGGCAGGCTTCCTCACTAATCTCATTCTGCCAGCAGAAGCATCTTTCAGGCAACAGGTATGTGGTAAAAAATATGCCTCATCTTTTCTAGGAAATCTTGCAAGGATAGGATTGGGGAAATCTAAGTAGTATATGAATTCAAACCAATGAAAGGTGTGCTTATAACTCTCACCTGGTAGGGACAGCAAGAGCTCAAGAGTGCTGCGACCTTCCCTGGGCATCTATGGATGACCTGTAAATGTGCCTCTATGGTGGTGTTTAAGAAATGACAGCAAGAACAACAACAACAACAACAACAACAATTTTTTAACTGTGGTACTGAGATATATTCTTATAAACTTCATTTTTACAAAAAATAAGTAAAAACCTCCCTGTTTTGGGTGCCTGGTGGCTTAGGCAGTTAAGAGACTGACTCTTGATTTTGGCTCAGGTTATGATCTCAGGGTGGAAAGATTGACTTGGGCTCTGTGCTCAGTGGGGAGTCTGCTTGAGATTTTCTCTCCCTCTCTTTTGCCCCTCCCCCTGTTTGTGTGTTCTCTCCTCCTAAAATAAATAAATCTTTTAAAAAATTATAATAGATTCTTGTCATCTCAATCATTACCTCTGGTATAACATTTCAGAAACAACACACGTGCTGTGAAATTCAGTAAGCTCTAATATTAGAGTCCACATTACAACTTAGTAAAGGACAAGAAGCCCAAATTTTTAAAAAGAATACTTAATACTTCATAAATAATTAAGAAGTATTTCCACTAGTCTATAGTTATAAAAGATGGATTTATTTTTTCTCTGGCCACAGAGGACTTTTTTCCTAGTGCAGTTACCTTTATTAAATGTTTAGCTGTCTAAGCTTTTGTTCTTTTACTTGTCTCAGCATTTTCTTTCTTCTCTCATTTTTTAGCTAAACTAGGTTTAGATCGAAATATTTTCTATAAAGTTGCTATAAAGTTGCCACCAGCAACCAAACTCAGCCAGCTGGCACATTACCAAAAATAGTATAATTAATACCAAATACTCCTATGTATTTCTGTATAAACTCTCAGTAACAAAAAAAAAAAAAAAAAAAAAAAGGAATGTTCTCTCCCTTTCTTTTTCAAGAAGAGGCATTAGCTCAGGTAAGCAAGTGGACAAGGATAAAATTCTTGAGAGAAGAGAGAAAAACAAGAATTAAAAAAAAATAAATACCTATTTAATTTTATGGAGAGAGAGAGAAGGAGGGAGAGAAACTCTCAAGCAGACTCCTGCTGTTCATGGAGCCCAGTGACGCGGAGCTCAATCTCATGACCCTGAAATTATGACCTGAACCAGAATCAAGAGTTGGCCACTTAACTGATTGTGCCCCTGCTACAAATTTTAAAATTCTTGCAACAAAGGGGGAGAGGTTTCACTATCTGTTGGTTACACTGAGAAGCTGAATATATAACTCTTCTAAATTTTAGAAATCATTTCCACATTTTTACAATGTACATGAGAAAAAAATTAAACACCAGAGTTATTTCTATAGAAGGCTAGGATAGAGTGGTGACTAGAACCCAGATGGTCGGCTTCCTTGCCTGACAGTCTCTTATTGACTCTAAGATGTGATAAGATGTGGTGCATTATCCCCTAGAATAAGAGATAGTGGTTTAGACTAATTCTTTAAGCAGAGTAGAGAGAATCACCAAAACTAAGTGCAGACGTCATGAAACATCTGCCCCTGTTTCATTTTGTACAGCATAGAATAAATGGGTGTGGGAATGTTCCACCCTCTCTCTCTACCATGGGCTAATTTTGGAATCTGAATTTTAATACTTTTCCACTAGGGTTTCTGTTCAGGAAAATAGGATCATTGTACATGAAAAAGAGGCTTAGATTCTCATTTATGCATAATTCATAAAAAAGTGGAGAAGAGACCCTAAACAAAATTAGGAAATGATATGAACAAAAATACACCTCCACATATTTATGATAAAACGACATGTATTTGTTGCATAAACATACCAACTTCAGAAATAGGGCATTCACCATTTCGAAACCACGGACTTAGCTTATAAAAACTCAAGTTTTGAGTAAATTATCTCAGGAACACACCATCTTAAAAATATTAGTTGCTACCTCTAATTCACAGTTGTCCCAGTGTGTAGAAAGGACAAAGGAATTTGTAAGTGCTGACTTCATTGAAGATGGCTCACAAGTTGTATAGATCTTGATTCCAGTTAAGGAATAAGAGTTATCAATCTTTCCCATACAATTTTTATAGAGTTTTTGACAGTCACTTGCTTAGCTCAGCAAGTAGAGGGAAGGATTATAATCAAGATTCTCCTGGGGAAAGATGCCAGGGACTTACAGTACCACTGGGAACAGAGGCAGAGTTGGAAAAATTACTGGAGGATGGAGGAGCAGTAACAAAAAATAAAGAGGAAAGGGTGTGCTGTAACTTAAACTGGAGTGAAGCAAGCCTTCCTTATTTTTCCTAAGAAAATAGAGCCAAACGCTATTTCATATTGCCTTGCTTTCCATCCTGGTCTCCAACTCCCTCCTCCGCTGCAAGACTGCACGTCCTTTGCCTGGAGTTGACACAGAACTTTTCTTTTGTTTCTAATTAAAACAGAGACATTACTGATTAAAGGTAGGGAAGCAGAGAACTGGTTTCGTTTTACTCCAAATTAGTTTGAGCTCACCCCAGATCAAAGGAAAGCCAGACCTGAGAAAACAAACAGACCACAAACAAGCAATTTGCTGACCTGCTGCTATTTCCTGGAAATAAAAGGGCTCTGGCCCTTGGAAGCCTGGCTTAGCAACCATGACACTAGCAAGGGATGTTCCAGCCAGGGAGGGTGTTAGGGTTCCCCTTTTATGAAAGTCCATTTTGAAAATGAGGTTTTAATAAGCTAAAGTCTGTTCAAGATATTCTCAAAAGTCCGAACACAAATGGACTCCTTGAAACATACATGCAAGCACGAGCATGTGTGCACACACACTTTGCTTACATGCAACACTTTGCTTGCGCTGAGATTTTGATTGTGTGCATTTCTTCCCTTTGCCAGTAACAGCTCAGTCGCTTAGTCGGATGTGCTAGGAAATCAACCTCCTTTCAGGTTTATAATATGTCTGCTTCCTTAGTGTATTTGAAACATCAGGATGTTTTTTCTAGAATCAATTATTTTAATGATGTTTCTTTTTTAGTTGTTATTCTATTTTTAGAGTGGTGATAAAAATCTACACTCATTCAAAGTCCTTAAACTGTCAGTTGTTCTTCCTTTAATCCCAGATGCTTGTTACAAAGTAGGAAATAAAGGACTGGACAGGGCACAAAGGGAGCATTTTGGGTTGGGATTACTGCAAAAGTTTGGACTAAAATAAGAATGGCCAAAAGCAAATACATGCTCCATAATATAAGTACATATCTCCCTAATTCTATAAGCTCCATGTATTACATCATAAATCATACTTCTCATTATGCGCACCATGATTTCCAAACTGAAAATTCAGTAGATAAAACATATGATTTTTTAAAAAGCAGTTGATATTTATATGGTGATGTTAAATTTAAAGGTGAGTATGAAGTCCACACATTCTCACAGGCTGTTGAAAAGAGATGGGTGAATGGAATTTTGTCTTCTATATCCCACTATAATGGGGAAGGGAAAATCTGTACTTTCATAAATACTAACATGAGTTCAAATAACAGAGATTTTCCTTTTCATTTTTTTCCTCAAGTTTTTATTTAAATTCCAGTTACTTAACATACACTGTAATAATAGCTTAGGGTGTAAAATTTAGTGATACATCACTTACATACAACACCTGGTGCTCATCAAGACAAGTGCCCTCCTTAATACCGATCCCCCATTTAGCCCATCCCCCGCCCAACTCCCACCAGCAAGCTCTGTTTATTAGACTTTTGAAAAGTAATGGGCCCAATAGATACACACGGATGTTTTAAGAATTAGGTTTTTTAATAAGATGTTCAAATTGCTTGAGTCTTTTTGTTTTTTAGTGTTTGCAACAGAGTTTCTGTCCCAGAGAATTCTTGGTTCCTCTGTAATTGTTTTGAGCTAACTATTTTGTAAATTCTGTATTCAAGATAAATGAGGAGGGAAAATAAAAGAGAAAGGGAAGAGGAAGGAAGGTTTTATTTAAATCCAATATTGGGGGGAGGGGGTTTGGGAGAAGGGGGTGGGATTATGGACATTGGGGAGGGTATGTGCTTTGGTGAGTGCTGTGAAGTGTGTAAACCTGGTGATTCATAGACCTGTACCCCTGGGGATAAATATATATGTTTATAAAAAATAAAAAATTAATTTAAAAAAAATCCAATATTTAAAACAATGAGGACTTATTTTTTTTTTGAAGATTTTATTTATTTATTTGACAGAGAGCAAGAGAGAAGCAGCCCAAGTAGGCACTATGGCAGTAAAATGGTGGTTTTAAAGAAAATTGTTTTTCCTGAAATTGACTTTTTAAAAAAAATCTCACATATTATTCAAGAAATGGAATATAACATTAAATTTCTATCATTTTTGATTTATTTAAAGTTGATACTTCTTTTTTTTTCCTGTTTTTTTTTTTTAAGGAAAACATAAAAAGTATCTCAAATGTATATAAACTTCCTTTATCTTACCTCCTTTTTTCCAATTATCTGGGTTAAAGAATAGATCTATAACTGTTTAATTATAAGCATTTGACCTTTATCACAATGCACTGTAATACTTGGATAAAATGACCCAAATTAAGTGGAACATCAATGATCTGTGATTTTTTTTTTAACTTCCACACATTCTTCTTACATTATAGCATAAAATTCCTCATTGATAAAAATATTAGGAAGCTTAGCAAGTTTGAAATTAGCTCGGAGAAAGAGAGGTTATTACAGTGTTGTATTGTTTTCTATTGCTGCCATAACAAATTATAATTAACTTAATGACTTGAATGATACAAATTAATATAGTTTTCAGGGTACTAAAGTCAAGGTGTTGGTAGGCTGTAGTCTTTCTGAAGGCTCTAGAGGTATACATGTTAACAGACTTCTTTTTGTTTTTCTCTTAATCTCCCTTCTCCTTCCAGGCTCCCAGCTGAGAATTTAGAAGGGTAGTGGGAAATTATTTTTCCTTCCCTACAATGCAATTATATTGAGTCTGCCCAATAATTCAGGGTAATCTTCCCATCTCAACGATTTAATTATATTAGCAAAGTCCTGTTATCCACCTCAGATAATATATTCAGATATTCCAATGTCTAGGTGTGGATTTCTTTGGGGACCATTATTCTCCTTAATTCAGGCTGTTAAAAGATGCTGAGTTTCTAAGAGAGGATATAGACAGGTTTGGTGAAGACAGGATTAGTGGGGAAAATACTTGTGGTTCGAGGGTATCATAATGGAACATCACTGATACATTAATTAATATGTCACAAGTACAAACATTATTTTTTCTAGCAATGAGTTACATAATCTGAGTAAAAGTTATTTGTCAAGAATGATGGGTAGCGGGGAGCCTGGGTGGCTCAGTGGGTTAAAGCCTCTGTCTTTGGCTCAGGTCAAGATCCTGGCGTCCTGGGACTGAGCCCCGCATCAGGCTCTCTGCTCGCAGGAAGCCTGTTCCTCCTCTCTCTCTGCCTGCCTCTTTGCCTACTTGTGATCTCTGTCTGTCAAATAAATAAATAAATAAATAAATAAAAATCTTAAAAAAAAAAAAAAAAAAGAATGATGGGTACCAAACAGCATTTAGGAAAGAAGTAATTTGTATAGTATGTGACTTAAAATGTGATGAAGAGATTTTATTTATTATATTTCTTTTATTGTATTACTTTTAACTTTTGGCTATATTCACTAATTAGCTACTCTAAACTCCTGGTCTATGAAAAAAAAAAAAAAAGAAAAAAAACAATCTTCAGCAATAAACAGAGTTTTTGAGAGTTAATAAGTGTATTTATAAGTGAATAACAGACTCTCAGTTCTCATGAAATTGTTTATTCCTTTAACTCAGATTTGCATGTACTTATGATGAACTACATAATTTGATGATTAAATCCATAAGAATTTTTATACCTTTTTTTTACTTATATCTTCATATCACAGAGTAGATATAAAATAAATATTGTTACCGAAAAGACAGAGGAATTACTCCCCATTTCTAAAACACATCTTTGAAGACTTAGCGCCACCATGCTATTTTATAGAAAAATAACCCTTTCAAATTTCATCAGTTTATTTTTATGGCATATATTGAGCATGTACAGCAAGATATGTGCTTTGCTGAATTCTAAGGATAAAATTATTAGCAAGATACAAGCAAATGTATATTATATACTGATTTTTTTGACTTATTACAAAGAAACATTTTTTGAGATTTGACTTAGAACTTTTTTAGATTTTAATGAAGGACACTAATATAAATTTTATGTAAGTGACATCAAGATTTCCAGCTTGGAAAACTGTAGATGTTAATGTTAAATAATGGAAAACTACTATAGAATAAACATGAAAGAGAGATATAATCACATATCTTTGGAAATACAGTAAAGTAACTAATCCCTCTGAGGTTGTTGTATAAGGTTTCCCAAAGGATATCACACTTCAACCATCTTTAATAACTTTAGCAAGGTAGGGGGACAAAATGCATCCATAAAGCAAGAAGAGAACTCTAAAAAATGTGAGAGAACAAAAGAGTTCTCAGAAATTGCATGGTAGAAATTAAACATTCAATAGAAAGATTGGAAGATAACATTGAGGAAATCTCACATACTGTAAAGTATAACTTTGAAGTGTTTAAATATCAAAGGGGAAGAATTAGAATGTTAGAAGATCAATCAAGGCAGAAGATCTACTATCCAGATAATTGGATTTTCAGAGAGATGAAAGAAAGCAATGAGAGAAAAACCATCAAACAATTGAAGAAAAACTCCACGAATTGAAAAATAAGCAAAAGCATCTGGATTAAAAGGATCTGTGAAGATCCCAGTACAATTGTTGAAATTAAATTCAGACAAAGCCAGATTTTGAAGCTTCAGAACATTAAGGAAAATAGAAGAGCTTGATAGCTTTTCCAGAGAAAGAAAAAAATACACATAAGCTTAATTGATGCCATTGGTATTTCAATAGAAATGTTAGAACAGAATACAATAAAGCAATACTTTCTAACTACTGATGAGAATTTACTTTCAATCTAGAGTTTTATATTTTGCCAAATTCTCACTGAAAGTGGAAATAGAATGAAGACTTTAAAAGACCATAGAACGGGGCGCCTGGGTGGCTCAGTGGTTTGGGCTGCTGCCTTCGGCTCGGGTCATGATCTCAGGGTCCTGGGATCGAGCCCCGCATCAGGCTCTCTGCTCCGCAGGAAGCCTGCTTCCCTCTCTCTCTCTCTCTCTCTGCCTGCCTCTCTGCCTACTTGTGATCTCTGTCTGTCAAATAAATAAATAAAATCTTTAAAAAAATAAAAAAATAAATAAAAATAAAAGACCATAGAACAATAACTCCAACTTTCAGAGTGAAAATTATTTCTAACCTAAAATTCACTGCCTGGCTAAATAATCGTTCTAATTTAAATTTGGAATAAAAACTTACCTATATATAATTCCTAACACACACACACACACACACACACACACACACACCCCAGAAAACAAAACAAAACAAAAAACAAACAAAAACCTTCCATATACTCTGTTGCAAAGCTCCATAGGATTGTGCTCTGCCAAAAAAGGGACTAGAATAAGAAAGGGGGAGGACATAGGCTCAATAAAATGATGACCCAATATAAGAACAACGTAAAAAAATAAAATTTTACAGGATTTATTCAACAATTCAAAATTATTTGCTAAATAGCTTCTCTGTACCAGTAACTATTGTGGATGTTTTAGATACTTCAATAAAAAGAACACAAAAAGATCCTACCCTAGTGAAACTTACATTAATGTAATTATTAGAATAATGGTGATGGGAAATCCAGTTATGGGAAATGAGCAGAGAGTTGAGAAAGAGATAACTTCTTTGGAATGTGGAAGTAAAGAGATAATGCTAAGTTTATGTTCTTTGGTTCATGGAGACAAATATCAAAATAATTCATTAAATACAATTATCTGAAAATAATTAAAAATAGAAAAAAGATGAAATTGGTTTGGGATATTGCTATTTTTTGTTTGTTTGATATTGGTTTGGGTTTTCTTTTCCTTAAAAAAAAAACTACTATAGAACTATGTGACTCTTAATTATATTCCTATTTTGAGAAAAATAAAAGTGAAATGCAAAAATGAGAGAGAGAGACATCTTTGACCTTAGACATTCAGTCAAAAAAGACTGGAATTTTGAAGAGCAAAAGATAGCCAGAAGTTCAAAATTCAGAGAAAGAATAAAGAAGTATATAGGAAGCCACAAATTCCAAGGACACTAGCTAGAGGGCTACCATATATTCAGTATCATTCTTTACTTTGCCAACCATCATCAGTAGGACACAGGGGTACCTAGCCATCTCATTTGTTGGCTAAGGCACTTTCTTCAACCAGATTTCATTTGCTACTGAATTCAAAGCTTTTAACCTTTAAAATTCAATTTCCTTGCACTTAAACCATAAGTTTTCATACAAAATAACTGTAAATGTCTTGAAAATAAAAATTTAAAATTTTCACCTATCTAATAATGTTGACCTAAATGACATTAGTTTTTTTTTTTAGAAAAAAAGTACAGATGAAGGGAGCTTGTATCATACCCCATTCTCTTTTCTATTAAAGATTCAATAAAATAAGGCTGTATTTTAGACCAATGGTACCCAAAACTGGCAACATGATTTATCTTATAGAATTTACAAAATGTAGCCATATTGCATAAATAGCTTTGCCAATTCCTCAAAGGTAGAACATAGCTGCTTATTGTTCTCATTTATGAAAATATCAAAATCCTCTAAGGAGTCTGGCTCCAGGTTAAAATCCTATGTGTGATCTTTCAGGCCCAAGTATAGGCAGTTACAGTGACCTTTCCCAGTACACCTCATGGGTGAAAGCTGCCCTTACCACCCCAGATTCATGCACACTTAGTGCACTGCCATCTCTGAAAGGAGTTCCAGCAAATGACTTGGTCTCCCTCAGTACCAAGCCAGCCCTGCTTATAAGTATGTTTGTATCCTAGCATGGGTACCTTCTTTTGAAGGCAAAATTTTTAAGGAATCTTAACCAAGTCAATTTCTCTACTCTGACTTGCTATTTTTTTTTTACTCCTAGCCCTTCTGCTCTTACTAGTCTGGTCCCTTAAAGTCCATAAAATGGAAAGCTTTTATTCAGGGATCGTCAACAATAAGACAATTTCCCATCCTGTGATGCATGTAATCTGATTGCCTATTACCTGGTATTACTCTGTGGGGAAACATAAAATATTAGGGAGCTGCCATTTTCTATTTTCTTGCACACACACTATTCAATAAGTCAAAAGGATTAATTATTACTTCAAGTTTGACTCATTGTCCTGACCATCTGAACACCCAGAAACTTGAGATCTTTTTTTTATTTTGATATTTTGCATATAGCCAACAGGTTAAAAATAGGTTAAATACATTTTAATAAAAAAAAAAATCCTTCAAACAAATTTTCAAATTTGCAAATTTACATGAATTTGTCCTTATTAGAAATGATTTTTCCTCCCCAATGTGGTGATTCCAAAGTAAAATATTTACATAATGTAGTATTATGAAGGATGAAGGCAAATGTCACATAAATACTAAAACTAGAGTAGGCATTTTAGCAATTTGGCAACATTGGCAATTAAACTTTTGAGTACTTCAAGATTATGTATTGCTTTAAAAGGTTTTCAGGCTCTGGGGGCACCTGGGTGGCTCAGTCCTTGAGCATCTGCCTTCAACCCAGGTCATGATCCCAGGGTCCTGGGATCGAACACCGTATGGGGCTCTTATTTCAGTGGGAAGCCTGCTTCTCCCTCTCCCACTCCACCTGCTTGTGTTCCCTCTCTCTCTTTGTCAAATAAATAAATAAATAGCATCTTAAAAAAAAAAAAAAAGCTTTTCAAGCTATGTTTATACTGGCATAAATGATAAGAACTTGAATAAAAACAAAATTATTTAGGTAATTATCAAGTATAAAGTTATAATTAGGAGCTAAATAAAATCTTTAAGGAGACCCATAGAGAGAAGAGTAGTTTGAAATGTGCTAATTTGAAACATGCTTGTCCTATTGACTAATTCCTGCTTTTGTTGCTAAGATATGGATAAGTTATGATATGATAAAAAGAAAACATGGTGTTCTTAATCATCCAGATATGCAGATGGCATAGATCAGGAGGATCCCATAAAGAATCAAGAGCAAACTTAGATTATTTCACTGTCTTGCTAGACCTTAGGGTCTTCATAGTTGGGATTAATAACTATATAGCCAAGCCAGTGATTTTTACAACTCTGCAAAAAGGATCAAGTAAAGCAAATAATGTAACTGTCTTACTATATTATAGTGCCTGACATTATTTCAGTCCTCAATAAAAGGCAAGTGTTTATTATGATCATCATTCATAATAAAATATAGGGGCACCTGGGTGGCTTAGTGTATTAAGCTTCTGCTTTCAGCTTAGGTCATGAATTCAGGGTCCTGGGATTGAGCCCCGCATTGAGCTCTCTGCTCAGGAGAGACCTGCTTCCTCCTCTCCTTCTGCCTGCCTCTCTGCCTACTTGTGATCTCTCTCTGTCAAATACATAAATAAAAAATCTTAAAAAAAAATAAAATATACGTTCAATTACTAGCTTTGTGATCAAAGCTCACAAAATGACATTGAAAATCTCATCTGTAAGATGACATTGAAAATTTCTCTCAGGAATATAAATTTGAGAATTTAGAGATAATGATGAGTATATAATAACCCTCATTAATTTATGTCTCTTAGTATTAAATGTGAAAAATTATCCTACTTATGTTTTGAAAATACGTGTTTCTTTGACATGGTTACAGAAACATTGAAACATTATTTACATAAATATTAAATATGCTGATACATCTTAATAATAAATATATCTTACTTATTGATTGTCAATGGATCTCTTGATGATATTTTTGATGAACAAATCATTAGCTAAGATTGCTATTTTTTTAATGTACATTAAATGTACATGAAAGAGCTCCTTGAAATTACCTTATATGAAAGCCCAACATTAATTAATGTATATTTTTTTTATCACAAAAATTTCTTGCAACTTACCATGGGCCAAAGTCTACTAGATACTATATAAAAAGTAGTGCTACTGTGGTCAAAGCCAGGTAATCTGACTTATCCATCTTTGTCCTTTTGTACTTTCATTGTTACTGTAAATTTCTGTGGGGACATAGTTGGAACAGCAGTGATGAAGAGTTGAATTTTTCAATGTTTTCCTCAAAATATGAATAACTATTTTGTGGAGTATGTATATTTATTCTATGCCACTCATTATAGCTTCCACATATCTTTTTTAGGATTTTATTTATTTATTTGAGATAAAGCCAGAGTGAAAGAGAGAGAGAGAGAGAGAGCACAAGTAAGGGGAGCAGCAGGCAGAGGGAGAAGCAGGCTCTCCACTGAGCTCAGCACCCAACGCAGGGCTCAGTCTCAAGACTCCAAGATCATGACCTGAGCTGAAGGCAGATGGGCAACTGACTGAGCCACGCAAGTTCCTTGTGTCTTCCACATATTAATTCATGTGATTCTCTCTATTTCTATTGACATTATAGAAGTGAATAAAACTAAAGCACCAATAGCTTAATTTCCTCACTATCACACAACTAATAAGTAGTGAAAATGGGATTCAAATCTAAACAGTCTGAGTTATTTTTCCACATTCTTAAAAGAAAAAAGAAAAAAGAAAAAAAAATCTTAGTGTTAAAATGGTCTTTAAAATAATTGATTCCATTATTTATCCAATTTTTTAGATAACTGTCTTAAAATCATCTTCTAAGGGTTATTCTGCCTCTTTCTCTTTTGAACACTTCTGGTGATGAGAAATTTATACTATCTAAGGCAGTCCATATCATGTTTCTTATATTTAGTGAATCTAAATTTCTGTTAATAACTTCAGGTCATTTGTCTTACAAACCAGCAGGATCCCTTGAGGCTATTGAGGACACATATAATGTCTTTTTCACATGACATCCTTTATGTTTGTAGGTATTTGGTTTTGTCCAAAAGAGTTTTTACTTGATACAAAATCCTCAGTTCTTTGACCTATTGGCAATCAATTGGCATCAAGTTTCTTTTAACCACCCTGATTTATTTTTTCTGAACATGATTCGGAAAATCTGTACCTCCTTTGAGATTCTACACCTAGAAATAATGTTTCTAGCATCATTGGAGGAGAGATGAGTAAACCATCAGTTTCCATTAGTTTCTATTAGTTTTTCCTCCAAAAGTCAAACCACATTGTTCATATTATATTAAAATTGCAGTAAAGTATATAACTTCTGAGGTTTTTCATCTATCTTACCAGTCATTTATACCTCTGTGGTAACTTTGAAATTGATTTTGGAGCTCCAGATGCATCTATCTAATTTTCTTTTCTTGGGATCATTGTATATCTTCAGTCTGCAAAAACGCTTTTGTTGGTCACCCAACTGATATGTGCTCCCTTATGGGATGGTTTGGGGTCATCCATACACTTGATAAACATGGATGTGAGGTCTACGTATATGTCAGTGACTTGAAATCCTGAACAGTGTAAGACTGAATCCTTTGGAATATCCTTCTATACAATTTGTGTACTCACCCATTAAACAAATACTTTTCATATGATGATTATGAGTTGAGCACAGCACCAACCACAGGGGATATGCCGGAACAATACAGCCCTGGTCCTTTCCAACAGGATGTTACAGTTTAACTTCTCTGTCCTACAAGAAATCTTCTTTCAATTCATTAATAGTTAATATTTTGATATGATCATTAAACTGCATACTAATTTATCCAGTTGTATTATAATTCAATCTGAACTCTGCATCCTGAAACTCAAAATGTGAGACATTGTAAGTTACCAAAGTTCCAAAACATTTTTCCTAAACTAAAGACCTTAAAGAAAGCAAGTTTAATCTTCAGTGGCTTATACTTACTCTGTATCTGCCCTTTACTGAGCCACCTCTGCTCTTTAAAGACTCCTTTGCTTTTATTCCTGTGCCAGGTAATATTTCATTATCCAACCCAAGCAACCACAGTGACTCATCACCTTTTGGCCTGAATATAACTCAAATGTATTTTTATTTGTTTGCAATATTGTTTGTTTCTTACAAGGCCTTTGTTGATTTCAGCCTTTTAACTTTCTTTACACAGCTTCATGTACTTCCTTGAACATTCAGGTGATGTTTGAGGAACACGTGGCCTCCTTCTGCAGGCAGGGTGATTTCTTTGAAACACCTTTATCTTTATGTGAAACAAAAAAGATGTGGAGAAAAGTCAGTCTCTGTATAGTATACTAGGAAATCTTAACTCAATATATTTGACATTAAAATATAACCTACTCAAAGTATTAAACTTCAAGGTAAAAAAGTCTCTCATCAGGCAGCTAAAGGAGAGAAAGGAAATACAAACAGGGAGGAAAAATCAGATAAGTCCTATACTTTCTCTGCAGTATATGTTGTGCCTAAAAACAATGGAGTAATGTCTAATAAACATGGGTGAGGTCTACATATATGTCAGTGACTTGAAATCCTGAGCAGTATAAGGATGAATCCTTTGGAATATTCTTCTATATAATTTGTGTACTCACCCAGTTCAAAAGTTTAAAAGAAAAAGGAGTGTGGCCCAATCATTTTATAGCCAGCTGAGATATCTCTCAAGTGTAAGTAGAACATGGAGACATTTGAAAACATGAAAGAATCAAAGAATTTTTGGAGTATAAGATTGCACTGGAATACAGAATTCAAGTACAGAAAGCCTTGCAAATTACTACTGATAAAAATTGCTAAAAATCTCAATTTCCCTTAAGATTGGATCTTAATATCCTTGAAGGACATAATAATACAAAAAATAAGCATGAATACTATAAATCTAATAAAGTAGCTTATAAATGTTGGGATGTACATAGAGAAGGGATTGAAAGATGTGACACGATAACAGTTTCCTCATTTATAGCAGGGTGTTAATAGATTTCTTAAATGGAAACTGTGGTTACAACTATATATAAGTCTTAATCTTATGAGTAAAAATGAACTTCAGGTCATTTTTAAGTACATAAATATATAAAATAGCACTGTGGTAAGAAAACATTTATTTAAGCTCTAGTAGTATATTTATAGTTAATTTTCAATGTTCTTATTCTTAAAAATTATAATAAAATTTAGTAATTTTACTGAAATGTTCTCCTGATATGGCCCCATTTTTTTTTTAAATAATAAGGGCTTTTGTCAATCTGTTTTCCATTTTTCCCTATATCTGTATATATATAGAAAAATATCTAAATGAGGTTCACTCAAATATTTGGAGTAATGTGTCCTTGTGATTATACATTTTTTGAATTTTTAAAAATCAATGTACATTCTGGATTCAAAAAAATTGAGTGATAATTTTTTAAAGAAAAATTGGAACCAAATATCACTAGATGTTAATTTTTTTTTTTTTTTTAACATTTCATCTATTTTTTGACAGAGTGTGAGAGTGCGTTCACAAACGGAGAAATGGGAGAGGGAGAAGCAGGTTCTTCCTCGAGCAAGGATCATAATGTAGATCTCGAACCCAGGACCTCAGGCTCATGACCCTAGCCGAAGGCAAATGCCTAACCAACACAGCCAACCAGGCTCCCTACTAGGTGCTAATGCTTTGTGATCAGTTTTTTGATGCAGGAATATGGATATGTTGAGTTTCTTCTTTTGCCTTCTGACACAATCTACTTTTTGTCTTTTCACTCTCTTTCTGCACTGAGAGGCTGATGAGAGGCTGAGACCTTGGACTGTGTTACTTTGGCTTCCTTACTGTCTGGCTTCAGAGTGCTGAGTTCAGCCAATGGGAAACACTGTAGGGGAATAACAGGGTAAGGGGGAGGGATGGGATATTTTGTTTCCTGTCCTTATCATGTTTGATAGCTTTTCTGTTAATGTTTGCTACCCTGCATGATTGCAACTCCCATTAAGGAATCCCCAGTGGTAGGGCTCCATCTCTCCTCAGCTCTAGTAGTGCTATTATCTTCTTCTGCCCTGCCAGCTAAGGAGTGATAACAGTTTCCACTACTGCTAATGTCTGGGTACCTCAACATACATTGTCCATGTCCTTACTCTGGTAAACTTTGTAGAATTTTCTCAGCTGGATTCTGTTTACTACAGGAATGAGAGAATAAATAATAAAAGCCATTTTGTTCTGTATTTTCTGATATTTTATTTTTTTAAGATTTTTCTTATTTATTTGATAGAGAGAGAGAGACAAGAAAGGGGAGCAGTAGAGGGAGTGGGAGAAGCAGACTCCTCACTGAGCAGGGAGCCCACCACGGGACCCGATTTCAGGACCCTTGGATCATGATCATAGCCAAAGGCAGATGCTTAACTGACTGAGCCATGCTGGTGTCCCTGATATTTTAAACAAGAACAAATTACATACATTTTTTCCCCATAAATTTACTGTGACAGGCTATAGACTTTTAACATTGGAGTTGCATGAATATGACTCAGTTCCAGGGCACAAAATTGAGCACTATTACAGTAAGTAGTAAAAAAGCATTATGTGCATAAATAGAGCATCTGACAAAACCTACTTAAGTATTTTACTGTGCAAAAAGTTAGAAAATGTTTGTTGATTGATTTAAATTAAAAGTACTAAAGGGGCACCTGGGTGGCTCAGTGGGTTAAGCTTCTGCCTTTCGCTCAGGTCATGATCCCAGCATCCTGGGATCAAGCCCTGCATCGGGCTCTCTGCTTGGCAGGGAGCCTGCTTCCTCCTCTCTCTCTGCCTGTCTCTCTGCCTACTTGTGATCTCTATCTGATAAATAAATAAATAAAATCTTTAAAAAAATGTACTACTACTACTTACTATCTTTTACCATGTTATAGGGGAGATAAAGCAGGATAGAAGTTTTCTTGGTCAAGGCATTCCCTGGATTATTCTGTATTCTCTGGTTACCTAATCTACACAGATTTTTACATGGATGTTTCTCTAAAGGATTTTTGCCTCTACTATTGGAGCATTTCATGAATGCTAACATGGGTTTACGTATATGGAAATATTTCTGACAAATTGGAAGGAGATTAACACTGAAGAGGAACATACTAAGTCCCTCCTCCACCCCTCCCCCATAGCCATCAAGCTCTGTCTCCCCATTTTCATCTTTAAGTCTTCGAATTCAGCAGGGATTTTAGGTAACTGCTGGGAAATATTAAAACTCATTATTTGGTTGACCAGAACATTTGCCCTCTCTTATTTTCCAATAATGCTCACTGAATGGTTTCCTTAATACTTTTAAAAGATGTGCTACATTGCAGCAGAGTACAATGTAGGACAGGAATTATAGTTATCGTTTCAGATGAGGTGTGTTGAAAGAGTTCAGGATGACGCAGTTGGCAGCTTTCAAGACTTGCCTCCTTATTATTACCATCTGTGTCAACTTGGAGTCTCTATTACAGAGAGGACAAGAAAAATGAAGCTGTGGTTGTGTTTTGGGGAAGTTTGCCATTGTTGTTGTTGTTTTTTCCATTATGATTGATCCTAGTATACACACTAAGTGGATGAATGAAACAGGAAAACTGTTCCAAGCTTTGCCTGGATATCACTTGTAACTATCTGCATATACAATTAGTATTTTAAAATTTACCTCTTTACATTATTTTCTTACATATATTTCTTGAGAGAAATAGTAATAGTAATGATAAAAAAATACATTTTCTTGGTGGAACCTGGTGAAATTTGCAATATTACCTTTGTAGCAAATATATTATTACTGGCAAAAAAAAAAAAAAAACAACCAAAAACACATGGTTCATTTTTATAACAAAGCATATTGGCAGTAGAAATGAGAAAAGAGCAAGTATTATGCAGCCTATATGAAGTGCTTGGAATGCTGAACTATTTGGAAGGAACCTGACTCATTTCAGGGAATTTATGTAGGTCAGAATCAACCACAAAATGAAGAAAGCAAAGAAAATGCTGAGAGTCAACTTTTAGGTTTCTCATGTTGGATTTATAAGCAAATGACATCACTTAAAGACTTTATTGAAAGGATACACTGAAAAACATCAAATGCATATATAAGTCATAGGGATAAAAAAGCTAACCTGAGCAGTTTATTCTTCTTAGCAATACACACTGAGTAATTTTTTTATAGTAAGACCACAACAAGACTGTGTTTTAACACAAAAGGAAGTACCATTTCACTGTGAGAAAGGTATGGGATTTAATACCAAAAACAGACTGTGCTATGGAAGCTTGTTTATGTAGTCTAACACTTAGTTTAATTAGACAATAAAAGGGTACATTTCTTATTTCGGAATATGGGCTCAGTCATCAATCAACATTTTCATTGCTAATAAAAAGACCTAAATAAATAATATTAAAGCATTAGCTTTTTAAAGAAGTTTGACATAAATAAGAGATGTGTCACAATTCAAACATGTAAATGTGGACATTTTAATTGGGCTTATTCCTGGCATCATGTGTCACTTGATAAATTAAACCAATTTACAAAGAGCCCCATTAGATATATGAGATAATTCAACATCAAGACCAAAAGGCTAGTTGAAAGACCCATGAGAAGCCAGCAAGATCTCTCCCAACAGTAGATCCTACTATCAGTATTGCCTGATAATTTTACATTTTGGTGCTCTCAAACTAATTAGAAGATCAAATAGAAAATCCTGAAAATTCACCCACAAAAATCATATTAAAAAAATGATTGTCCATTTTTACACTAGAATATAAATTCTGTAAGTACAGAAATAAATACTTCATTAAAGCTGAGGTTCAGAAGAATTATTTTAGGAACAGCATAATCAGAAAAGCTCTCTTCCCTAAAACAATCATTGATTTTTTTTTTCAAAGATGGAAACTTTTAGCCCATGAAAAGTATGAACCCTATTCAAAATTGAGGTACCTTTTGATGTGCATTGACCTGTCAGATGGAAATAAGAGAGAGTCCAATGGAAGACAACATGGAGGGAGAAAAGAATAAATAATTCCTTAAGGAAAATGAGGAACAGTCTGGAAATAGACATATGAGAGGTTGTGCATGTAGGGAGGAAACCACAGTTTCTAGCTATATATAGTGAGAGCCCGTAGCTGAGTTCTCTTTTAATGACATGCCCCTAGAAACCGTGTGATCCCCGTGAACTACAAGCTACAGTCAGAGGGTGCACCATACATTATGGCCTATATGATTAGAGAAAAGATTCCCCAAAGAATGTCTGAGATTCAAGATTCCTAAGGGCAACAACGATTAAGCTGGATAAAAGTCACAAGCATAGTGGATGGGTTCAATCAACTTTGAGTGATAGGGACTAGGTGAGAAGGTGAAAAACTCAGCGCAAATAGCTCTGTTCAAGCCCTCTTACTAAGCCTTGATCAAATGTTAGCCTGGCTTCATCAGTCCAAGAACATGGTCCAAGGAAGACCCCAGTCCTCTTAAAATGAGCTGCTTGAGAATGCTCAACACTAACCTCCAAATTCACTATTTGTTCTACTAAATATTTGACTATATACCCCCACCACCCTTTTCATAAAGTTTTTACTTCTGAAAACTTTCAATTAGATGTTCTTTCTCTGCTCCTTTGACATGCAAAACATTTACTCCAAAACAATATACCCTAGAAGACCTGGGTACCATCTCTCTGAAATGTAGACATCAAGAGAGATAGTTTCCCTATTTCTTAGCTTCTGTGGGGGGCTAAGCTTAACTTGGATAGACACCATGCTCCAATATGCAAAACTATCTCCTGATGTAAGTATATGAGAACTTTGTTTCCCTTTTTTTGGATAAGTGTGAATTCACAAGCACAGATGGCTTAATCATACTGACCAATCCCTCCCTCCCAATATCCTTCTGTACTCTTCCTTCAGCACACACACCCCCACATTTAAAGCGCCTCCGGCCTTTTGTTTGAGTGAAATTGAGTCTGGTATACACTAAAGTCTCTCTCTTTTACTGTAGCAATATGAATTAAGTGTGTCTTGCTGTGTTTAGAGCAAAATTGTTTCTTTTTTATGGAGAGAGGTTATGGCTCATATCCTGACCGCATCAATGTAAGGGAACCCCAGTGACAGCAGATAATTGCCAAAAGGTCTGGATAAGCAGCAGCTAGGACCAAGAGGAAGCTGTGGCAAGCAGCATCAAAAAAAAAATAACACGTGAGATACTCTCTGGCCCTTTTCACAATTCTCAGAATCCAAGGATAGGTAGATACAAATGCCCCTAAACAAGCTTTGTTTTTCTTATTGTAATTCACCAGTAGGTGGTAGGGTGATGCACCTATTGCAGAGATACAATAAAGTTTGATGAATAAATAAATGTTTTATGTTGGTCTTAGCCTATTGATTGTGAAGCTATCAGCTAGAAATGCCTGTGGGCACTCACATGTGCCCGTATTGTGGTGAGCCTACACAGACATTTCTTTACTCAGAGCCAGTATTATAGCTGGACTCATCCTGGAGCTTTATTGTGATTATAAAATGCACCTCTGCCACAAAGGTCAGGAGACTTTGATAAGACAAGTTTTGTTACTCAGAACTCCTGGAGGGTACACCACACACCTGGGGCCACACAACAGGATCATGGGGAGAGAGGTAGAGTGGGGGCAGGGAGAGAGATGAGAACATGGGCCTGAGGTTCTGCCTTTATTAGTATTTGGGAAAGGGTGCCTCAGATTTTGTGAGTTCATGCTCAGAGAATTTAAAACATGAGTGAGAATTAAAGCACAAGAAGGGAAAAGCAAGAGGTCAATTAGTCAGTTATCTAAGTCAACTGGACCTCTCTCTAAAAAGAGGGGAACTTCATTGTGGTGTTGGGGGGTAGCCTGGCTCATCGTCTAGCTGTGTAAGTTACAATGTGTTTATTGAGATGGCTGTCTTGGAAGTGGATGCCTTAGCTATAAAAACCATAATATCAGGAACTTACATTATAATTTTAAAAAAGCTAATTATCAGACATTTATTGCATCTACTGCAATAAAAAGTCTCACAAATATGACAACTTCAACTGCATAACTTCTTATATGGCAAATATAATAATTTTTCCTATTTGATTGGATTTAAGTAAACTGGCTTCTCTTGTCTTAATTTCTTTTAAAAGATAAGCTTTCAGTTTTTCTCCATTGAGAATGATATTTGTGGTGGGTTTTTCATAGATGGCTTTGATAATATTGAGGTATTTGCCCTCTATCCCTATACTTTGAAGAGTTTTGATCAGGAAGAGATGCTGTACTTTGTCAAATGCTTTTTCACCATCTATTGAGAGTATCATATGGTTCTTGTTCTTTCTTTTATTGATGTGTTGTATCACATTGATTGATTTGTGTATGTTGAACCAACCTTGCAGCCCTGGAATAAATCCCACTTAGTCATGGTGAATAATTCTTTTAATGTACTGTTGAATCCTATTAGCTAGTATTTTGGTGAGAATTTTCGCATCTGTGTTCATCAAGGATATTGGTCTGTAGTTCTCTTTTTTGATGGGATCCCTGTCTGGTTTTGGGATCTAGGTGATGCTGGCCTCATGAAACGAGTTTGGAAGTTTTCCTTCCATTTCTATTTTTTGGAACAGTTTCAGGAGAATGGGAATTAGTTCTTCTTTAAATGTTTGGTAGAATTCCCCCGGGAGGCCATCTGGCCCTGGGCTTTTGTTTGTTTGGAGATTTTTGATGACTGTTTCAATCTCCTTACTGGTTATAGGTCTGTTCAGGTTTTCTATTCCTTCCTGGCTCAGTTGTGGTAGTTTCTATGTCTCTAGGAATGCATCCATTTCTTCCAGATTGTCAAATTTGTTGGCGTAGAGTTGCTAATAGTATGTTCTTATAATTGTTTGTATTTCTTTGGTATTGGTTGTAATCTCTCCTCTTTCATTCATGATTTTATTTATTTGGGTCCTTTCTCTTTTCTTTTTGATAAGTCTAGCCAGGGGTTTATAAATCTTATTAATTCTTTTGAAGAACCAGCTCCCAGTCTTGTTAATTTGTTCTATTGTTTTTCTTGGTTTCTATTTGATTGATTTCTGCTCTGATCTTTATGATTTCTCTTCTCCTGCTGGGTTTAGTCTTTCTTTGTTGTTTTTTTATCCAGCTCCTTTAGGTGTAGGGTTAGGTTGTGTACTTGAGTACTTTCTTGTTTCTTGAGAAAGGATTGTACTGCTATATATTTTCCTCTCAGGACTGCCTTTGTTGTGTCCCACAGATTTTGAACTGTTGTGTTTTCATTATCATTTGTTTCCATGAATTTTTTCAATTCTTCTTTAATTTCCTGGTTGAACCATTTATTCTTTAGAAGGATGCTGTTTAGTCTCCACGTATTTGGGTTCTTTCCAAATTTCCTCTTGTGATTGCATTCTAGCTTCAGAGCATTGTGGTCTGAGAATATGCAGGGAATGATCCCAATCTTTTGATATCGGTTGAGACCTGATTTAGGACCCAGGATGTGATCGATTCTGGAGAATGTTCCATGTGCACTAGAGAAGAATGTGTATTCTGTTCCTTTGGGATGAAATGTTCTGAATGTATCTGTGATGTCCATCTGGTCCAGTGTGCCATTTAAGACCTTGATTTCCTTGTTGAACTTTTGCTTGGATGATCTGTCCATTTCAGTGCATTTCAGTGAGGGGAGTGTTAAAGTCCCCTACTATTATTGTATTATTGTTGATGTGTTTCTTTGATTTTGTTATTAATTGGTTTATATAACTTACTGCTCCCACGTTAGGGGCATAGATATTTAAAATTCTTTGATCTTCTTGTTGGACAGACCCTTTGAGTATGATATCTCTTATTATAGTCTTTGGCTTAAAATCTAATTGATCTGATATATGGATTGCCACCCTTGCTTTCTTGTGATATCCATTAGCATGGTAAATTGTTTTCTACCCCCTCACTTTAAATCTGGAGGTGTCTTCGGGTCTAAAATGAGTTTCCAGTAGGCAACACATTGATGGGATTTGTATTTTTTTATCCATTCTGATACCCGGTGTCTTTTGATTGTGGCATTTAGCCCATTAACCTTCAGGGTAACTATTGAGAGATATGAATTGAGTGCCATTGTATTGCCTGTAAAGTGTCTGTTACCGTATATTGTTTCTGTTCCTTTCTGATCTACTGCTTTTAGGCTCTCTCTTTGCTTAGAAGACCCCTTTTAATATATCCTGTAGAGCTGGTTTGGTGTTTGCAAATTCTTTCAGTTTTTGTTTGTCCTGAAAGCTTTTTATCTCTCCATTTTCAATGATAGCCTAGCTGGATATAGTATTCTTAGCTGCATGTTTTTCTCTTTTAATGCTCTGAATATATCATGCCAGTTCTTTCTGGACTGCCAGGTCTCTGTGGATAAGTCCGCTGCCAATCTAATATTTTTTACCATTGTATGTTACAGACTTCTTTTTCCGGGCTGCTTTTAGGATTTTCTCTTTGTCACTAAGACTTGTAAATTTTACTATTAGGTTACAGGGTGTGGACCTATTCTTGTTGATTTTGAGGGGGGTTCTCTGCACCTCCTGGATTTTGATGCTTGTTCCCTTTGCCATGTTAGGGAAATTCTCTCCAATAATTCTCTCCAATATACCTTCTGTTCCCCTCTCTCTTTCTTCTTCTTCTGGAATCCCAATTATTCTAATGTTGTTTTATCTTATGGTGTCACTTATCTCTCGAATTCTCCCCTCATGGTCCAGTAGATGTTTGTCTCTCTTTTGCTCAACTTCTTTATTCTCTGTCATTTGATCTTCTATATCACTAATTCTTTCTTCTGCCTCATTTATCCTAGCAGTAAGAACCTCCATTTTTGATTGCACCTCATTAATAGCTTTTTTTATTTCAACTTGGTTAGATTTTAGTTCTTTTATTTCTCCAGAAAGAGCTTTTATCTCTCCAGAGAGGGTTTCTCTAATATCTTCCATGCCTTTTTTGACCCCGGCTAGAACCTTGAGAATCATCATTCTGAACTCTAGATCTGACATATTACCAATGTCTGTATTGATTAGGTCCCTAGCCTTCAGTACTACCTCTTGTTTTTTTGTTTTGTTTTGTTTTGTTTTGTTTTTTGTGGTGAGTTTTTCCACCTTGTCATTTTGTCCAGATAAGAGTATATGAAGGAGCAAATAAAATACTAAAAGCGTGGCAAAGACCCCAGGAAAATGTGCTTTAACCAAATCAGAAGAGACCCCAAATCGTGGTGGGGGGATAAAAAGAAGTTCAGAAAAAAAAAAATTAAAAAATGAGAACAAATAAAGATAAAATATAAATATATATATATATATACGTGTGTGTGTGTGTGTATGGTAAACTAGTTAAAAAACATTAAAAATAAAAGGGTAAAAGTTAAAAAAATTAGCAGAAGAAAAAAATAAATAAAATTAAAATTAAAAAAAATTAAATTAACTGCAAGACTAAAGAATCATGCAGAAAAAGCTGTGAGTTCTGTGCTTTGTTTTCTCCTCCTCTGGAATTCTGCTGCTCTCGGTGGAAGGCGAACTTGGTCTTGGCTGGATATTTTGTTGATCTTCTGGGGGAGGGGCCTGTTGTAATAATTCTCAAGTGTCTTTGCCCCAGGTGGAATTGTACCACCCTTACTAGGGGCTTTCAGGAGCTTTTGTCCCCTGAATGCTTTCCGTAGAGTTCAGGAGGACAGAAATGAAAATGGCAGCCTCCCAGTCTCCGGCCCGGAGGAGCCAAGAGCTCGGGGCCCCACTCCTCAGTAAGCCCTCAGAGAAAAGAGCCCAATCACTCCCATCTCCCTGGCCTCCAGCCACACTCTGAGCTCACCCAGCCTGTGACCGGTTCAAGGTAACCCCAAGCTGAGAGCTCACTCCTCAGCTCTGTCCGAGACTTTAATTCTTTCAGTTTTAAGTTTACAACAAAACTGATAGGGCAACAAAGAGATTTCCTGTATATTCCCAGCCACCACATAGGCATAGACTCCCTCATCATAAACATTAGTCACCAGAATGGGGCATATTTTGTCAAGGGTAAATCTATATCTTAATCACCCACCATCCATAGTTTGTTCATTTGAAGATTTCATTCTTGATGTTGTGCATTCTATGAATTTGGACAAATGTCGAAGGGCATATATACATCTTTATAATATCATACAGAGCATTTTCAATGTCCTTAAAATCCTCTGTGCTCTGCCTTTTCATGTCTCCACCTCCACAGCTTCTGAGGCCTGTCAGTTACCTATTTTTTATTGTGTCCATCACATCCTCTTTTCCAAAATGTCATATAGTTGAAATCATACAATATGCAGCCTTTTCAGATTGGCTTCTTTTACTTAGTTAAATGCTTCTGAGGTTTCTTACAGTCTTTTCATGGCTTGATTCCTTCTTTCTTTTTAGTGCTCAATAAATACCATTGTCCGGATGTACTGAAGTTGATCTATTCACCTACTGAAAGACATTTTGGTTGCTCCCAAGTTTTGGCAATTATGAATAAAATGGCTATAAACATATTTGGCAGGATTTATGTAGACGTAAGTTTCCAACTCCTTGGGTGAATACCAAGCAGTGTGCCTCCTGGATTGCATACCCCAAATGGTCTTTCTAAGCAGCTTCACCATTTTGCATTCTCACACACAACATAGGAGAGTTCCTGCTACTTCTCACCTGCTCTGCATTTAGTGTTGTGAATATTCCAGATTTTGGCCCTTCTAGTGGTACCTAACTGTTGTTTTAATTTGAATTTCCATGATGAGATGTTGGGGAACATCTTTTCATGTGTCTATTTCCCATCTAGATATCACCTTTAGTGAGGTTTCTGTTAAGGTCTTTGGTCATTTTTAAAAGTAGATCACTTGTTTTCTTATGTTTGAATTTTGAGAGTTCTTTGTATATTTTGGAAAACAGTCTTTTATCAAATGTGTGTTTTGCAAATATTTTCTCTCAGTCTTAGAATGAGTAGCTTGTCTTCTCATTCTTTTTCTTCATCATTATTTGCAAAACAGAAGTTTTTAATTTTAATGAAGCCCAGGTTATCAGTTATTTCTTTCATGAGTCATGTCTTTGGTATTGTATCTAAAAAAGATATATTGTGCCCAGGTCATCTAGATTTCCCCCAATTTAACCTTCTATTAATTTTATGGTTTTGCTTTTGCACATAGGTGTACAATATGAGGTAATTTTTGTAAAGGGTGTAAGATCTGTTTCTAGATATTTTATTTTATTATTTTATTTTATTTTATTCTATTGGCATGTGGGTTTCCAGTTGTTCCAGCTCCATTTGTCGAGGAGATTATTTTTGCTTCATTGTGTCACCTTTGTCCTTTGTCAAAGATAAGTTGATGATATTTATGGGAATTGACTTCTGGGCTTTTTATTCTGTTCCATTGACCTATTTGTCTATTCTTTTGCCAATACCACACTGTCTTGATTACTGTAGCTTAGTGTAAGTCTTGAAGTCAGGTAACATTCAATCCTCCCATTTTTTTCTATCTCCTATTTTTTTCTAGTTAATTTACACTAACTGTGGCTTAATCAAAACCATTTTTTTAAAGTACAAAATTACTGACAAAAAACCAATGAATGTAGAGAAAGACGAAGGAAAAAGAAAAAAAATATATATGTATTTATGATTCAAATCATGCATGTGATAAGTTGTGGTGAATTACTAAGGAATTCATTTGAGGTTTTCCTAATTACTACCAGTTGGAAAAAAACAACCCATCTAATCTTCCCCAGTGTTCCTATGTCAAAAATGGAGCTGTCATTGATTGATTCTGCACTGAAGGAAACAGTCCTCTTATGTCATCCTTATGTCAAATTCATCATGGAGTCTTGCCAATTTTACCTTTTGTATGTTTCTCAAATTTATTCACTTCTCATTACCTCCACCACCACTAACAGGCCAAGCCATTATGTCTGGCTTAGACTATTGCAAAAACCTTCCATCTAGTTCATTTTACATCTTGCAACAAGAAATAAACCCTTACGAGGCAAAGTAGAGCCTGCCATTGCTCACAGCTGCCCACCCCCCACAAGTTGTCCTGACTCTGTCTTTATTTATATTTACATAGTATTTTTCATCTTCAAACATAGAGCATCTTTTATTTATTTCTTTACTGTCTCTACTGGTATGTATTTGCAAATTCCAAAAACAAGGCATATAGTAGGCAGTAAATAAATATTTTTAGAATGGCTGTTGAATATTCTTAGAATGAAACCCAAAATTCTTTACATGGTAAGCGGGATCTTGCATCATCTCTTCTGCCTTCTCCTTCAGTCCCAGATTCCTCTCAATTGTTCTGCTCTAAACTCACTGGATTTCTAGATTTGTTATACACATTTGGTAAGGAGGAGAAGCAGAGGGATTTCTATATTTTGGGGCAACAATCTGTGATGGTACAAAAAATCCCACACATGCTTATACATTTTAGGGCAGTGGATAGCAGGCAGTTAGGGCAAGATTATGTCACATTATTGCCAGGAACACTTAACCCCAGCAGTGCCACTGAACCTTCCTTCTTTGGCAAACCCCAAGGTTATACCCTAATAATTTCCAAATATCCAATAGCTCTCAGAAAAATAATTTTTTTTAAATGAAATTTTCCCCAAGTGTAGCACATCTCTTCTCTTTCTTAGTTATTCACTTTCTTAGGACACTATCCCTTTCCTTTACTTACTTTGTAGGGATTATGTTTCACTTTATAGGTAGACATGATTTCATGCAATTCATTGTATGAGTGTTTCCATCTCTATTGGAATACAAGCACCACAAAGACAATGAATGACATAGCAGGGTGCCTGGATGGTTCAGTTGGTTAAGCATCTGACCTCAGCTCAGGTTTTGATCTTGCGGCCTGGGATCCAGCCTTGTGATGAACTTCAAGATGAGATCCCGGGTCCAGGTGGGAGTGGAATCCCACACGGGAATTCTGCACTCAGAGAGGGGTCTGTTTCTCCCTCTCTCTCTCTACCATCACCATGCTCATGCTTTCTTTTTCTTTGTCATATAAGTAAATAAAATTTTTATAAAAAGCAAAGAAAAAATGATGTATCTTTTCAACTTTGCATTTCTTGATACTAGAAAATTATTTATTAATATTTATTTATATAATTTGGAAACATTTGATAGCAAAAGGAAGAAGGAAAGAGAAATGAGGAAAAATGAAAAAAGAATAACTAATGGCCTAATATTTTTGGTTCCTCAAGCAAAGAAAGAATATCTTCTCATTCACTGAAAGCAAGGGAATAGTAATAAGGAAATTATCACAATAATTTATTGTCTATTATATTTCAATTATTTATTTGGACATGCTAAGACAGCAGAATGAAAATGGTGAAAATAATGAAAACTTGTATCTCAGTGAAATCTCATTATGATCTTTGTATATTTAAAGGTAAAAGATGAATTAGGAGTGACAGGTTGGAGAAATTCTCACTTAGTTTCTTTGTGATCCATAATTTTAATCCCATTGGTCTGAGTAATACAGAGAATACACAGGAAGTGTATGATAGTAATTTGCTATTAACAAGGCAAAGTCCATTTATGCATGTATGTATAGTGCAAGTCAATTATGAATATCAAAATGTGATGCACTGAAATTTGAGGTAGATGGGAAATGGACTTCTTGCATGTTGATAATTCTTCCAGTGTAATCTCAAAGTTATTCTCTCTTGCTCCATGTAGTTCTGAGTCAAGTCCCCAGGAATGCAGGAAATTATCCAGGTTAGCTGTGGGCATGGTGTACCCTTCTGCTGACCTATACACCTGAACTCACACTGGAGGAAAGCATAGAGAATCTGCAGGTTTGAATATCTGCCAGAAGTAACAATCCACCTCTACTAGGATAAAACACAATATTTTACATTTTTTATTGTCCATGATGGACAGACAGATGGTTAAATTTGCCTCTTTTGACTTACTTCTATGGGATTCTACTTAACGAATTCTTATTTTTACACTTATTATTTCTCTCTCTGTTCGCTAATACTATCTCTGTGAATTTTATTTCTAATTCACTTCATCTGAATCTTTCTGGATTTTTACTTTTTGGTTTCTTTCCTTACTTTGTTTTTGGTTTAAATCTCTCTTTATTACTTTTTTCTTAGGGCTCTGGATATAATCCATCCGTTTCTATCATTCTGTTAGATTCAATTTGACTTGCTTTTCTTGTATCCTGGTTTAACTCTCTTGTCTTTTGGTGAACAGATAAAAATATTGGTCAAGTTCCTTTTATATGGACTGAACAGTGCTTATTTCATAAGTTTCCTTGCTTCCAACAAGCCTAAGCAATACCTTTTCATTACTGAAGACTCTGTGGAGAAAAAGATGTATTCACATTAAATAACAAGATAATACCCTTTTCTACACTGTGGACCCCAATGGTCAGAGCTAAGGAGTGAGAATTCCTAGCAAGACTTTGTTTGGCTGAATTTGATGAAAGGGAGATATACAACTGGGAAAAGGCTAGGTGCTTAGTCACAGAATGTTGGAAGGGGTGGACTGATATCCCCTCCACCCCATAGAACAAAGTGAGGGAGAGGTTTGAGAAGATGGTTGAAAATGTCTGAGAGGAAGCATGGGTGTGGCAGGTGTCATAAGAAATGAACACTCGGGGAAGACAAGTATTTTAAGGGAATTTATAGGAGTGCTTTAGCATAAAGTCATCTTTTTCACCTCTTTGTAAAAACTTTAGAATTACTGCTATATCCATAAATGCCTTGCCTTCACTGTTGGATGTGTGTATGCATACATGTGTGTAAGGATGTGTCATAGGGCAGATTTTATGGGGCAGTATTCTATGTGTGAGCTGGGTGAGAGTGGAACCACATTTAATATCTCTTAGTTTTCCTCTCTATTAGCACATCATCTCCTTTATATAATAAGACTAACACTTATTCAATAGTTATTAACTGAGTATTTACTACATACCAAACACTAGTAAGTGCTGGGGATACATTGCTGCGAAGAGCAAAGAGCAAACATGGTCCTTGGAGAGTTTGTATTCTAGCCAGGAAGAAAGAGCATAGAAAATAGAAATAACAAAATAACCAATAAGTATATTATAAGATAGTTTAGATGGTTAGAGTCAATGTGGAAAAAGTAGGTGTACTAGAGAAGCAAGGTAAGGAGTTGTGAGTGGGAGAGGATAGGATACTGTTTCAGATAGTTTTCAGGACTGGTCTTACTGAGGTGACGGCTGAGAAAATTCTTGAAAGCTGTGGAGGAGCTGGTCATGCAGATCTCTCAAGCAGCTTTTTGCACAAGGACACATTCAATGCAAAGGGCGTGATGTAGGAGTGTGACTAGTCTGTTTGAATGAAGCGAGGACAATATGGTCAGATTAGAAGAAGAAAGGGAAGAGTAGTAAGAGTTGAAATTAGAGAAATAACAGGAAGTAGGGAGGGCAGATTACACAGGACTCTCTCAAGCTCTTTGGCTTTTGCCTGAGAGAAATAGTGAGCTGTTGTAGGTTTTTCAATATAACATAACTTGGGACGCCTGAATGGTTCAGTTGGTTGTAAGTTCCCGCCTTTGGCTCAGGTCATGATCCCAGGGTTTTGGGATGAGTCCAGCATTGGGCTCCTTGCTCAGTGAGAAGCCTCCTTCTCCCTCTGCCTGCTTCTCCTTCTGCCTGCTGCTCCCCCTGCTTGTACTCTCTCTCTGACCTATAAGTAAATATAATCATAAACAAATACATACAACCTGGCATATGTTTTTGTTTTTATTTTTTTCTGGTTTATGTTTTTAAAGGATCCTCATTAACTAACTCACTACAAGATATTAAATTGACCATTGCTCCCAAAACATTTGCTAAATTTTAAAACATCTGCATGAACATAACATATACAATCTAATCAAAATGAACATAATGATGGTAATATGTACTTGCCTTACTAGATCAAAACACAGAACATGAGTTCTAGTTTTAACATAGCTCCTGAATAGTCCTTGAGTTGGTCAATTTCGTTCACCTTTTTAAGGGCTTTGTAATTTAAATTTCAAAACAAGGATTCAGGGTCTCATTGTTTCCCAGAAATTTCTCATTTTTATACCATACTTAATATAGAATGTAAGCTCCATAAAGAGTTTATGTCACGTTTTTGCTGCCTTTCCAGACAGACCTCATTGCTTATCACTTTGCAAATATGCAATAATCTCTGTCAAGTGAATTTTATTTAATTATTTACTTAATTAGTAATTAAATGATTATGAATCATGAATAATCATGAATAAATGATTATGTGTTGAACATATTTTCTGTAATTATGTTTTTATAGTTGTTATAATTATTGTCCATTACAAAATGTAATTTATTTAGTAACTGAAGTTAATATAAAATAATTAGTAACCTTCAGAGGATTATGTGAATAATTATGCACATTATGCAAAGAGTTTCAAAGCACACACATTTTATGAATCGCATTAGCAGACATATTTGAAAGGAATAGCTGTAGAAAATATGGACAGTTTCAATTTTTAAAATTTTATCCTGGTTATTGTCCCCAGCATGTGTACCCGTAAGAAAAAGTTGCCCTCAGGCACGAATAGAAACAACGAGTAAAGAAAAATTCTCAATGTCCTTTTGAAACAAAAAGTACATTCTTATATCCAAGTATAACAGAATGTTCACTAAATACAATTTCAGAGAACAAAGATCAACCAGTATACAACTCAAGGAGTTGAATATAGAATTGAAGGAGATTGAATTTTATTATTTCAAATAATTAAGTTTAAAGAATGTTTTGAGTTTGTAACAGTAACATATGAAGCTCTGTTTGCATCTGATTTATATATTCCTTTCAACTGTATATGACTTATACAGTGAAGTGTTTATAGGAAAAACAAAACAAAATACCTAGCAAAGCATGAAACCATGGTGGTTTTATGGCTCCTGTAAACAGTAAATAAATACAAGACTGTGCTAGTTGAGAGATGTCATCTACCATGAACTTATTATTTCAGTGTCTTTAAGGCATTATTTAACATTAGATAGAGTTGTAGTTTCTATCATATAGTTAAGACTCTTTCATAAGGCCCCTGTGTGGCTTAGTGGGTTAAGCATCTGCCTTTGGCTTAGGTCCTGATTCCTAGGTCCTGAGTGGAACCCCAGGGAAGGCTCCCTGCTCAGCCAAGAGTAAACTTCTCCCTCTTCCTCTGCCCCTTTCCACCTTCATTCTTGTGCTCCCTCTCTCTTATTCAAATAAATAAATAAAATCTTTTTTAAAAAAAGACTCTTTGACATCTATTACTCTTTTTGATCCATAATAGTAGCAATTGAGAAACTACCAAATAAAATCTGCTTTTCTTGCCATGATAGAATGTACTAGAATGACTTGATAAGCCTGCAGGAAGATTGACTCTCAGATGGAAGCAACTATTCAGGGATGTCTGGGTGGCTCAGTCAGTTAAGCATCTGCCTTTGGCTCAGGTCATGATCCCAGGGTTCTGGGATCCAGACCTCCTTAGGCTCCCCACTCAGCTTAAAAAAAAAATGCCACAATTATGCCACAATTCCTAATTTACTGATGAAAAAATGGGAAAAATGACTTGAGGTGATTTACCCCAAGATCTCATATGTGAAGGTTGGATTTGCTTCATGAACCAATATTTCCCCATTTAAATTCTAGGAATTTGCCTATACCTGAAAGACACAATCTGAGTGTGAGGGATAAAATAAGGAGGTTTACTGCATAACCTTTAAATTTAATAAGATGTAAAATAAACTAAGAATATCTCTGTGAATGGTCTAGAAATAAAGAATATTTGTCAGCTTAAATAAAAATAAGTAATTAAAAAATATTAATAAGTAATTAAATAATAGTAAGTAATAATAACAGTAATAATAAATAAAAGAGTGGTTTACACTTGGGGAAAGCATTAAATGTTAGTTTTCATAAAATGAATATGTGTAAAAATGCCAATATGCATATAGAGTGAAAACATGAGCACATCATTAATTATAGTTCAATGGAATAAAGCAGGGCCTCAGCAAACTTTCCCTTAAAGAGTCAGATAGTACATATTTTAGACTTTTCAGGCCAAGAGGTACATTGAGGATTTAATATAAGTTTTTGTGATATTACTTAAAAGGTGATCACTGAAAAATGTAAAGACTATTCTCACCCTGTGGGCCATACAAAAACAAGAACAGCCAGATTTGGCACATGGGCTATATATAGTTTCTGGCCCTGGAAATTGTGTATAAGGGAGTAACCATGGGAAATCTGGCAGCACTTCCACTTTTCTAGCTGAAGTCTTGATCCTTGCTTTTGAAACTAGAAAGTCAGATATACCATATGATTTTGTTCTGGAACTGGTGTTTCTGCTCTGTGCTTTAATGTTCTGGCCTTGACTTAGTTTGACCTCCACGGAAAAATGGGGGAATGCTCTCTCAACTGTGTGTTTCTAGCATATGCCAAATCCTTGGGAAAGATTAGCTGCTTTTATTATTATTAGTCACAGTATTAATTAATGTCTGTGTATGGAAACTGCTGTAAGAGATTGTTTCTTAGCCATAAACATTAGAAAAAGCTTTGTTTCTGTGGGGAAAATGATAAGCTCTCGGACTAGTTGGCTTCATAGATGTGTGCCCTGAGCACTAAGGTAGGGTCCCACCTTCGCTGGGTTTTACTCCTAGTTTTAATGTTTTATTGTTGCTGTCTTCCAATTCTAAATGTTTTTTGGACAAGGGTTCTGCGTTTTCATTTGGCACTGGGCTCTGAGAATCACATAGTAGATCTATATGGGTCTTCAAAGACAATGTACCATCCATAGGTGATCATTTTCCATTTCCGTGTTGGTTACCATGGAACTCAGTGAAATTTGTATTCCAAAATTAATAACAATATAGGAATTTATGAGCAATATGCCTAAAAGCAGACTTTCCTCCTTGATACCATTTTGTTTCTAATATATTTTCTTTAAACCTGATTTTTTTCCTTTGCTTCACTTTCATTGTATGAATTTTATTTTATTTTACTTTTTTAAGATTTTCTTTATTTACTTGAGAGAGAGAGAGAGAGAGTGAGGGAGAGTATGAGAGGGGAGAAGGCCAGAGGGAGAAGCAGACTTCCCATGGAGCTGGGAGCCGGACACAGGACTCGATCCTACAGCCATTCCCCACTATGACTGTTCTTTGAAGACATGCAAATTTCCACAATTGACTCTACATTACAGTGTCTAGTAAAAGTTATTATGGCAGTGATACCAGTGCTAGCTTCATTCTCTCTGGACTAATTATGTTGGCTTGCTCTTGAGATCTATATGTCATGGGCTGTCCCCAAGAAGTTATAGGCTCCTTAAGCCCTTTCAATGAATTGGTAAGCACCTAATTATTTTTGCTGAATTCTTTCTTGTTTAAAATGCACAAATGGTTTGTTTTCTTTATAGAACTCTCAATGAATCAGGGGTATAGGAAGAAATTTAAAGGGCTTTTTGTCATTTATAAAGTCCGTAAGACATTGTGGCATGCATAGATTCCATGAACAACTATATATCTTCGGATACTGAAACATACCAATAGAAATACATTGCTCTCTCATTGCAACACAAATGATCTAACAGCTTAGATCATTAACAAATGATCTAACTATGGTAAATGCTGGCCAGGTGTTCACTATTACCATTCATTATCCTGGACGTGTAGAAACACTACATTTCTCACTGTATTTTGCAATGAAAGTGAGGCCATGTGATTCTTTTTTGGTCAGGAGGAGAGTGGAAATGATGTGTGTGGTAGCATGTTAGCAAGCCAGCTCCATGGGAAAATTTATAAAGAGGAAAAAAGAAGTATTATTTGAAATATTTGTCAACTTTTCTTGTGTAAGTATATTGTGATTGATGGAGAGTTATCAAAGTGATATCAGTAAACTTGGAGATGGGAGGAGATAAACAAAATTTACTCTTGAAAACCAGTTTGTGCCACCTCCAACACATCACTGGATTCACATGACTCCATAAGTAGTCATTAAACCACCCATGCCCTCTTCCCCTTTTGTGGATATCATGGAGGCCACATTTTAGAGATAGACTATATCATGGGAGGGAGGTTGGCTTGAATCCCAAGTCCTGTATCAGTCTGTGATGTGAATGAGAAATAGAACACACAGAATTTTAAAGATTTCTGTTACTGCAACAGAGACTTGCCTTGCCTTACTCTGTCCTGGCTAACACCGTTGCTGTGGAGCACTGATGCAAACTGATGATGGTACCCAACAGAGAGCAGTCCTTAGCAAAATCTGTAGCAGAAACCAATCCTCAACGGAGACTCTGCTGTCTTAATGGAACCCTTGGGTGTATGTCGATAGGGAAGCTGCAATGACTAGTGGATAGCCAAAGCTCACAGTCAGGATGGATTTGTTTATAAGCACGTGTTAATTCACATCTGGAGGACTCCAGAATACTTAGGAGTTGGGCTCCGCAGAAACGTCTGCCCTTGTGTTATGTAGATTGGGTCATGAAATCCATGCTTTCTTTCTATGAATGTGATGCTGCTTATACTTATAGGATGTTAAGAATGGAAATCACATCTGTTATTTTTTTGTTCCCATTATAATACAATTTATGATTTTTAAATTTCCTATTAATGAAGTCAGTTTATCAATCTATAGATGTTTAAATTATTTCCACTGATGTGTTATAGGAAAACTTTTTTTTTTTTTTTTTCCTTTGAAGTGGAAAGAACTCCTTGCTCACTGTGTCCTAGAAGAGGTGCAATAACTTACCTGCTGGGTGAATTTAGGAGAAACTAAATTCCCGGCCTGTTCCTTCTCCTTTCTTTGAGTTAGCCTCCTAGGAGACTGCAGTCTTTTCTTTTCCTCTTCATGCCACACACAACTTAAAAGGCCTGCTGGGTTCTAATGTTTGCTCAAAGCCAACATTCATTTAAGGGGAAAAAAAAAAGTATATATATATATACATATATATATATATGTATATATATATATATATGTATATATATATGCGCAACATTCTTCAATATAAGCTTGATCAGTAACAAAGGTAACGCCCAGCCCTCCTGATGTGACTTAACCCTTTGTTTAATTTCTCAAATGGTTCTACTTTTAAGCAGAGAAAGTGGTGCTATTGAATGGTTCCCACATCAAATATGAAATGGCAAGCTGAGAATCTGGTTTATAGTTTTTAATGTAATATATTTGCAAGAGGAGAAAAGTATCCTCTCTTTAGGTCTCAATTTAATGACTTATAAATTACAAATAACAGTAATATTAAGGAGAATGAAAAATTTCATCAATATCAAGAGACATAACTGAGGGTCAAAGAAAATTCTTAACTGAAGACAACGGAAGTCTCTGAAACATGGTATTTGTTGGGAATGCATATTTATCAGGGGTTGATGCAACCCCAAGGAAGTGTCCTCTTGCTGAAATCCTTAGCAGAAGGAAACAAGAGAGCTTAGAAGGGATAATAAAGAGCTCTGCTGTATTGGGTTTGACATTATGGGCAGGAAATGTCCTAGGAGATAATTTCTTCATTGTGGGTCAGTATAACCAATTAAGGGATAAGAGCTGAAGTAGATCTTTTCATGCAGAAATATGCTGGAAAAAAAAGAAGTGAAGCACTGAGATTTGAGGTGGAGTAGAGGAAAGAGATATATCATATTAGTGTTTCACACAGGAGTGAGGTTGGATGTTGTTGAGTCAGCCCACAGCAATTGTCCAACTAATGAAAACTGCAACAGGAACAAAAATTGATTTCTCTTTCACATTACTCTGGGTGAAAGGGAAAACAATTAAGAAGATTAATGTATCAGGAACACTTGACAATAATTATTTTCATATCTATTCCATAGCTAATAATCTTTTAGTTATTTAGCAGCTTGATGAAAAGTTAAATAGAATTTGCAGAATGGATACATGATGAATGCAGAAAAATTATTAGATGATCAAAAATAAATTTGCAGAATTTTTCTCTCTGTGCTCTGGTATGTAAAGAGCTATAAGACATTATTCTCATTTTACAACAAGAAAAGCTAGAAAAACTGAAATTTAACAGTTTATTTTGAGCCCATTAAAAAACTGAGTTCACAAAGCAAACGACCACCCCAATATCCAGAGAGATACAGCCAATATATACTTATCTGAAACAAACAAACAAACAAACAAACAAAAAAAAACAGCTGATAGAACTGGATTCTGAGAGGAACATTTAAGTGGTAATACTGGCAAAATGCTGGAGACTGAATATAGTAGTATCATAGTGAGAAACTCTCAGGGGACCTCACTCTTTGGGGAGCCCCTTCTCTAGCTTTGATGGATTTACCTCCAAAGGCTCTATTTACGTCTTACCATGAAGATTTGAGAAAAGTTCCATGGCTCTGGCAAAAATAGAGGAAGAGTAATTATTTTGACAATGACTCAGTTTCCTTAGGAATAAAAAAAAAAGTATGCTCCAGAGATAAGTGCTCTGTTCGAACTTTATCAAGACTGGGGAAGGAGAATTCCTCACATTACAAACTCCTGGAGCCTTCCTGCTTCAACCAAGGTTGGGGAGAGGAATGTTAACAGTATCCATAACTTTAAAGAAATGTATTGGGAACACCAAACCAGGGAAGAAAATAGCGGAACAGGAAAAATAAACCAACAAACAAAGACCTGGCAGAAATTCGAGAAGGACACTGTTTAGAGACGTAGGTCCATGAAAGACTCAGGTTTAATTGGGGGATTATTCTCCCTCCCCCACACTTTACCACCACACCAACAGTGCTTCATTATGCGAGGAGTGGAGCACAGGAGAAAGATCTGCAGACAGAGACTTCTGAAGAGAAGTACTCAGGGCAGTTCCAAGTTGGAACTGGAATTAAAAACAAGAACACTAGAGGAATTTGATGCACCTGGCACCTACAGTTTTAACAATCATTTAACATAGTCCAATTCTAAACCAGATTAACATAAATCTTAACGCTGAAACCCTATTTATCTCAGTTTTCATTACCCACTACAACATGCCTTGCTTTCAACAACAACAACAACAACAACAAAAATTATAAAGTATGTAAAAGACAAGAGATATAAAACCAAGAGTCTGAAGAAAGAAAAGAGTCTTAAGAACCAGGAACAGAGATAAGTCACAGATTTTGGAATTATCACCTTTCAAAAACTATGATCGACATGTTAAGAAATCTAATGGAAAAAGTTGCCAGCATGCAAGAAAATATGAAGAATGTAAACAGCGAGATGGAAAGAAAAAAAGAATAAAAAAAAAAAAAAAGGAAATGTAAATTAAAACACTGTACCCGAAAGAAGAATGGCTGTAGTGGGCTTCTCGGGTGAGTCAACATGCTTGAAGAAAAAAAGCTCAGGGAGCTTGAAGATAGGAACTTCCCAAAAGGAAATGCAAAGAGAGAGAAAAGTAAAAGAGCAACAACAAAAAAGAACAGAATGCAAAAGAACTGTGGAACAATATAAAAAATATATCATATTAAAAAATTGTAATGCAGGAGGAGAAGAAAGAGAGAAAACAGGTGAAGAGGTATTTGAAGTAATAGTGACTAAGAACTTCACAGAATTAATGACAGACACCAACAACAGATCAAATTAGCTCAGACTACCAAACAGGATAAACACTAAACAAAACAAAACAACAAAACCCTAAATACTTACATAACTCTAGGTACATGGAATTAAAACTGCAGAAAACCAGAATACAAGAGAAAATCCTCAAAGATGGCAGAGGGAAATAAGTAACCTTATGTAGAGAGAAACAAGGATAAGCTCATAGTGTACTTCTCATCAGAAAATACGGAAGGAAGAAAACTTGGTTTCTAGTAGTTTTAATGAATGTTTAGCCCCCTTACTCTGTTACCTCAATTGTCACGTGAATGAAAGTGGTTCTTTAAAAAGCTTACTCTGGGGTTACATGGGTGGTTGAGTCAATTGAGCATCTGACTCTTGGTTTCAGCTCTGGTCATGATCTCAGGGTCGAGATGAAGCCCTGAAATGGGCTTTGCACTCAGTGGAGAGTCTGCTGCAGATGCTCTCTCTCTCCCTCTGTCCCTCCCCATTAACTCTCAACACCCACCCCGCTTGTGCTCCTCTCTCTCTCCAAAAAACGACAACAACAAAAACTTACTCTATGCATTTAGAAATTCAATGTTTTCAAAGTATACCTTTGTTTTCATGACATAACTACCCCTTAAGAGACTTCTCAATCTCCGGGTGCATGTTCATATCGAGAGAATCATGGAGGAATTGGGGCTGGCATTTCTGTTTACACACAGATCAGAATCAAATGCTTTTCTAGAAACCATTGCCACTGCCTTCTCTTTAGTCAGTTGCTACACTGTAACTTTATTTCTTAGAAACAACGGTGGGTGCAAATGGGGGAAGGAAAATGTAATCATTCTTCTTATAGTTCCCTTAAGACAGTATTAGGTGGGTAACTAGTGAAATGGTGACCAAAAGCTTAGTTTCAGATCAAGCCTCAGGCTTTATCTATCTCTTGCCCAGGGTTACCTCTTCTGAGCTGTCTTCTCAAGAAACAAAGCTCTTTGGCATTGATCTTTTCTCCTTCTGCCTGGCCAATTTTTCTAGATAGTGTGTTCTACCCAAAAGAGGTACTTCTTAAAATTGAATTTTATTTAAAAAGTGGTAAACATTAATTCAGGACAACTTTGTAAAAAAAAAAAGAAAGTAAAAACTAAGCTCACTCAATATTTTGGTTTTAGGAATTAATCAATATAAATAGTTTAATTTTTTTCATTGGCTTTCTAAACTCTTTCAGCAGTCATGTATGGTATATGGATTTTTTGCTTTTTTTTTTTTTGACTTATTGATACACCACAATTTTAAATGCTTTCCTCGACAATGAGTATTTTTTAATATATATGCTTAAAGGCTACAACATAGTGCAATATTTAAATGTAACATAATTAAGACACTGCTTTTCAAATCACTGGCTATTTATTTTCCAATTATTTGCAATTTCAAATAATAGCAACATTTGTTCACAAAATATGTCTGTGTGGTAGTTAAGGCAGAACAGCCCTTATCTGAATGGGAATGATGACTTCTACTTCCTTGCTTTAATCGAAAGTGATTGCTAAAGAGTCATAGTGGGATCTTTAAATAGATTTAGAGGCAGCTCAATATCTCTGAGAGCCATGAGAAATTTTTGGTCTTAATAAAGCTATTTTCTTTGGCAGAATCATGTTTTGTATCTCATTAAAAACCCTTCTTTTTGTGTCCATAAACTCCTTAATAGATAGAGAAATCCCAGTGCACACATTTGTGATATATTTTTTTATAACTTACATTACCAAAAATGTTAAAATATTGGCTGAAAATTTTATGATTTTATAGTGTTTTGTTCTTTTTAATTCAAGATATGACTTTAAAGTTAGCTTTTTGGCAGGGGGGAGCCAGAGAGAGCACACATGAACACGGGAGGGGCGGGAAGAAAGGGAGAGATATATCTTAAGCAAGATTCCTGCTAAGGATCCAAGGCTCTATCTCACAACCCTGAGATTTTGACCTGAGCTGCAATCAGGAGTTGGTGGATTAACCCACTGAGCCACCCAGGTATCCCTAAAGTTAGCATCTGAGCATACAAACAGAACAATTCTTCTTCACACATAATCTTAGCTAAAAGGTCATGACTTATAAGCAATGATTTAAAAGGCAATTCTTCATTTTGAGTTAGACTGAGCTTTTTTCTTTGATGACAGAAAAAAAAGAGTGCTGATTAATGTCTAACTTTGAACCCTATAGGAAAAGTTTAATAAATGCTCAAATCTTTTTAAAAGATAAATCACCACACCCAGTACTCCATGCAATATGTGTCCTCCTTAAGAAAAATAAATAAATAAATAAATCGGCCAACTTTATGACCATAGTTATCAAGTATAACTGATTGGGTATACTAAGTTAAATGCCACATTTTAATAAAGCAAATTAGCCTTGCTAACTAGACTTCCATACCCTGTAAATACTTTATATTGTTTATCCAAAGATGTTTCATTTAAATTACTGTTAACACATTACAATTAACTCAGCCAGTCCATTGTAAAACCATTAAGTGCTGTTATAAAGTGTTAACCCAAGTATAAGGCTATCAGAAGACAAAGAGCGCCAAAGAATATATATAAGTGAAGGAAATGTAACAAGTATTTGTTTCTTCCTGGATACATCTGTACCTTGTTTGCAGCTTCTACTCAGCATTATGTGGGACTAAACCATACTTTCCACTTACTTATAAATGGCACAAGAAACTTGACACAATCATTTTACAAATTTCAGCCTGGAAGTGTGTAGGTTTCATGTTTTCCATTTCCTCTGACCTTTTCCCTCCCATCCAAACTATGAAGGGCAAACAGTATGCTACGGTATGCTTATTTTTATTTGTTTTACTGTTTGAGGCTTTTGATTTTCAATGAGATCGACTTTAGGAATAACCTTTTCAATCAAAATGAAAGAATAAGACCTCTTAACAAGAAAGGGAAGTATAATTATGAGGAATAAAGGAGTTTAAGAGAATCAGGGATTGCAAAATAAAGAAGGGAAGAAAACAGGAGAGCATAAACATAAGAAATAATTTAGCAAGTCAAAATTCCCAGACACTTCTTTGAGAGTGTTTAAGTATTTCAGTGAAAATAGGCAAAATGGAAGTGATAGTATTTGGAAAATCTAACCTACTTATGTAAAGAGCTGAGATCAAATTACTACAAAAATCTCAAAATAAAGAAACCACAAAATACAGAATTTCAGTTATTTCAATGACATTTTATTGTGGTAGGTAGCAGGATGTTTTATTGCTCCCTATTTGGGAAGTATATTTAGAGAAGGTTATCAAGATATTCTTACCATACTTCTTCTATTAATAATAATGGCATGTGAGGGATGCCTGGGTGGCTCAGTCGGTTAATAATAATGGCATGTGATTTAAAAAAAATAAAAGAATTACTACCTTTTTTGGAAACATAAACATCCATCAAAGTCAGTTGTGTTAAAAAAATTTGTCACACCCATTCAACAAGAATGGTAACTTTGTGTAAGATAAAATAATAAAATAGCATAATAGTATAATATTATATAACTATGTAAGTTTTACTAATATACTGTTTACTTGATAGAAAGTGGAGGGTAAGATACAAGCCTCAGAAAGCTGTATGTGTATGTGCAAACATTTGTTTAAAGAATTCTTTTACCAAAAAAAAAAAAAAAGAATTCTTTTACATGTATAGGATTTCTATGGAAGAATCCATAAATGCCCATATACACAAACCTACATACACAAAGCTAGTGACAATGGTTGACTTCTAAGTTAGCTAGGGGAGAAAAAAAGAGAGTTTTATTTTTACTTCATACATTTTATGGTGTTTTAATTTGTAAGGACAAACATTACTTTTTCACAAAATAGATTAATTTTTAAAAGTCTTGCTACCAGCACACTTATTGTGTTGAGTTTTTTGTCAAAATTGTGGATAAATGTATAGAAACTTATTTTCTATTGTGTCATACCTCACTACATCTTCTCAATATTTTTTAAAATAAAAAATCAAAAAATAAAATAATTTTTATAAATCAAATACTATAATATGAATTAGAAGAGTTATGTGATCAAAACACATCAAAGAAATATATTTGTAAAGGATAGAATCCTCTTTAAAGTGATGACTTGGTTATAGTTCCAAATAAATTATGGAAATTTTAAATGATAACTCATATTTGACCATTTTTTGATAACTGATCAATTAATTCATGTTTTCTATAAGAATATGAGTTGGTTTATGATTTTCTAGATCCATTGAGTCAATAAGCAAATACTTTTGTAGCTATAACATCCTAAGAATTTGCAGCTATAACATCCTAAGCCGGGAATAAAATGAAGAGCAGGATGTTCATGGTCCCTATCCTCAGGTGATGACACTTCTAGAGCAGAGGAATAAATTAAGAAACATACCCACAAAATATTTAGTTAGGAATCTAGAGAGTGAAGTAAATGTTCTGATAGTTTATGGTAAGACAGGGAAAATATCTGTAACCTGCACATTCATGATGAAGGAAAGAAGGCTCTCCAGGTATAGAATGATCCTTACACATTTTCCCAAGCCTGCATTTTGGCTTATGACCAGACTTCCCAAGTTCAGTAGAAGCTTGCTCACCACCACTGGCTGCATTTGAGGCATCTCCACACCTCAGAGAAGGGATACTATCCTCAGAAAGGAGAAAATTATAGTCCCCCCACTGTTAAAACCAACTGATGTCTTTTGGGATGATTGATCCTTGAGTCATCATTGACTTTAGATAGTCTTCCGGTCCTTAGTCTAGCCCTGTGAGTCCCAGAAACCACAATCTGATAACATCAGCAAATTTTCCAAAGGTTGGGCTATTCAGTTTTAAATCGTACCACATGAACCACTTTAAAATCCAATTTAGGCTAAGATATATCAAGTTTAAAACACTTCCTTTAGGTTTTCCTTGTGAAGGATTCAAAATTTTAGACATAGTCTTTCCCAAGGTTCTGTGACCTGTGCTTATGTATATATATTTGAATTTTACTAAGGCTCGATTAGCTTTATAGGAAATATGAATGGAGTAATAGGAAGTTCTTAAAATATTGCTAACTTTTACTGAGTGCATTGTATAAGCCAGACATTTATCTAAGCACTTTTCACATAACAACTGAGTTGTTCCTCAAAAGCAGTTTAATCATACGGTTAGTAGAATTATTCTTTCTTTGTAGATGACCGAAAAAGAACACAGAGGAGATAAGCATCTTACCTGGAGTCCAACATCCAGACAATGTTGTTACTGACATTCAGACTCAGTGTACATGACTGCAGAGGGTACATGCCGCCAACCATTACCCCAAACAACCTCTTAGATTTGGGAAACTGCCTTTCTTCTGAATGAATCATCCTAGTTTTTCCTGATGTAGGTATAATGAAAGAAAACATGGAGGAGAGTGCTATGTGAAATTTTATGTTTGTAAAATATGAAAACACTTTTAAAGGATGCAACAGGAAAAAAAAAGCATTGAGAAGTACATGAATAATTACATAAAGTAATAGAGAAAAATCTGCTGCTGCTCTGAAAGTGGAGGGGACAAAAGAGAGGAAAAACACCAACAAACTACATTAATAACAAGTCATGATTTGAATTGTGTGCCCCACCTCAAAAATCATGTTCAAGTTCAAACACCTAGTAAGTCAGAAGTGATCTTCTTTGGAAATAGTTCATTTAAAATAAATTAATTAATTATAATTAGTTAGTTAAAATAAGACCATTTAGGGTGGACTCTAATCTAGTATGACTGATGTGTTATAGAAAGGGGAAAACTGTACACAAGCATAGTACAGGGAGAATGCCATGTGAACAAGAAGACCACAATTTATAAGACAAGGAGTGAATCTGGGACAGGTTCTTTTCTCACATCCCCCAAAAAGAATCAATCCTGCCCATGAATCAATCTCAGATTTCTATTTTCAGAAATTGTGAGACAATAAATTTCTCTTATTTGAGCTCTCAGTTTGTGACACTTTGTTATGGCATACCTAGCAAACTAAAACATAAGGCATAGAATTTTCAACCAATGGCATTTAAAAAAATAGCAATATGCAACTACAAAATGAGGTATACAACTTTAAACTTCATTAAAATATTTCAAAAGCCTATTAGTGGAGTTTTCCAGAATTTTAAGTTGAATTATTTTAACATGATAATGGTATTCTTTACAATGTGTAGACTCATCAAATTTCAGTAGTGTGATGGTTTATTTTATGTGTGAATGTTACTGAGCCATGGGATACCCAGATTAAATATTATTTTGAGAGTTTCTGAATGAGATCAGCACTTGAAATGGGAGACTCAGGTAAGTTGCCATCTCCAGTGAGGCTGGGCAGCATCCAATCTGTTGAGGACTTAAATACAACAAAAGGCAGAGGTAGAAGAAATCCCCTTTATCTTCTTGCTGACTGCCTGAGCTGAGACATTAGTCTTTTCCTGATTTTGTACTAGGATTTAAGCCATTGGCTTCCCTTGGCCTTGAACTTGGATTGGAATTCCAACACTGGCTTTCCTAGGTCTCTAGCTTGAAGATGGCAGATACTGGAACTCCCCAATGTACATAATCACATGAACCAATTCTGATAAATCTCTCTCTCCTCTTCATCTGCCCACATTCCCCACCCAAATACATAGTGTTTTCATTTTTTTGGAGAACCCTGATTAATACAAGTAGTCATAATTGGAATTCAACTAACTTTTGTGTTTATACTTTCAATCCGTAAAACTGACCAGTTTTCAACTAGATTATTTACCTTTCATTGTTGAATGTTAAAAGTTGTTTATATATTAAATAAAAAACACTTCTCAAGTATATGATATACAAATATTTTCTCCCATTTTTGTGGATTGTCTTTTCACTTCCTTGATGTTATCCTCTAAAACATAAAACTTTCATAGTCATGAAGTCTAATTCATCTATTGTTTTTCTCTTCTTCTTGTGCTTTTGTGTTACAAAACTCATTGGCTTACATAGGCTACAGATATTTAGAACTTATATGTTCATCTGAAAGATTTATAATTTTCATTTTTACATATAGATCCATGGTTCATTTTGTGTCAACTTTTGTGTATGATGTGAAGCTGCTATCTGGCTTCATTGCTGTGCATGTGGCTCTCCACTTGTCCCAACATAATTTGTTGAAAAGACTGCTTTCCCTTTCTTTGGTAACCTTACCAAAAGACAACTGATTATAAATACATTATTTGTGGATTTAAAATTACATTTATTTATATATCTATCCACATGCTATCTATAATGTCTTCTTTAACATGCCTTTGTAGTAAGTTTAAATTCAGGAAGTGAGGGCCTATCATCTTTGTTCTTTTTCAGGATTATTTTGGCTATTCAGGGTCCCTCATATTGCCCATGAATCTGAGTATATACCCTTTTTCAATTTCTTAAAAGAGAAGCTTGGATTTTGATAGGGAATGTATTACAGTTGTAGATTAATTGGGGAGTTTTGATATTTTAATAATAATCTAATACATAAATATGGGATGTGTAATCAACCATCTTTAATTTCTTTTAATGATTTTTTTTTTAGTTTCCAGTGTATATGCCTTTTCTTCTTTTATTAAATTTATTCCTAAAGCACATTTTCCTTCTTAATGTTATCATAAATACAGTTGTTGTCAAGGTCTGTCCATATTGTAGCATACATGAAAAACTTCATTCCTTTCTGCTGCAAATAATATTTCACTGTATGTATATACCACTTTTTCTTATCCATTTATCTCTTGGTGAACATTTGGGTTGCTTCCATCTTTTGACTGTAGTGAATAATGAACAATGTCATACAAGTATCTGTTTGAACTTCTCTTTGCAACTATACTAAGTATATACCAAGAGAGGAACAGCTGGGTCACATGGGTAAGTCTATGTTTAATTTTTTAAGGAAGTACTAAACTATTTTCTCCATCAGCTGCCCCATTTTACATTCCCATTAGCAGTACCTGGAGGTTCAAATTTCTACACATTCTAATACTTGTAATTTTCTCTTTATTCTAGTTAGAGCTATTCTGGTAAGTATGAATTGGTATGTCATTGGGATTTTGATTTGCTTTCCCTAATAACTAATGATATTAAGCATCTTTTTGTGTGCTTGTTACTTATTTATATATCTTCTTTGAAGAAATATATATTCAAGTCCTTTGCAATTTTAAAATTCGTGTTTGTCTTTTTGTTGCTGTGTGGTAAATATTCTTTATATATCCTGAATATTAAGCCTTATTAGATATATAAATTGCATGTATTTCCTCCTGTTCTCTAAATTATTTTTTCACTTTCTTGATAATGTCCTTTGATACACAAATTTTTAATTTTGATAAGGTTCAATTTGCATCTTTTCTTTAGTTCTTCATGCATTTGGCACCATATTCCATTCCAATGCCAAATTCAAGATCGAGGAACTTACTTCTATGTTTTATTCTAAGAGTTTTATGATTTTGATTTTATATTTAGGGTCATTGATTCATTTTGAAACAGTTGTTGATACTCTAAGGTCAAGAGTCCAACTTCATTCTTTTCCTGGGAAAGTCCAGCTGTCTGAGTTCCATTTGTTGAAGAGACTACCCTTTCCCCATTGACTATAATTGGAATCCTTGTTGAAAATTAGTTGTACAGAGATGAATGAATTTATTTTCATTTTATTGTTAATAAACATTTATAATAAACAATATAAACAATAAACAATGTTTATTGTTAATAAACAATGGCTATCATTTTCATTTTATTGTTGCTACTGGACTCTCAGTTTTATTTCCTTTGGGCAGTACTAGAATACTAACAATATTAAATATTCCAATCTTTCTATCTATTTAGGTCTTCTTTAACTTATTTTAACAGTGCCTTATAGTTTTCATTTAGCAATGAAGATTCTTTTCCTCCCTTGGTAAATTTATTCTTGGATTTTTTTTTTTTTCTTTTAGATAATGTTGTGAGTGGGCTCAACTTACTGATTTTCTTTTTGTTAGCTATGTTCTCAAGAAATACTGGTCTTTAATTTACTTTTCTTATAATGTCTCCATCTAACTTTGATATCAGGATAATACTGACCTCACATATAGGAAGTGTCCTCTCCTCTATTTTTTGGGAGGGGTTTGAGAAGAATTGGTGTTAATTAATTTTTGGATGTTTGCTATAATTCACTTGTGATATCTTAACACTTGGACTTTTCTGTACTGGGAAGTTTGATTATTGATGATAGGTCTGTTGAAACTTTCTTTTTCTTCTTGAGTAATATTAGGTAGTTTATTGTTGCTAGGAATTTTCCCATTTCATTTAGGTTTTCTAATTTTTTGTGCATAATTATTCATAGTACTCTTTTAACAATTCTTCCTGTCATTAGAAATGTGTTTTAATCAATACAAAGAAAAACATGAGGCTTTTCTATTTCCAACTTGTTGAGAAAAATATCTTTTAACTTTTTATATTTATTATGCCTTATCTTTTAATCTTAACATCTTTCCTTCTTGGGGGCTTTGAGGGGCGAGTGTTATATAGAGGGTCAGATTTAAAAATCTGAGGAAGTGGTGATACAACATGGGGGCTTAAGTGGGTAGGAGAAGAATAAATGAAACAAGATGGGATTGGGAGGGAGACAAACCATAAGTGACTCTTAATCTCACAAAACAAACTGAGGGTTGCTGGGGGGAGGGGGTTTGGGAGAAGGGAGTGGGATTATGGACATTGGGGAGGGTATGTGCTTTGGTGAGTGCTGTGAAGTGTGTAAACCTGGTGATTCACAGACCTGTACCCCTGGGGATAAAAATATATGTTTATAAAAAATAAAAAATTAAAAAAAAAATCTGATTCTGGAAATTGTTGACAAAATTCTGACTTTTGTAAGAAAAGTTTATCTTAAGTGAAGACATTCAATGACTCTAACTGTACACTAGTACAGTTAGTATTCATAATCAATATAATAACTGATACCTAATTAATTATGACACCAGTATATTCATTAATAAAGATGAAATATGGAAATTAAAGATATTTTTTTACTTTCACCTGTCATTCAGGGAACCATCAAAAATACAGATGGTATGGGAGAAATCTCTCTTATAATCTCATCATTTGAACATAAATTACAAGTCCCTCTATCCATCTTTCACACACACTTCCAATCAGAGATTAGTGTCTTAATACAACTAAAATTGCCCTTCCTTAAAGGTCTTTAACACTTCTCAATGTAGAAAGTTTTAACATAAAGGAATACTTGCTCTGGAACATTTGGATGAATAATTCTGTGATGAGGAGTGTTAGACATCCAGATATATTGATATTTGCCCAGCTAGAGACATTGTTTGAATGTTTACCTCTGTACCTGTTGAGTATCCTGTCATGTTACCCAACTGCTCAAATAAAGGTGAGCAATAAGTTTCTCTTTGGGTGAAAACCACTGCCTAGATGATGACTCAGATTTTCTTCAAATCTTAAGTTTCTATCATTTCAAATAAGTCTGTGGTGTCCAGGGTTATGAGATCAAATTGTGTTTCTTTGTCACTGGAAATCCCCACTTCAAACCCTAAGAACAGGCCATTCAAAAGCTTTCACTGAGGCAACAGACTTAAGAGAAAAGCATGACTTCATTTTGGCATGATTCGTCTTCAAATCAGGTCAGTGATTTAGAAGTGAATGAGTGGATTGTTCATGGGCACCGGATCAAATTAGACTTTCATTTATTTTTAGAAATTCATTAGACCAATTATGACAACCACAAAGGGATGTCTTATGACTGAGAAGTAAAAACTGTAAGAACAATAATATTCATTGTTAAGTGTGAGATGAAAATTTCTGTGTAGCTTACTCATTAAAACTTGCTTTCTTTTACAAAAAATGTCCCTTATAAAATATAGATTTCAGGTAAAAGGTATTGTACCAAAACATAATTACTGAGTATACAACATGCTGGTAAATTCTGATTGTTTGTAAAATGAATTTAGGTCAGAAATACAAGGGAAACTGAAAATACCAAGTTTCTCTTTTACCATTATGCTCCCAGTTGTGAAAAAGCACTAATTGGGTTTCAAATATGTGAGAACAAAAACTAAAATTATTATATTCTTTGGATTTTATGCCCATATTTAAGCAATTTGCAATTCATTAGAATACTTAATACATAACTTAGTCTGGGAGAAAGGCATAGGCTTTACAGTCTGACTCATTTATGTTGATTCTACTTTTTTTTTTGACTTGGATAATTCCCTTAAGAACCTCAACCATGATTTATTTATTGGCCAAATAGGGACATTAGTCTTTAATGTCTTGTAAGAATAAGACATCAACTAAGTGAAAAAAAAAAAAAAGATATGTGTAAAGTTCCTGGCATATAACTGATTCTACATAAACATTAACTAATTTAATGTAACATCATATAATTTCACATATCTGTAGATGGAAATACATTAATTTTACACTTTGCTTTACAAACCTGTTTTACAAGTGTCATAAAGCAAAGGTATTCTTAACAAAACTACACTTAATTTGCAACAGTTAACCATTCCCTAATCACTTAAGTCTCTCCCTCCATAAATAGCAAAGAATGTATAAGGACTTCCAAAAACAAACAGTACTGGCATTGAAAAGAGCCTTCCCTGGAGTTCCTATGTAGTTGTAATGGAAATCCTCCACTTGAGAAGACAAGTAATCATTCCACCAGACTGAAAAACAGCCTACTGGGCGCCTGGGTGGCTCAGTGGGTTAAGCCGCTGCCTTCGGCTCAGGTCATGATCTCGGGGTCCGGGGATCGAGTCCCGCATCAGGCTCTCTGCTCAGCAGGAGCCTGCTTCCTCCTCTCTCTCTCTGCCTGCCTCTCTGCCTACTCGTGATCTCTCTCTGTCAAATAAATAAATACAATCTTTAAAAAAAAAAAAAAAGAAAAGAAAAACAGCCTACTAACAAATTCACAGTCCACATAAAAGGGTTTGGGTTCAAAAATTTTTTTTTAAATTGGAATTAGCAATTTAAGTTTCTCTCTGGTTATCACATCTATGTTTACTGAGGCAACTACAGAAACTTCTGAGTAGAATTATTTTCCCTTAGCCATTATGTTGGGTTACAGAAACATCTTAATACTTGGCTGTAATGAAACTATTTAATAAAAACCATTAATAAACCAAATATATTTTTCTATTTGGTGGTTTCAGTGAAAATGTTTGTACTCAGAGCTTCTGCCATACAGTTACATTTATATGTTTAATTTGAGGACTTTGGGCTAATCTGATGACTCTGTTTGTAAAGAAAATATTTTGTTTGATCTTTGAGAAAGACAACAGGTGGCATTTATGGAAATTGTTCAGATTTGAAGCCAGTAACTGTATAAGATAAAGTTCCCAAGTGAGATGGTCTTGGTTTCTCACAAATACAATCCTCAGGTCCTCTTTCCATTACTTGAGAAACCTGTTTCAGACTAACATTAATACCTATATAAAATTGATAATGACATAGGTTTTAGAGCTAGATCAATATGATCAGGAACTAGGGATTCAAAGGATTCAGTTGATAACAGCTTTCTTTTTCTGATACTGAAAACATGGAGGCTTTGTTGAGGATGCTGCTGCTGCTGATGACCAGGACAGAACTGTCAGGTCTCAGACTAAAAACAGCAGCGGGGACTATCTGCATTCCTTTTACAGCTGTGGATGACTACCCAGCTTCCTTTTCCTTAGCATGTGTGCATGAATGAGCCAATTATAACTGTCACTAAAATTTCCAAGGCCTTTACAACTAACAAAGAAGCTGTGGTTTCCACTGATCATACCCTGAGCTAGGCATGTACAAATGGAAAGTTGTTAAAAAACAAAACAAAACAACATTGCATGAGTAGCCAAGACAGTAACCAGAAAGCCGAATTTGCATGCAGATCACTCAGTTAGATTAACTTGTCAAGAATACACCAAAACCAAGTTACACTCTAATGAGGTTTTTTTTATAGGAGCAGAATAATGCCTCTAAATAAAGCAGACCTATTGTCTGTCTTGTACCTTGGGTTGTTGCCTGATTACCTGTAGTAAAACAAGCCAGAGTGGGAAAGAGCTGGAGGTCAAAATCACAGTACACCCTGTAGAGCAGAAAGCACTGTAGGGGCAGACACAGGCCTTTTGAAAATCAAAGTAGAGCATGCCAAAATTTAACAGAAGTTTGCATTCCACATAAGCATTCAGAAAACTCTGAGGCAGAGAAGAAGAGTACTCTGGAAGAGAGAAAGTATTGGCCAGGAAAAAAAGGCCACAGATAGAAAGCAAGTCCCTTCACAAGTGTCAATTTGCAATTAAGAACAAAAAGGAGGGACCGGCATGCTCCATACTTCACTAAACCAAGACCTGAGACATAATGCATAAGACTGAGGTCAAGGGCAAATTTATAAAATCATACACTGCCATTTATGTCTTTACTAATGAGAGGATCGCATAATTTCTGTAATGTAGTCAGGGAACTTTTTCTGTAAAGGGTCAGAGGGCAAATATTTTAGGCTTTGTGAATCACACTGTCTCTATCACAATAGACAATTTGTCAATGAATGATCTTGGCTGTGTTCCAATAACACTTTATTTACAAAAACAGGAGGGAGAGCCAGATTTTGCCATTGAGCTGTAGTTCACAGACCTCTGATTTAGATGTAAGAATAGAAACATTGCATGTCACGTGACAACTTAGGTCAGTGCTAGTTAGCCTTATATGGTTAGCATAATTCTGTGCTGGATTTCGGAACCAGAGGAAATGAGTGCCAGGAGAAGTGAGTTACTACACCCCATTTCCTCTCTGGCTTCTCCTACTGTTCAAGCCCTTAGTTACTCCATTCAGCCATACTAGCCTTCCTGTTACTCAAATATCCAGGAAAGCTATATATAACATCAGAGTCTAATCTTGCTGTTACCTCTGTCCAAAATACTCTTCTCCTAGATCAAGGGAAGAATCCCAGTACTCTGAGCTAAAAGAGCAATGGCAGAGTCACAGTATTTGAGTGAGAATCGAGAGTAGAAAAGACATGGGTCTTTACTAAATTAATTTCCTTGATTTTGGGGAAAAAAATTACATGGATAAACACATGAGATTGGGTTGAAAGTGTGTGAATTGTTATCTCACATCAATGCCCATCAGAAGTTAGGAGTACATTGAGAGTAGACCCTAAAAAACTGTGTCAGCCAGCATCCCTCCTTGGCCAACAGCACACATGCACAGTGGGCTAATGATGGAGGTAGCCATGGCAGCTGCTTGGAAGCCCATCCATATGGGCTTCCTATCACAAAGCTGATATGGCTACTGCTGTTGCAGATTATCATTCCTGCCATCACCAGAGGCAATGCTGGAACCTTCTCTCCTGAGGACAACCAACCACTGCAAGGTGATTATTTTAGACTCTTTCCAAAAGGTCAGCAGGGGTCCTCAGTAGGACCCATGTAAAAAGTTTGCTTTTCTTATTCACTGAAGTGCCTAAGGTAGTACCATTAACAGATGGCTTAATGTTATACTGACAGGGAATTCTGTGTTATAAAACCTCAGGCAAAGAAGTCAATTTTATGGTGAATGGTGTAACAATGGACTTAAGCCATTGCATCCTAGATATTACAACACTCAAAAAAGAGTGGCCTGAGAAAATGTTGCAATAGCCTTTTAAAAATGAAGCTAAGGTCACACTTGAAGATAATATTTGTGGGGTTGGATGCTATCCTTGCAGATGCAGAATGTAATTTGACTCCATGGTCATTGAACCAATAAGAGTATAGGAGTCTAGGAGCCAACAGATAACAAATACCACCATTCCTATTTTCCCTACTCACAATGGCCCACGGCTTAGTTTTCAAGAGCTGCTCAAAGGGCATTCCTCAATATGAGCATCTGTTGGAAATGTGAGAAGTTTGAGTCATCCATACCTATTCAGTTAAACCTTTCTTAAAGGTTATTTGGAAACTTGAAGGTAAATACTAGTGAATTAAACAAACAAACAAACAAACCACCAAAACCCTAGAAAATGTGCAAGTGTTTGCATCTATGTGGTAGAACTAAGGATATGCAAACTCCCTAAATATCAATGTTATGAAAGCTAAGATATGAAAACCTTTCAGACAATATGCAAGCTGTTGGAAAGAATATCAATAGAAAAAAAAAAGATAAGCTATTCTAAGTCTTTCTTTTGGTCAAATGTAACCTATAATCTGAGACTGTGGGTCAGTACCATTCCTCAGTTTCAAACACTTGCACCTTGATAGATAGTCGTTGCATATAAAGATAAAAATAATGGAAATGTAGCTATGTCAGTTCCACTGTGGAGAGAAGAGTCTTTTCTGTTGTGGTTTTTACCAGCATATCAATGCTCTTTGCCAGCAAATCTTCCTTAGCATTAGGTTATTAAATTTACATTTGACACAATGGAGAGGAATGCTTTCAACCTCTTCACCTCTACACAGTCAGAGTTCTGTTCTGCAATGGAGTAGAACTTTTTTTTTTTTTTTTTTTTTAAATTTTCTTTATTTATTTGACAGAACTAACCAGGGAGGGAACACAAGCAGGAGGAGTGAGTGAGAGAGAGAAGCAGCTTTCCACTGAGCAGGGAGCCCAATGTGGGACTCAGTCTAAAGGCCCAGGACCCTGGGATCATGACCTGAGCCAAAGGCAAACATTTAATGACTGAGCCTAGGCTCCCCTGCAGTAGAACTCTTAAATCAGACTCCAACAAAGGACATCATAAATTTGTTCATATAGATTTTAAAGGAAAAGAGAAATAGAGAACCACTATTGTGGCTTGCTGACTTACTGTTAGATTGTTTGTATAATTACCGATGAGCCTTTCACAGAATTTTACATAATTTATTTAAACTTCTCAAAGACTAAAGAGACTCTGGTGTATAGTCATCATTTTAATACTGGTGTCTAATGTGAAGAAATGAGACTGAAACTTTTTAAGAATAGTGTAAAGCATTTTGTTCTTGTGTTTTGTATTAAAGTGTATGCCAAAACTGATGTATAGAGCCAAATGTTTCTTGGAGAAAAGAATTTTGTTCTAAAGCAGAGGACAGAAGTTCTAATAAAAATGACACTCTTATTTAATCTTTGGAAATACTAAAACTCATACATGCAGAGAGGAAAAACTTGGCTTTTTCATTGAACAGGATTCCCAGTATGCTGCATACTTTTATTTTTTTATTAGTTATTTTATTTTTATTGCTTTTTGAATTAATTTTCTCTTTCTCCCAGGTATTCACCTGGTATCCCAGCTAGGGAGTGCAATAAGAGTAAATACAAGCCTGAGGCCAAAATGAACTCAGGGAAACTACATAAATGCTGGCAGGCCTTCATTTCTTATGAAAGCTAATCGCTTGAAATGATTAAGTAAACCACCTCCAAGTAGAAAAAAAATATTGATTGGAATTTCAAATACAAAAAGCTATTACAGAAATAACAAATCTTATCCTAGTTTAGTGCCAGTGTACCATATCTCAGTTCCAAAAGGTTTTCATTCCCAGGGGAAAAAAAAAAAAAAAAAGCACTTTATATATATTACAGAATCAAATCTTCAATAACTGGTGAATTAGCAATGTCAAGATTCAAGGTTAATAATGAGTAGTTATATCCTTTTCTCTATGTATCTTTTAGTAGTAAATGATTTTTCTGTTTTCATTTGGTGAGTTACGTGAGAGAAGCATTTATGCAAGGTCAACAAAATAGAGCTAAATCGCACTTGTCTAAAATACAAAAAAAAACAAAACAAAACACACACCTACCTACACCCTATATGTATTGTTGACTGATACTTACAAAATGGTTTAGTACGAAGTTGCATTCTGTTCTACTTATTTTGTGATTCCCTGCTTTCAGAAAATGAATATGTCTCTGTATTTCTAAAAAACAAAAAAAGTTTATTTTTACATGGGAACATTGGATCATTTTTTGCACATGGATCTTAGAATTTCCCTTCAATAATTTTGATTTGAGACTAAAATGTGACCCTCCACAGCAAAGTAAGACTAATTTAGTCTAATGTTATATCTAAAAGTGTTTTTTGTTTGTTTGTTTGTTTGTTTTGCTTTTGAGTGTTAAGAAAGTATATGAATTTGAAGAAAAAGGAAAGTATGCTAAGGAGTTCAAAATTATTTTAACTAATCACTCTAAAGTATCCCTTCAATTCAGTCCCCAGTTTGTTGTCTGCCGGTGTATTTCTCCGTTGCATTCATTCTCCTGCATAATACAGCGCTAGCACTGCTGCAACAGAAAGCCAGGGATGGCTGCTACATCAAGATGAAGTCTCTGCTTCCAAAGAATAATAAAATTTCACTTGCAATTTTTGTTTACTTGTTTTAATTATTTTTAAAAATTGTATTTATAGGTAAATGATAGCAGGGTCTCCCAAGAACCGTCTACCACCTTGTCTATTTCTAGATCAGTGTCAGTAGTTTTGGATTGAATTTGAGAGATACTGTATTTTTTTACATTCACAGTTATAAAAAAAAATTAAAAAAACTAAATTCCCAGTTATAGCTGGCAAAAATCACATAAAATATCAAGATTTTTATTGGCTAGTGATTTAGGTCTTCTCTTTTTCTTCTTTCCTCCCTCCCTCCCTCTCTCTTCCCCCTCTATCTTTCCTCCCCACTCTCTCTCTTTCTTTTCTTTCTCTTGGAAAACTATAATCAATCAGCGGTATTCTGAAGGCTGTGTCTGACAAACAAAGTGTAGGCTAGCAAACAAATATTTTGTCATATTGAGTTAGCTTTGGAGTATGAAAAAGATTGATATGGATTGATATTTTAAATCAGTATTATTAGCAAAACAATCATGTCATTATATATAGTTTCATTACAGTAACACAAAATAAATTCAGCATTTATGATTTTTATGGATTTTTCATATCTTTGCATGTAAAACCACAGAAAGAAACAAAGACACATTCCTAAATAATATTTACCCATCACTTTTTACAACATCTCAAAATTAAACCTCTTCAGGTAAAGATTATAGTAAATATTATCTATATGTCAGTTCATATCATCATTTGTAGTAAAATAAGTTATTTGGATGTATCATACATGGTTGAATGGTTTGTTACCTAAGTTCTACTCTTTATAATGTTAAATGACACCATCATGTAATAATTAAAATAATAAATTTTTGGAAGCTAGTCTAATAAGAATTTTTCTCATTTTTCCTTTTATAGGAAAAGTACTTAGTCTATATTCTTAACAGACATATTTTGTTTTTACATCTTATAACTCTTTATAACACCACAAATAGCCTCAATATTGTGCATTTATGTGAAAAAAAACTATAGTTTTTGTGGAATTTTGAGTGAACTGCACACTTCTCTTGGAGTGTGAAAATGAACTTCTCTCTCCCTTAGAGAACATTGTAATATTCAGCTTTAATAGCCTCTCCCTAGAGTAAAGGAAATCCTTTTTATTTCTCACTATAAAAGAAAGAATGTGTCTATGTCAAGATTTCTTTAATAACTGGGACTTGTTCTTGCTGTCTTTATATGAATCAGGGTCAAGGGTTCACAAGATTTAATAATGCCGTGTTCTCTGCCAGGGATGGAAACCATGAAAAGGTATCCTGAGAGTAAAATCCACTGTATGCTTATTTTTAAGGTAGCTTTGAAAATTTCTTACCTTTTCCCCATCAATCAGAGCTAATATGGAAATTTATATCAATTTTATTTATACTACATGACTTATATGAGTTCTACTCCAAGAAAAAAATATCACCTTTCATTTTACTTTCTTTTTGAAAACTCACATGTACATTTCAAAATATGCCTATTATCCAAAACAACCACTGAAAAATTTGTAGAATCAGGGATTAAAATTGAGACAAAATTCATGTGAGGTTAAGGAATGAAAACTTAAGTAATAGTTAAATTATTTGTCAGGAGTGCTTGGGAGGCTCAGTTGGTTCAGTATCTGACTCTTGATTTCAGCTCAGGTCATGATCTTTAGGTCATGAGATGGAGCCTCTCAAAGCGCTCTAGGTTTGGTGTACAGTCTACTTGTCCCTCTCCTTTTCCCTTCCTGCCTCTCCCCACTTGCATACACAGGCTCGCTCTCTCTCTCTCAAATAAATGAATAAAATCTTTTAAAAAAATAAATTATTTGCTAATTGAACATTACATTTTTTTTTGAACTTACTCATGTAGTATATAAATTGACTTTAGTTAAGTCTTCCAAACTGTGAGTTACTTATGTTGCAAAAACTAATGTCATGGTCTTGTTCAGCATAAGTTCAAGAGACAACAGAAGTTCCACCCACACTTGAAGCAAGGGTGGGTCAAACCAACAGTTGACATAGTGCCAAGGATGCTACTGCATGAAGGTAGTTAGCAAACATAGTGCCTATGCTCCTTATGGAAGGATATAAGGATACTAAAGAAAAGTTTTAAAGTCTTTTTGCTTGGAAATTGCAAATATGTGGTTCTGGGTCTACATATTCCAAAGGCCCTAACCCCTGGAAGGATGGTTGTTGTTTTTTGTTTTTTGTTTTTTTTAATTTTTTTTTTTAAAGGGGGAATTAGCAGAGGATTTTTTTTTTTTAAAGATTTTTTATTTCTTCATGTGACAGAGAGAGAGATCACAAGTAGGCAGAGAGGCAGGCAGCGGGGTGGTGGGGGGGAAGCAGACTCCCTGCTGTGCAGAGAGCCCAATGTGGGGTTAGATCCCAGAACCCCGAGATCATGACCTGAGCCAAAGGCAGAGGATTAACCCACTGAGCCACTCAGGTGCCCCGGATGGGTTGTTTTTATTTGAAATCATGTCAGATTAATTTGAGAGGGACTTTAACTTTCACTATTAATACTTAGTTAAAGGCCTTGTTATCCCCACACATTTTTAAGAGTAGTGTTAATAAACACAACAGTGAGAATGGAGACATGGCAAGCCAATAGTTTAATGGGGTTCCCAGATAGACCTTTTCCCTGTCCATGCCAGTTTTGGGCTTTATTCTTAAACAAGACAATACTTAATTGTTTAATACTTAAACAATTATTACTTAATTAATATTAATTATTAATTAATACTTAATTGTTTAATACTTAAACAAGACAATACTTATTGTTTAATACTTAAACAATAAAGTAAGGGAAAAACATTTTTCCCTCTTTCTCTTTAAAGAGGTTGATGTTTTCAAAAGCTTTAGAGTATGACAATAATAGATTTCAATAGTGCATATGATAGTCATACCTCTTGTCTATTCACACAAACTCCCTTCACTGCTAGTCTTCAGATAGGGCTCCTATCACTTACCCATATCTAGATTCTTTGTGCTCAAGTGGCCCTCATTAATTCTCTGATTTTTGTGACAAATTATGACAGGATATTGTGCTGGTCTATTCTTGGCAATCCTTCAAGTTAAATAAATTCCTAAAATTTTTCATAAATCCTATTTTTCTGTTATTTCAGATTTCTGGTTTTAAGCAATAAATTTACAATAATACTATTCTTATTATTGTATTATATTATATGCTACATATAGTACATTATAAAATATATTATATATTTTAATAAATATTGCTGGTATTTATTGAATAAATATAAATATATATTTATACATATATATGTGCATAAGGGTATCTATATATGTATGTATAGATATATACCATGTGCTCTTAGAAATAGTGTAGGTAGACTTTCATTAATCCTCAGTAAAGCTTTTTAGGGAAACTGTTGCCTAGAGGCAGTGCTTCATGTTTAAGGAAAGTTTACAGCTGATGGATGCTGCAATATGAAGTCTGGTCTTTCTTCTGGAGGACTTATTCCCCCAACTATTGGGAATGCTGCCAGCAAGAAAGCTCTCAGCTGTCAGCTTTTTCACGAAATTGTCTTCAAAGGAAAAAAAGAATTGTCTTTAGGTAAAGTGTACTCTCTTGTCCAACATCACCCCCCTTCTGGGTACTGGACCCCATGCATTGAGGGGGATGATGGAGTGCTATAACAGCTTAGACCCCCTTGCTCCAAATATAAAAACTCCAAAAAACATTTCCAGCTTCGGAGCTCCTTGTGGGGTTGGTTGAGGCTCTTGTTCTTTTTCTCTCTGCCCAATCTTTCTTCCTTTCTTTTCCCCTCTAGTAGAGATCGAGAGAGAATTCCCCAATAAACTTCCTGCAAGCTTATCTCTGACCTGAGCTTGCTTCTTGAGAGACCCAATTTGCAACAGGGACTATATAATTTATCATTCAAGCTAAGACTTTTTTTTGCACGTGAAAGAGTGTGCTGATCAGATGGAATGCAGGTGCCACAGGCACAGACTAGATTGGTCAACCTAGTGTTGAGGCAGCATAGCCATGGGTTCAATGCCACCTTACTAGTTGTGGATGTTAGAATGATTATTGACTTTGTTAATCTCAGTTTTCTAACATGTAAAATTCGAATAATAATACCCACTTCACTCGAAAATTGGAAGACTTGATTAAGATAAGATTAAGATAATGTGAATAAAACATTGGTATAAGGCTTAGGACTTAATACTTGAGAGTTCTTACCAACATTATATTCAATTAACAGATGAAGATGTGAAGCTCAGAGACATTAAGCAAATCCATGGTTTATACATTTCATTAAGTGGGACTTGAGCCAAGATTCAAATTTGCTTTTCTGACTCTAAAACCCACCCAGATAATCAAGCTGCTAGACTTTTTATACAGCTTTCTTGTCATTTTAAGAAGTTATTATTAAGACCTAGTTCTCCTCCACTATCAGATGTATTAAGTATTCTTTTAACTGCAAATGACCCAAAAAACAAAAACAAAAACAAAAAATACAACCTACCCCCAAAGATCAAAAAACTCAAACAAGCTTAATCAAAAAAATAATTTGTGTACTCATGTACTAGAAACCTCAGGGGAAAGTTCTGTGTTCAAGCCTGGCTGCTTCCATGTCCTTGAAAGGTACAGTGAGAATTTTATATCCCTTATTCTATATATGGGCTGCTTTTCTCAGTGCTGGCTTTATTTTCAGTCATACTTTTCCACATGTTTGGAAAGATGACTATTAGTAGCTGCAGGCCAGTGTAGCATGTAATTCCAGAGCTGAGAAAAGCAAACCCCTTTTTTCCCCTTCACCATCCACACTAATCTCCCTTTTTGATCCTATTTGATATAAATATCCATTGGATTTTTACACTTTCCTCTCCTTCCTTAAATCTCCAACACTTCTTCCCTTTCCTTTCTCAACTGATGGCCTGAATTTTCATTAAGAAAATTAAATAAACCAAAGGACAATTTTCTGATGGCCCCACCCCTAAATCTATCAACATATTTGCATCTGAAGTCACATCCTTGGCTTTCTTTCCTTTGAGAGTCCTTAGTCTGTCATTGTTCCTACCAAAGACCAAACCATATCCCATCCTATAATTAAAGAACATTTTCCTAAAACTTATTCTCTCTAGGTTCTTTGCCATGATTTCTCCCTGTACTGAGTCATTCCCATCCACATTTGTATAAAAGGAAGGACTATGATTCAGGTATCTCCTTTAGTGTAATAAGTGAAAGAAAAGCAATGGTTAAGTTTGGCTTTAAGGATTGGTTCAGGGTATAAAAGTTCTTCTTGTACTGAGTTTTATTCTACTGAATTACTGTCTTCCAAATATAAGCTTCCATGTATGTATTTCATTGTTCCTCCATTTTTCTGCCTTTCTTATCCCCTCAAATAAATGTACCTGATACTGTCCTTTTTTCTATCCCTTCAGGTCCTCATTTTTTCCCCTAATTGAGAGAGGACAATAAAGATAATTAAACAATTGGGTGAAAACCAGCTCTTACAATTGTGCTGGCTGTTTAATAGGTATCACTTCCTTCTCAGGTTATTGGAATCAACCTACTACAAAGTTGTTGAGCCCAAAAGAAGCTGATAGAATAATACTTGAGATGATTTTTGGTGAAGGTTGTGAATCTATGACCTTGTCCAGGCAAGGTCTTAGGCCCCTATTTTTTTTTTTTTAACTAGATTTGAGGCATATTTAGTATAGAGAAGGAGAGAGAGATAGATAGATAGTTAAAAATGGTTACTTTGGAAAGTGAATATATTCTTTAAACTATCTCTTGAATACATGTGATCCTGGAGTCCAGTGTTGGTGGAGGTGGACTATGGGTTCACATGATGCAATTTGACCTAAATTTTATAATCTCTGAGGATAGAGAAATTATCTGTAAAAAGAGAGTTGGTTTTCAAAGAGGAGAAGCCAAGCTCTCATGCCAATATTAATAAAAAAAATGAGATCACATTTTACAGTTTGCAGTTTATTCTTGTTGATTATCTCATCCAAATATGACACAACCTTATAAGGAAGTAATTGTTATATTTTCAAAAGATATAGCAACTAAGGCCAAGAAAAATTAAGTAACTTTCTCAAGGTCATCCAATAAGTTAAACTTACTCTGCAGGTAAGGAAAGTGGTCATGCAGCTGTAGATACATATGTTCATCATTATCCCATGCTGTCAATCATAGCTAGTTCCCAAAGAGGGCCCTAAATAAACCTTTCAGTATGCACACATGTTTGTATAGTCCTTACCCACAATGAATCAGTCTTGTACCATGTAGACAATAAAATGGGACATGCTTCTCTTGGAATGCATACTCTATAAGAAGTCAGCTGCCATTTAAAAAGTTCAACTACTCTGACACTGCAAGTTGTTAAGAAACTCAAAGAAGCTATGAAAAAGAAAGCTCTTCCATCAGCTCTTTCAGAAACTTTATCAAAGATGTCATACATATAATTGAGGAAGCTCTCTTGGATGGTCCAATTCAGCTGAACATTCAAATAACTCTACCCTCTCTCACTCTGCCAACTTAGGAGATACCTCAAGCAAGAAATACCCAGATAAACTCAGTTCATGCATATTATGATAAATATAATTTCTTTAGGTTACAAATTTTTAGTTACAATTTGCAACATTAGATCAGTAAATCCTTATCTCTATCCAAAGCTGGGAAAGGAGCAGAAATCGAGGGACCATACAAAGTAAATATTAGTAAGATACACTGCAAATTTTGAAAAACGCTTCTAAAAACATATGGATAGTGTGAAGTACACAAAGCCTCAGAAGTTGTAAACCCTGAGATTGAATCCTTTTCACATTTCTCACCTTGTGGCTCGTGGATAAATCCCACTCAAATTCTCCAAGTCTAAATAAGATTATTAGTAAAACTACGATAAGAAAGTATAGCTGCTATTAGAGTCTCAGGAGGGAAAATTAAATGTATAACTATTTTTGAAAATTGCAAAATCTTGCAGATATTTACCATATTATGGGAAAAAAATACAGAGAAAAAAATATCCTATGCATAAGAGGCAACTTATGTTGAGTTAATGGAATAGAATTTGAGCATTGGAATCATTCACCCTATGCTTCGGGATGCCATTATGCATAAGGAATTGTGCTTAGGTCTGACAACCTGGTGCTGAATGAAACAGATAAAATACTACATGGGGCTGATAGTCTAATGTTTAACAAGTGATTTTTACTTAGGCAGCTATTATTGACATAAAGGAATCAATTTTTCTCTTAGTAGTTGTCATAACAATGCTGGTGGAAGGGATGGCATATGTTGTGATGATAGTGGCAGAGAATTTCTTTTTTTTCTTTTTTTAAAAGATTTAATTTATTTATTTGACAGGCAGAGATCACAAGTAGGCAGAGAGGTAGGCAGAGAAAGCAGGCTCCCCACTGAGCAGAGAGCCTGATGTGGGGTTCGGTCCCAAAATCCTGAGATCATGACCTGAGCCAAAGGCAGTGGCTTAACCACTGAGCCACCCAGGCACCCCGTGGCAGAGAATTTCTATTTTGAGATAGTTATAGCATTAACAGTCCTTCACTAATTCTTATGAGGAAGCTTGAAAATTCTACCACCACACTCTGATTAAGGGGAAAGTCAGTATCATATTGCTCTTAGAAGATAATTCCCTAGGAGGACCCTAATTTAAAAATGGCAAAAGAGGGGGCACCTGCATGGTACAGTCCATTAAGCATATAACTCTTGATTTCAAGTCAGGTCATGATCTCAGGGTCTTGAGACTGAACCCCTCTAAATACTCCATGTTCGGTGCTGAGTTTACTTAAGTTTCTTCCTGTCCTTCTCCCTCAGCCCCTCCCCACTGTGGTCTCTCTTTCTCTCAAATAAATAAATGAACCTTTAAAAAATGGCAAAATAGAGCATTCGATGGTACTCATGGAAAAATAATGAAATAGATCTTCATCTGCAGAAACCACTTTCCTTTTGTCAATAATATACCAGGAATTAAACATGAATATGTTTTTCATGAAAATCTTGGCTTTCAAATCTTGACCAGTGCCTGAAAGGAAAATATATATTACTAAAATGGACTTATCAAACAACAAAAAAATAAGTACAGGATCCACTTTGGAGTATATGAGCAGTGCCTTCTAGGTTTAGAACATGCAATTTCAGAAATCATACCCTAGAAAAGACTCGAAACTAATATAGTGTGATGTAGCCAAAGCAAACAGCATCACTTAAATGCCTACCAGGTAGCTGTACATTTGAAACAAAGAAAGGAATCGTGTTTCAGCTTCATAGAATAATATGTGGCTACCATACCTCATTTAAAGGAGATTTATATCTAAATACTCATATGCTTTAGTCATCTCTTGAGTGTTAAACTTCAGAAAGAAGATAATCATAGGAGTCAGATAACTTTACCAGGGAGTTTAGAGGAAAGTCATGTATTGAAGAAAAGTAATGAAGATCAGAACTGTCTCCAGTTATAGCTACATTATGTTACACAGGAAAATATCATAGCTCTATGAATACTGAAGAGCATTTCCCAAGATGTTAAGTTGAAGATTAAGTCTTTTTTTTTTTTTAAGATTTTATTTATTTATTTGACAGAGAGAGAGAGATCACAAGTAGGCAGAGAGGAAGGCACAGAGAGAGTGGGGGAAGCAGGCTCCTCGCTGAGCAGAGAGCCCGATGCGGGGCTCGATCCCAGGACCCTGAGACCATGACCTGAGCCAAAGGCAGAGGCTTAACCCATTGAGCCACCGAGGCACCCCAGATAAAGTCTTAACTATAAATTGTCTTTAAATCATATATGTGAAGGAAATCTTATTTTTATCATAATTTGTACTTTCCAGCAACGGCTAATAAAAGTATTTTCATTTCAGGTGATATTAAATTCTACTGTGATACAAAAAAGAAAGTGGTGGAGAAAGAGCATCTGAAAATTATTTCCTTCATACAGGCAATAAAAAAACTGGCAGAAATAATAAGAACCATTTTTTTTTTAAACTCTAGAAATTAATCAAGTGCTTTCAAGACTCCAGATACTTTGTGTAGAGTGTGTGTGCATCTGTGTGTGTGTATTGGCTTAATATCCGAAAAAATTGTGAGCTTTATGGTATTTTAGTTTGCTCTATTCTCATGCCCCTTTCTAGAGTACCCTGGTGGACTTAAAACAAAGAGCCCTCTATCATGAACACTGGCAGTCTGGCAATCACCAGTATCATTCCCAGAGAATTGTCATTATTTGGCGTGGTAGGTCGTTCAGTGGGAAACCCCACTTATAAATCTGTCTTCATGTGACCTAACTTGGAGCTTACCCAATGTGAATAGCCTTTTCTCTGGGATACTTGTTGAAAATATTAGAGACAATTTTTTAATTTTATGGAAGCCTGAGGTAAGAGATAATAGTTAGAACAGATCCTAAGTAACCATAAGGCTAAAAGGGAAAGCTATAGAATGAAATGTCTTTTCTTTTTTTTTAAGATTTTATGTATTTATTTGAGAGAGAGAGAGAGAGAGACAGCACAAGCAAGGAGAGGGGCAGAAGGGGGAGAAAAGAAAAGGCTCCATGCTAAGCTGGGAGCCCAATGAGGGACTTGAGCCCAGGACCCTGATTTCATGACCTGAGCAGACAGAGCAGCCCAGACACCCTCAACAAGTGTTTTCAAAAGTTCTGGCATTTTTACCGAGGTTGTAAAAGTCCACACACAAGTTGGTGGTGGCATACATTCCAAGCAGAGCATCTATTTTCGAGAAGGTATAAGAAGGCCTATGCTGAACAGGAGGCTCTGGGAAAGCAGGAAGTGAAGAAGAAGTCAGAGTTTTCAACTGCCTGGCTGGGTGTTGGAGGTGTGCTCCAACAGCGCACAGAGACCCTTAGCAAGGACTGGCTGAATTATTGGATCCAGAAGGAAGAAAATAGTAAAAAATTGGAGTAAAATAAATAAAACAGAGAATAGAAAAATAAAAGACAAAATCAACAAAGCCAGAAGATGATTCTTTGAAAAGATGATCAAAATAGACTATGCTTTAGCTAAAATGGCCATTATAAAAATAGACAGGACTCAACTTACTAAAATCTGGAATGAGAGAAGAAACAACACTGTTCAAGTTATTGAATAAAAATTGTAAGGAAATGCTATGAATGTTTTTATGGTAATTTAGATGAAGCGAGAGTCATGGGAAATTTCATATTCCTAAAAAAGGAACACCTGAGGGAATGTAAAGTGATGAAATGCTTTGAAAAACAGCTTGGAGGTTCTAAATAAAATTAAATGTAGAGTTACCATATAAATCAGCAATTCTGCTCCTAGATATATACCCAAGAAAATTGACAGCATTTTTTCTATTTATTTTCACAAACACTTGTACATTAATGTTCATAGTAGTATTATTCATGACATCTAAAATGTGAAAATAACTCAGATGTCCATCATTGATGAATTTATAAATAAAAAGTGGTATTTCTATATAATGGAACATCATTTGGTAATTAAAAGGAATGAATTATTAATTAATACATAGAACATGAATGGATTTTGAAAACATTATGCTAAGTGAAAGCAGGCAGGCACAAAAAGCCATACATTGCATTACCCTGTGACATGAAATATCCAGAAGAGGCAAATCTACAGAAAGTAGATTAGTGTTTCTAGGAGCTATGGCAAGTGTGAATGGGGAGAGAATGCTAGTGAGTACTGAGTTTTCTTGGGGGTTGGTGAAAATGTGCTAGAGAGTGGTGATGACCACAAAACCCTGTGAATATACTAAACATATTGAATTCCACACTTTCAAAGTGTGAACCTGAAGGAATATAAATTATAATTTAAAAAAGAATAAAGGTGAAAAAAGAAAGAAGTGGTTGACTTGGGGCATAATATGATCCCATTTAAGCAGGCATAAATCAATAAAATGAAAATCCTTTTCTTCTGGTCTAACAATCTTTATCAGTCCAGATGCAGGAACAAAAGAAAGGAGATGTTCAAATTAGGTAATTGATGAGTATTTAGTAAAGGGACTAACTACAAAGTTATGACAGAGTTGAGTGAAACCAAATAGAGACAACCCAGTAAACTTTGACAAGGAAAATTTACCCCTTGGCTTGGAAAAGTTAGAGGAAGCAAAGTTTAACAAAACTGTTAGAGAAAGAAACTGTGCCCAGAGGGCTGTATAATGGGAACCTAGAAACACTGTGGTTTTTGGTAAAGCAACACAGTCGGCCTACTGGTACTCAAAAGGGGTAGAACTTGAGGAATAAATACCTCCTTAATTTTCCCATCCTCCATGCTCCTGCTAGTGCTTCTAATGGGCAGCTTGAAGCCAAGTGGAAACCAGAGTGAAAGCAGGCAGCCCACAAAGTCAGCTTCCCTAGGCAAAAAAATGGAGTTACAAAGAGCGATTGCCAGCATGGAGAAGCCTAACATAAAGGAGATGGGCAAAGAGGACCAAGACTCTTCTCTTGACATTAGGATTTGGATACAGCTCTATTAGAAGTCTGAGTCCCAGTCATGGAGGAAACCTGCTGTGAGGCATGTCCTGCTTGCTCGGATTAGGCACGGAGATCGTATTTCCTCTTTGATTTTTCATGGAAGTAGTTGAAGTTGGATTCTACATCCAACCCCCATTCTGAAGGGGCTTGCTCTCAGTATTCTCATTATCAACAATATCCATTCTGTGGGTAGATTCTTGCTTTAGGAGGACCATATTTTGTATTAAGAGAGAAGAATTAAGATGGGAGAAAGTGTGCTGAACTTTTTGTGTCTTTGGATGGACAATTCATCTAAAAAAAAAATCTGGGTTTCTTTTTTATCTGTTTGGTTTTAATCTGGAGTTAATTTAATCTGGAATTGGTTTAATTTGGAATGATCTCCCAACACCCCAATTTCAGACTTCTGGCCTCTGACATTGTAAGAGAGTCAATGTCTGTTGTTTTAAGGCACACAATTTGCAGTGATTTCTTAAGGCTGCTCTGAGGAACAAATACACTACATATGTGGCCTTATTATTAAAAACAAACACAAACTAACCAACACATATTGTCCCACATAGTCTTATCCCTTCTCTGTAATCCTCATGATGAAGAAAATATACACAGAAACATAGAAATAACTGTCCTGGGAGGATCCACTTACTCATACTCTTGCTCAGACATAAGGAGAACCATCCAAGTCACTGTGAGTGTGCTAAATGAAGATGTTTTGCAAGGGATTCTAATCCTTCGATCCATGGGGGTCTGTTATGACATCTTGTAACACTTGGTCCTATATCAGGCTGGCATTGGCTTGTGAAAACCTCTCTTACATCTGTTGGCAACTAGCATGCATATTTCACTCACAATCTGAAAAGCAATGACTTCAAATACACACATAAAGTTCAGATAGTAAGGATGTTACCAAAGCCATCCTGTTCTAAGTTGAGACATAATTTGGGAACTGGGCACGGGGCATCTGAATCCTAGCATAAAGCCATGCAAGAATAGGCCATCCTCTACAAAACCATCCAGCAAGATGTTACATAGGACGATGGCTGGTATGCAGGATTTTAAAAAAGACACTTTAGAGGCACCTGGGTGGCTTAATTGGTTGAGCACCTAGCTCTTGGTTTTGGCTCAGGTCATGATCTCAGGGTCATGGGATCAAGCCACATCAAGCTTCATGCTCAGCATGGAGTCTGCTTGGTAGTCTCTCTCTTTCTCTGTCCCTCATCCTGATCTCAAACATTATCTCTTTCTCTAAAATAAATAGGTAAATTTAAAAAAAAAAAAAAAAAAGAAAGTTAAGGCTTAAGTAAAGAAGAGGTTCATCATGTTCTTACAAAATCTTAAAACACAAGGCTAATGAAACCATAAATAAATAAATGAGTACCCTATTGCTTCAAAAAATTAATCAAAAGTTCTTTGTATTACTGTCTTGAAAAAGGAGATAATAGCTGATAGGCATTTAGTCTCCCAGTAAAAGTTGTCTTTATGGCCGAATAAAATATTACCCTTTACCTAAGAAAGAGGGTGACAGTTGTTCTAGGATGAAAGTGAAGTCCCTGTTGGCTGAAAAAGGACCACTGGGCCCTGCCCCAGCATCTGCTGTCTTCTATGATAAGACATACAACATTCTTGATGCCCTGCCCATTACTACAGACAAAACTCTACCCACAGAGTTAACTGAGGGTGTTGTCCTTTCTCTCACACATAAAACTGTGTGAAAAGACATTTTGTGTCTTTTAAGGATTAAAGCCATTAAAGAATTTTGACCTTGCAATTAATTTCCCAGGTAATAGTAGTGACTTTGCTGGGTGATAACAAAACAACTACCACAAAAGTCAGGGAGTGGTTTAACACAGGAAGAACCAAGCTGCCAAGACTGGAGGTCCACATGGATGGACTATAGTTAACATCTGTACATGGCCATGGAAATTATACAAAAATGGAACCGTGGGCATCCAGCACAATGAAGGACTATTAACCGCCATAACTAACTGAAGAACATGTCTTGGAAAACTAAATAAAACAACAACAATAAAGATTTTTTTTTTTTTAAAGAAAGAAAATGAACTAAGTATCTAAACTAGAAGGACTGGAATGACATGACATTTCTGATAATATTGAGGGAACAGTCCCCATTTCCTGAGACAGGCAGCTAGAATGTTTAAGGCCTGGAAATGATGGGGTTGAGTTAGATGACCACGTTAGCACTAAAACACTCTCATTAAAATAAAGATCAGCATCTATCCTCAGTCTCCTCTGATATTTTTTGGCGCTGCGTCTACATCTCAAGGTCAGAAAACTTACTTGGAATTCTCATGACTAAGCTAATCTCACTGACTTGGTTAAAGGGGTGCTTTTCAACATTCTTTTACAAAACAGTTTGCTGCAGAATGTCTCCAAATGTTTAATATCTTATCCTAATTCAAATCATACAGTCCATAATTTCCTGGTATCCAAACAAACCCAGTGGGCAGGCATGCACAAAATTTGGCCACAAACACCAGTAATCACTATCTTCTCTCAAGCTTTAATAAGAGGCCTGTGGCTACAATGCCATTTGACAATGGACAGCAGCCCTCCTATCAACCTCTGTCATGAATTTGATTTATTTAAAAAAGGAGGAAACCAGGAACTATCTGGATAAAATCCACTGCCTGTGGTATGAACCTTGACCAGTCTAACAGAACCACTAACCAACACCAGAACCCTTGAGTAAAGGAAAAAATTAGACTAAATAATAAAGAAATATGAGCAAAGAGATAAAGCAAAATATTTGAGTACTCAAGTATCAGAGTTAAAAGATTCTTGGTTCTTCTTTTTTATTTATTTCCCGAGAAGAAGAATATCAATCCTTGTATTTGGCTTTATCCAGTAAGGATGCTTGGAGAATTAATAGTGATGGCAATGATAACAGTATAAAATAATGGCAAACACTATAATTTTTGAGCTGAGACACTGTGATACTTTATATATTAACCCTTTTGATCTTCACAAGTGAAAGCTCAGAAAAATAAATAAATGACTTAACCTCTCAGAACCAATAAATGATCTAGTCAGATGAACCCAAATGGTTTGGCTCCTGAATGCTCTCTTTTAAGCATTAAGTTCTACCACGTCCCACATAACCCATCCACACTGCAGATGAGCATTAACTTCAGGATGTAAAAATTCCACAATGAGTGAAACTAAACTGAAACTTAATTAGCCCAGTGGTGCCAAAATGTCACTGGTCTTAATAATACTACATCCCAGCCAGTTGAGAGCAAAGTACAGAGATGAGTGCTCTGGAGTATCTGCCAGATGCCAGACACTGTTCTATGCATTTCAACACATCTCATTTAATTTAAAAAAAAAAATGCTAAGTTTGAAGAATAGTTAAAAGAATAGGTGAGCAGCCTTGCAATTTTCTTGACACTGTGTATTTTTTAAATTGCTTTCTATATTTGTCTTTTTTTCTTTTTGGTAATTAAGGTATAATCTGTGTTAATTTTTAGGATGTATTCAATCTTTAGTTTTTATTAATGTGCTAGGTATTGTTGTAAGAGGTAGCATTTTCTCCTCAACTATGTAATAATGTATTTTATTTATTTTTATTTTTAAATTTTTAATAAATTAATTTTGTTTATTTATTGACAGAGAGAGAGAAAGAAAATGAGCAGGGAGAGTGGCAGGCAGAGGGAGAGGGAGAAGCACATTCCCAACTGAGCATAGTACCCAATGCAGGGCTCAATGCCAGGACTCCAAGATCATGATGGGGGCTGAAAACAGATGCTCAACTGACTGAGCCATCCAGGCATCTCTGTAATAATGCATTTCAAAATATGTATATACTCATATACCTCAAATCCACTTAAGAAACAATTAGGTTGAAACTTTATATTCCGAATGGGTTACTCTTATAAGTATATTTTCTTAATTTTGTTTCTATTAAATGTTCTTTATTTTATTTTATTTTATTTTATTTTCTAACTTTCCTGGGTGTGACCCAGCAATCTGTTTTTTTTTTTCTTTTTTAAGATTTTATTTATTTATTTGAGAGAGATAGAGAAATACTATGAGAGGGAAGAGATCATAGGGAGAAGAAGCGCACACTCCCCCCCCCAGCAGGGAGCCTGATGTGGGACTCAATCCTGAGACTCCAGGATCATGACCTGAGCTGAAGGCATTTGCCTAACTAACTGAGCCACCCAGGTGTCCCAATGTTCCTTATTTTAGATTAAGTATTTAATACCTGTTTGCTGTCCCATCATGCAAAATAAGATAATGTAATAATAATGAAGCCTATTGTGTACTTACTTTGTACCAACCTCTGCTATAAGTAAATTAAGCTGATTAATTAAATTATCCTTCACTTGATAAATTATAGTTACTATTACTAGCATACTTATTTTGTAGATGATGAAAGAAAGGCAAGGAGAGTGTAAGTAAACAAAACTAATCATCAGAAGAAGATGAAATCAAGATTTGAACCCTGACAGCCTGGCTTCAGGGCTGGCGCCCCTATACTATGACTTATTAAGATTTCCTTATTTAATTTTTTATTCCCTCATCATTGACTATATTTCTAGGGGTAAAAAAAAAGTAAAAGTTTTCAACATGATAGCCCTGAAATAAGTTTTACTTTAATGCTATACACATAAATAAGAAATCTATGGAGGAGATGTAAATTAAATTTGAAATTGGGGGGACTATTAGTTAGCAAAATATGTTCTTCACAAACCTTTTTCTTTTTAAACAAACTGAAAGCTCAGTTTTAAAATCTTCAGCTAATAAAAAATTTTAGACCACTTATTATTTTTATTTTTTTGTATTTTTACTTTTTTAGACCACTTATTTTTAAAATTATAGTCAATCATTTATTTCACATTCATGTAGTTAGGATAAGAAGTGGAGGTAGGCTGGAAGATAGAATTATAGGTATCACAAAATCATCAGATGATTTATTAATTTACTATTAAAGTACTATTGTTGAGAAGACATATACTTGGTTGTCATATATTCATCTGAATAGAAAAAAGGAGGGTAGGAAATGAGCCACATGCATTTAAAACTATTAGTTAGCCATAAAATGTGTGTTCAGAAACATGGATACTGTAAGGCATTGAATAAAATCATTTTTCTTCTTAGTTCTCTGTTAAAACTTACTGATGGCAAAAACGAAATTAGAAAAATAGAGAAGATAAACATTTTCAAAGAAAGAATTATAACCCCAAACCACAAACTGTGGAGCAAACATGCCAGATATTATGATATCTTAACTGAAACAAGAAAGATCTGAATGCTTTCACATTTTTTAAAAGATCTTATTTATTTATTTGACAAACAGAGAAGGCATGAGAAGAGGGAGGGGCAGAACAAAAGGGAGAAGCAGACTCCCCATTGAACCTGATGCTGAGCTCAATTCCAGGACCCTAGGATGATGACCTTGGCTGAAAGCAAATGTTTAATTAGCTGAGCCACCCAAGAACCCCTGCTTTCACATTCATCATCCATGTATCTTTAGAATGAACATTTTGCTAAATATCATGTCACTATTCTGGGAAGTACAACTCAAAAATCTTTTTCTTAAAATAATAACATCCTGGGACGCCTGGGTGGCTCAGTTGGTTAAGCAGCTGCCTTCAGCTCAGGTCATGATGCCAGCGTCCTGGGATCGAGTCCCACATCAGGCTCCTTGCTCGGCAGGGAGCCTGCTTCTCCCTCTGCCTGCCATTCTGTCTGCCTGTGCTCGCTCTCTCCCCCTCTCTCTCTCTCTGATAAATAAATAAAATCTTTAAAAAAAAATAATAACATCTTACAGAATTGTTTGATAATGGTGAAAGAAGGAAAGCCAATGTAGAGTAACTTAGTGTTGTGTAACCATAAAATGAAGGAAATTGAAGTGCATGGAGAATCATTTTTATTTCATATACACTGGGCTCTATGAAGAAGGAAACTCACTGAAGTAAAGAGAAGCAAAAGGAAGAGGAAAAGCCTTAATCCACAGTTGATAGCACAAATATCCTATTGCCCCAGGAAACTAAATCTGAGTCACAATATCTCTGAAAAAGTGAATGCTAATGGTAGGCATTTCCTCTGTGTAGGAAAATTAGTAAGATTGTATTCCATAACAGAAACCTAGATAAAAGAATGATATAAACTGCAATACCTATACCACCCCTCCCTGAAGTATCCCTTAGGTAATACCTAAATCTATTCTAACAAAAGAAGTCCTTGACTTACAAGGGAAAACCCATAAGACTAGCTGGAGATTTCTCAACAGAAACTTGGCAAGTCAGAAGGGAGTGGCATGATATATTCAAAGTACTGACTGGGAAAAATCTCCAGCCAACAATACTCTATCCAGCAAGGGTATCATTCAAAATAGAAGGAAAGATAAATAGTTTCACAGATAAACAAAAACTAAAGGAGTCCATGACCACCTAAGTAGCATGCAAGAAATATTAAAGAGGACTCTTTGAGTTGAGGAGACACCAAAAGTGACAAAAATGAGAAAGGATCAGAGAAAATCTCCAGAAACAATGACAAAATAAGTAATAAAATGGCAACGAATACATATCTACCAGTAATTACTTTGACTGTAAATAGACTAAACTTTCCAGTCAAAAGATCCAGCATGCCAGAATGGATTAAAAAAACAAACAAAGAAACAAACAAAAACAAGACCCACTTATAGGTTGCCTCATTTTAGACTGGTAGACACCTGAAGATTGAAAGTGAGGGGGTGGAGAAACATTTATCATGCAAATGGATGTCAATAGAAAGCTGGAATAACAGTATTTATATTGGAAAAACTAGACTTTAAAACAAAGACTATAAAAAGAGACAAAGAAGGACATTATATAATCATAAAGGGGATGATTTAACAAGGAGATATAATAATTGTAAATATTTATGCACCCAACATGGGAGCACACAGATATATAAAAAACAACTAGTAAGAAACATAAAGTAACTAATTGATAATGACACAATAATAGTAGGAGACTTTCTCACTCCACTTACGTCAACAGACAGATCCTCTAAACAGAAAATAAACAATGAAAGAATGGTTTTGAATGCCACATTGGACCAGATAAACTTAGCAGATATATTCAGAACAGTCCATCCTAAAACAGCAGAATACACATTCTTTTAAAATACACATGGAACATTCTCCAAAATAGATCACATTTTATGTCACAAAACAGGCCCCAACTGATACAAAAAGATTGAAATCATACCATTCACCTTTTCTGACCACAATGCTATAAGTCTAGAATTCAACCACAAGAAAATTTTGGAAAGATCACAAATTCTTGGAGACTAAAAACATACTACTAAGCAATGGGTCAACCAGGAAATCAAAGAAGAAATTAAAAAATACATTGAAGTAAATGAAAATGGAAATACAATGGTCCAAAATATATTTTTTAAAGATTTTATTTATTTATTTGACAGAGAGAGATCACAAGTAGGCAGAGAGGCAGGCAGAGAGAGAGGAGGAAGCAAGCTCCCTGCCCAACAGAGGGCCCGATGTGGGCCTCGATCCCAGCACCCTGGGATCATGACCTGAGCTGAAGGCAGAGGCTTTAACCCACTGAGCCACCCAGGCACCCCACAATGGTCCAAAATATTTGGAATGTAGCAAGAGTAGTCCTAAGAAGGAAGTATATAACAATATAGGTTTCTCTTAAGAAGCAAGAAAAATCCCAACTAAACAATCTAATCGTATACTTAAGGAGCCCTAAAAATCATCTATAAAGGAGCTATAAAAAGAAAACCAAATGAAGCCTAAAGGCAATAGGAGGAAGGGAACAATAAAGATTAGAACAGAAATAAGTGATATAGAAACTGGAAAACAATAACAACAATAGAACAGTTCAATGAAACCAGGAGCTGGTTCCTTAAAAAATAAAATTAAATTAATAAATCTCTAGCCAGACTTATCAAAAAGAAAAGAGAAAGGACCCAAACAAATAAAACCCTCTTGCTCTGTTGGTGGGAATGAAACTGGTGGAGCCACTCTGGAAACCAGTAAAGAGTTTTCTCAAAAACGTAAAAATAGAACTATCTTTTGATCCATTATTTAGACTATTAGGTATTTACCCAAAGAATACAAAAATACTAATTCAAAGGTATAAATTATCTTTTTTATAATTATAAAATAAATTATCTTTAATTTATAAAGATTTGTTATCTACAAGTGTTTGTAGATAACAATGTTATCTATAACAGCCAAGTTATGAAACAGCCCAAGTGTCCATTGACCGATGAATGGATAAAATCTATCTATCTATCTATCTATCTATCTATCTATCTATCTATCTATCTATAATGGAATCATGCTTAGTCCTTAAGAAAAATGACATCTTGCCATTTTCAAGGGCATAGGTGGAGCTTAAGAGTATTATGCTAAATGAAATAAGTCAATCAGAGAAAGACAAATACCATATGATTTCACTGATATGTGAAATTTAAGAAATAAAAACAAATGAGCAAAGAGGAAAAAAAAAAAAGAGGGAGGCAAACTAAGAAACACACTCTTAACTATAGAGAACAAACTAATGATTACCAGAGGGGAGGCCAGTGGGGGAGTGAGAAAAATAGGCAATGAAGATTAAGGAAAGCACCTGTTGTGATGAGCCATGGGTATTGTATGGAAGTGTGGAATCACTATGTTGTATACTTGAAACATTATGCTGTATGTTAACTAACTAGAATTTAAATAAAAACTTAAAAAAAAGAAATTTAAGTAAAAATATTAAGGAATTCTAGGAAAGAAAGTCATAGAAACCATAACACTAGAAACTATATCCAAAACATGGTGAATAGCTACATGAAACCACACAAAATGAAATTAAAATGGCAAAGACAAGTTTCAAATATATAATATGATAATATTAATTATAGTCACTATACTGCACATTAGATATACAGAATTTATTTATATTGTGTAACTGATTTATCTTGTGTAACTTTGTATCCTTTGAATGACATTTCCCATTTACCCCCTCTTTCCAGGCCCTACCAACTACCTCTCTACTCTCTGTTTTTATGAGTTTCACTTTTTCAGATTCCACATATAAGTGGGATCATATAGTCCTTGTGTTTGGCTTATTTCACTTAGCATAATGTCCTCCAGGTTCAATTATATTGTTGTAAATGGGAAAGTTTCCTGTGTTTTAAAGCTGAATAATTTTCCACTAAATGTAAATACCATATTACATTTTATGATTTGTAAATACCACATCCTTTATTAGACACTTAGATTATTTCCATATCTTGGTTATTGTGAATATGTTGAAATGAACATGGGTGTACAGGTATCTCTGCAATATGTTGATTTCATGTCCTTTGCATATCTACTCAGAAATAGGATTATTGGATCCTGTGGTAGCTCCGTTTATAATTTTTGGGAGAAACTTCATGCTGTTTTCCATAATGGTCCATACTGATTTACATTCCTACCACCAGAGCACAAGGGTTCCCTTATCTCCATATCCTCACCAACATTTCTTATCTTTTGTACTTTTTATTATCTTTGAAATTTGATAAGAGGGTAGTTATGTATTTTCACCGCACACACAAAGAAGTCATATGTGAGATGCTGGATATGTTAAGAAGCTTGATTGTGGTAATCATTTCACAATGTATATGTGAAATATGTGAAACATGTTGTGTACTTTAAATATATATAAAATTAAATTTAAATATATATAAAATATGTGAAATGTGTTGTATACTTTAAGTATATATATATAAATATAAATTTAAATATATATGAAATTTGTCAATTTAACCTCAATAAAGCTAGAGAAAAAAAAAAAAGAAAATGTTCAGTGATAATACGCTGTCCTGTTACATGGTTTATACAGACTTTACATCTTTCATGGCATCCCCATCCACCCACAGGATTGTAGCACAGCAAACGATGGAATAAAAAAGGCCAAGAGAAGAAGATGAGATCTCTATAGATCTCTATGTATACATTGGTCATAAGACAGGATGAAATCTCAGCTTGGAAGCACATTTTCTCAAAGCCAACTGATTTGAGCAAGCAAAGAATGTGCATAATCCTCAATGGATAACATAACGGTCCATAAAAATTAATCTTTATCAAAAAAGTAAAGGAAGAAAATGACAAAAGCATAGTAATCCTTAATAAGATGTTGGTAGATAGTAAAGCATGAAAATGGAAACCCAACATCTGGTGTTTTGAAGAATAGGAATAAGCACTTACAATGAAAAATTACTTATTGAAAAATTTTAAGAAAAGAAGGGACACCTGAATCTATAGATAAAAATAGCACACTATTTTTAAGAGAAAAAAAAAATATATATATAGATAATGGCCAACACCAAGACTGACCTTGATTTAACTGCTAGATTTGGGGAAAAAAGAAATGACACAGCTGGTAGGTAGCAACCAGAGCAAGTCACTGAGACTTCTACTATAGCCAATGAATGCTAAAGGTTTAGAAATTCAGGAAAAAGGGGCCCCTGGGTGGCTCAGGGGGTTAAAGCCTCTGCCATCGACTCAGGTCATGATCCCAGGGTCCTTGGATTGAGCCCCACATCAGATGCTCTGTTCAGCAGGGAGCCTGATTCCTCCTCTCTTTCTGCCTCTCTGCCCACTTGTGATCTCTGCCTGTCAAATAAATAAATAAATAAATGAAATCTTAAAAAAAAAAAAAAAAGATTTCAGGAAAAAGTATAGGTGCCAACTGGTTTCATGCATTAGACAACAGGCAACACAAGACTGGTATGTGAGAGGTGGGAAACAAAAAGGTATGCCCTCAAATTGTGCCAGCTTACTTTCTGAAAGTGGTTTGCAGTCTGCCGCACAGCAATGTGCAATCCAAAAGGAAGTTGCATGACTGGCTGAATGTTAGAGTCAGAGATCAAAGTCTGGGGAAGCCAAGGCACTGGAAAATAGCCAAACAGACTAACACAAGGAAGAGCCTTTAGAAAGAGAACTGTGGAGTCTGGGTTAGTACTAATCTGTGCCTGCATGAGAGAGGAAAATAACTATCAAAAGGAACAAGCCAAAGGAATTCCTGAAGTTCATGAAGGCCTGGGAAGATTTTACCTTTACTCCAGCCAGAAGAAAAGACATGTGACAGATACACTGATTATCAAGTCAAATTCTCAGAAGAATTAGACCTAACCAGTGTAACAAATCAGCTTCAGAGTTAAGTCTGCTCTGAACCCACCATTAACCAAGCGCATAAGCAAGACACAAAAATCATTCAACTAATCCCAATTACCTTAACTGCATATAAGAATAAAATCCATCTCTCTTTAAAGAGTAGAATGAAATCCTTCACTCAACAGCACAAAATTCAAAATGGCCAATAGACATTAAAAAATTACCAGAAATACAAAGAAGCAGGAAAAAAAGATCCATGCCAAGAAGAAAAACCAACTGATAGAAACATGAAGAAATGACAGAGATGACTGAATTAGCAAATAGAAAAGAAGTTAAATCTGTCAGCTATTTATATATTTTATTAGACTATAAAATATACAACATATGATTTATATAGACTCTAAAATATACAATGTAAAAAGAACACATAAATATGAGGAGGAGATTGAAAGATAAAAAAAATTCAACAGGAACACTTAGGAAATGCATGGTATCTGGAAAGAAAAATACACTGGATAATATTGTAACTGATTAAATACTGTAGAATACTAGTGAATTTGAGCAACTTGCAGTAATCATCACCAATACGTATAGCACAAAGAAAAAAAAACAACAACATAAAAAAAAAAAGAACAACAACAAAAAAAATCAATGCCCTTAAAACACTATCAAATAGTTTAATGGTGGGGGGGGATAGGGTGGCTGGGTTATGGACATTGGGGAGGGTATGTGCTATGATGACTGCTGTGGATTACTACGAGTGATGATTCACAGACCGTACCCCTAAAGAAAATAATACATTATGGGGCGCGTGGGTGGCTCAGTGGGTTAAGCTGCTGCCTTCAGCTCAGGTCATAATCTCAGGGTCCTGGGATCGAGTCCCACATCGGGCTCTCTGCTCAGCAGGGGGCCTGCTTCCCTTCCTCTCTCTGCCTACTTCTCTGTCTACTCGTAATCTCTGTCTGTCAAATAAATAAATAAAATCTTTAAAAAAAAAAAAAGAAAATAATACATTATATGTTAATAAAAACAAATGAACAAACAAACACTATCAATACCTATAATCCCAGAAAGTGGGGGAGGTCAAACAGTATTTATAATAGCAGAGGTTGAGATTTTGTCACACCTGATAAAACTGTAAGCCAACAGAAAACAAAAATCAAAAGCACCTTGGCCTCCAAGCAGAATCAAGATAATGACCAAATTAGAGAAACCTAGTTAGAAAGAGAAAACATTAAAAAGTGAGAAAAAAAGACATTTATTGACAAAGAAACTAATGTAATAAATATTTCTTATCATAAATATTCACGTCATGAAATGATGCAACATTTGGTACTCAAAGCAAAATGAGCAAACAACTTAATCTAGAAATCTATTCAAATAAAAATATAAAAAAAGTAAATGGAAAAATTTAAATAAAGGCAAATACTTTTTTTCAACAAAGATGATAGATTTCCTCACAAGTACACATACACTAGAAGAAATGATCTGTAAGAGGAAAATGACAGGAGATGAAAAGATAAATCTTTGCAAAGAATGAGGAATATTGGAAATAATAAATATAAAAGAGATTTTTATTACTTTCAAATAATGTTAAAAGGCAATTGACATTTATTGCAAAACTAAGAATGTACTCTGAGGTTTATAATATGGAGAATAAAAAACATATGACAACAAAATGACAAAGAACTATCAACTATAGAAAGAAACATAGAAATATAAAATTGTAATATTCTTTTCCTTTTTCTTTTTTTAAAAATTTTATTTATTTGCCAGGAAGAGACACAGCAAGAGAGGGACTATAAGGAGAGGGAGGGAGAGGGAGAAGCAGGCCTCCCAGCAAGCAGGGAGCCCGATGCAGGGCTTGATCTCAGGACCCTGGGATCATGACCTAAGCCAAAGACAGAAGCTTAATGATTGAGCCACCTAGGAGCCCCAAGGTGGTAATATTCTTAAACTATATATGAAATAATATAAGAGTTATTTAATAGTTGTATTAAATCTAAAAAAAAAAAATACAGATACAATACCAGACACAGTCCATGAAAGAATTGGTAAGCTGTACTTCATTAAAATTGAAAATTTCCATTTTGTGAAAGACAATGTCAAGAGAATGAGAAGACAAGTCAGAGTCTGAGAAAAAAACAAAACAAAACAAAACAATTTGCAAAAGACTCATTTAATAAAAGACTCATCTGAAATATAAGAGAGCTTTCAAAACTTACAATAAGAAAAAAAAAAAAAAAGGATTTAAAAATGGGCCAAAGATCTTAACAGTTTCCTCACCAAAGACTCTATACAGATGGCAAATAAGCATATGAGAAGATGTTCCACATAATCTATCATCAAGGAAATGCAAATTAAAACAAGGTACCAGTACACGCCTTTTAGAATGGCCACATCCAGAACACTGATGACACCAAACACAGGCTAGGAAATATAGCAACTGGAACTCTCATTCACTACTGGTGGGAATGCAAACTGGCACAGCCCAAGTAAAAGACAATATGGTAGTTTATTACAAAACTAAACATATGCTTCCTATACACAACCCAGCAATCTCACTCTTTGGTATTTACTTAAAACAGCTGAAAACTTCTTTCTGTAGGTCAATTGACAAAAGAAGCGAAAGAGGTGAAAAGAAGCCAGTCTGAAAAGCCTCCATACTGTATATTTTGAACAACACAACATTCTAGAAAGGTCAAAACTATGGACACAATAAAAGATAAGGTCAGTGGCTGCTGAGATGAGGGGAATAGAAAGGTGGATGAATAGGTGAATAGGCAGGGCACAGAGAATTTTTAGGGAAATGAAAATATTCTGTATGGTATTCTAATGATGGATATATGTTATCACACATTTGTCCAAACCCATAGAATGTACAACACCAAAGTGACTCTAAGGTAAATTAAACTATGGACTTTGAGTGATCATATGTCAATGCAATTCAACCCTGGTTTAAAAAAAAAAATAAGTACTATTCTGGCACTCGATGTTGGTAATGGGGGAGCCTATGCATGTGTGGGGGCAGAGAGTATATGAGAAATCTATGTACCTTCCCCTCAATTTTGTTATAAACTTACATATTGCATATGTAGGCAATAGTGATAGAAACAGAGCAATCAGAAGAGGTAAGGGCACACGATTCTTTAATGACAGTAAAGGGGATAAAGTTTTGCAAACACATATAGATATTAGGTAGAAGAATAAGCAATCATCCCCTATTGGCTTCATTAAGGTAGGTACATACCCTTCTTAGATGAATGAGATTCCCTTCGTCCCTGTTGCAAAGCTCCCATTACTACTGAATTAGTTTTGGGTTTCTTCTTTTTTTTGAAAGAGAAAAAGAATGAGAGAGAAAGTGCACACACAGGTGTGCAAGTGTTGGGGAGAGGGGCAGAGAAAGAAAGAATTGCAGGCAGGTCCACCATCAGTGCAGGGCTCAACAGAGGGTTTGATCTGAAATCCCTGAAATCAAGACCTGAGCTGAAATCAAGTGTGTTAGATGCTTAACTGACTGAAACAGCAGGTGCCCGCATTTTGGGTTCCTTCTAAAGCCAACCCTGAGACAAAGACTTGGGGGCAGGTATTTTATTAATAAATTAATCTCAGAAGGCATTAGTGAAAGTGGAGAAAGTGAGACAAAGAATGGAGAAAAACCAGTGTGAATGAGTAATCATTGCTATGTGCTTATTCTTGCTGGGGCCATCCAGAACATACGTCAAAATTGTTTCATGGTGAAGGAGACTGGAGCATTTCCCTGCCTTCTCTTATCTTCCATGGGGTTTGCTTCAGGGTTACCTAAGAGACATTAAATCCCTTTCTCTAACACCCTCTTTTCTCCCTCTTGAGCTGCATTAATAAGCTGGTAGAAGCTCACAAGCCCAGAATCAGAAAGACATAGGCATGAGATGGGAAGTTGTCAATTAGCTAGATACAAGTGAATTTCAGGTATACCCAGTGGACCTCAGAAATACAGTGTAAGTTATCACCAGTGTCTGTTAAAGGCAATTCTTTTTTTCTTTTCCAAATATGTGCACTCTGTGTTGGGGGCCCCTAAATCTGCCCTCAGTTTTGATGATTCCCTAGAAGAACCCACATGGCTCAGAAATGCTGTTTTTTTCAATTATAGTTTATTACAGTGAAAGAACACAGATTAAAATCAGCAGAAGCAAAAAGCCTCATTGAAAAGAGTCCAGAAGAAACCAGATGTTAACTTCCAGGTGTCCTCTTAGTGGAATCTTATGGTGGCAGTTAATTCTCTTTGCAATGATGTGTGTCAACATGTGTGGAGCGTTGACAACCAGTAGGATCACCTGCACTTTGGTGTGTAAGGCCTTATTCGAATTTCATCATGTGTGCATGCAGGGCCCATAGCTACTCGGTTTCCAGCCTCCCCACTTCCCAACAAAAGTTGAATTGACACAGCATGGAGCTGAGCCCCAGGACACAGAGATAGATGTTCCCAGTAAATCACAGTGTTAGTATAAACATTGTTAACATAAACTGTCTGGTGCGATCTACAGTCTCAGAGATACGAAGACTCTTATCAGGAAAGATATTCCAAGGCTTACAGGTTACCTCCCAGCAGCTGGTCAAGGGCCAGTCCTGAAGACTTCAGAATGTGCTGGGTTTGGGTCTCCCCAGGTATGCTGAATTAGCCCTTTATTGTACACCTTCCAAGACACTCTTGATCTTTTCAAATCTTTGACATTGTGCCAACCAAGATCGAGTAATTATTAACAATAGTGTGCTCCTGAGTACTTCAGCTTTGAATCACAGGGCAATTTTCCTCTTCTATCTTTACTCTTCACCTTGCTACTTTAAAGTGTGGTATGTGGACCAAAAATAGTCACATCATGGAAGAGTTTGCTGGGAAAGAAGAATCTCAAGAAACCTCCTGAATTTAGTGAAGCAGAATCTACATTTTAACAAGATCTGAAAGTTCTTAATATGGATATTAAAATTTGAGAAGCATGGCACTGGCAGGTGCCTTTGTGAAGCCACTGTGAACCACAATGCAGCTTCTCAATGTGCTCTGGAGCACATGGTTTAATCTAACCAAGCATGTTATCTCATCTACAAAGATGGGATTTGTCACACTCAAACTCATAGCATATATGTGTATCTTGCAGAGACATGTCAAACATCAGTTTAGTATATTTAAAGGGTCTAGCACAATGATTGGCTCTTTAGAGGTATCTATGACGATGAGGATCATGATGGTTATGATGGGTCTCCACCAATATGGAGAACAGAAGGGGAACATGGAGACACAAAATAGGTATTACTGCCATGCAAAGAGGTAGGTGAAGAACAAAGACAGAAAAATATGAGAGAGGCCAAGGAGTAGAAGTTTTAAAAGGAAGAGTACTTGCATCTCATAAAACACTTCAAGAAATATTTTAACAAGTCCAGTGGATTTAACCAGTAGGACACTGGGCATATCTTTAAACTTATTTCAATATACTGCTTTCAGGATAATAGAGCTTACCCTCAAAAAATGGTTTCCTCTCCACTCCCGAATGAGGTACCTCATGAACCACCGGCTTCTGACTCCCAGCTTGATCTCCACCATTGTTCCAGTTCTCCTGAAGCAGAACCATGGACATGTTAATTGAGTGATTGTTTATTATCTGATCCTGGCAATGTTTCTCTTAGAGATGCGTAAGAGAAATCAGTTATCAAGTAGGACTGCAAGATTCCTCCTTCATTCCTTTTTTTGTTTTTTTTTCAAGATTTTATTTATTTACCTGACAGAGATCACAAGTAGGCAGAGAGAGAGAGAGGAAGGGAAGCAGGCTCCCCACTGAGCAGAGAGCCTGATGTGGGGCTCAATCCAAGGACCCTGGGATCACGACCTGAGCCAAAGGCAGAAGCTTTAACCCCCTGAGCCACCCAGGCACCCCCTCATCCTTCATTTTTGTGACAGCAAAGTCTATTGTGTTATATAAAAATGATAAATTCATGTTGAAAATGAGCTCGAAACACATGAAAAGTAAGATACCCATACACATATACCTAACATGTTTTAGTAATGCATTAATAAAGAGCTTAATTAAATAGATTATATTCTTTTGAATGTCTATGTTTATTATATATTGATTTCTAAGAACTAGTCTTTTCATTTTAACATGTTAATAAATAATGTCTAGATACTGGACCTGTGTTAAAAATGTATGTAATTGATTAATAAGGGAACCAGTATGTTGATAAAGATGGGCTAAAGAGTATTTTAAGGAAGTGAATATTTATAGGCAGTTTGAGAAAAGAATCTTAGAATATGAATACTATGAGACTTGAAAATTAGCTAATGTCCAAACAAGCATTAATACATAGTCTTTAGGAATATATAATCTTCTGGGCAGAAGTCTCCAAGTTCATATGTAGTTTCACAGTGTCTTACCTCTGATCAAATAGTTAACTGCAAAATCAAATGCAGATACAGTTGTCTAGAAAATTTAGTAATACTATTAAACAGTACTCCAATATGACATGGAAAGGCCATATTAACCAATCTTTGACAAAGTTTCAAGTGCTAAACTATTTTTTTATTATATGTACTGAAAATTTAAGTACATTTTTATAATAGTATAATAGATACTCCAAGTGGACTCAGGGACTTGTATTTCATCTTTATTAATTTAATAAATTTTCTCATCCTATAGAAGTGAATTAAAAATGACTAGTACTTAAAAACTCACAGAAATATAGGCACTTTTTAAGTTTCAAGAAAGATAAACTAGATTAACTCACTGTAGAAATAAAATCAGTCAGGGATACCAAGTTTATAAATGTAATCAGGTTGTCCCCATCTTCAAGTCTCCTTTTAAAAAGAGTCTAATTGCCTAAAATAGCACTAAATAAAAGTTGTCTTTTAATTTAAATGCATAATAGTAAAGGATTTATTATTTCCTTAGCATTCTTCCCCAAAGTGAATACATTTAATATGCACCTAAATGTATTCCAAGTATTACTAATATTTCTTATATTAATATTTCTTATTAGTATTTCTTAATAAATTTAGGAGCAATTTCCAGAATGCTTGGAGATAGGACTCAGCATTAGGACATGTTAAAATTTCCTAGGTAATTTTAGTTCACAAGCTAGGACTGCAGGCAACTCTTGTGTTCATCATGCTCCTTTATATTTTTTGCTAAGAAGGGGTCAGTAATTGGTTTGTGGCAGCTTCAGCTTTCTCCAACTGCACAGACCTTTGAACCCTTAGGTTTCAGCACATTTGTGATACCCAGACACCCTCACTGCAAAGCCCCGTATCATTTGATCCATACTTAGTAAGACAGAAGAATAGTATGATAATTCAAACGTGATTTAAATGACAACTAAGTATGGTATATATTTCTGAGTTTATATTTTAATGGCTTGTGTGTAAAATAAGTTGACATAAAAATCAATTTTATACTTGGGAGTTCCATTAAGTGAGGGGATTTTCTTGTTGGTATAAAGGGTAAAGTGAGATTCTCTATACATAGGTATAGAGAAATAAAACTGAAAATGAAATATTGAACAAGTATGCATTTAGCATTTTTTTTTCACTGCTAACATGACTAAGGAAAAATCTCAAGGAATACACTGCATTAAAGTATCATTTAAGAATACATACTACTGGAAGGGGGAACATTCCTACCCCCAAAAAATTACAGGCAGAAAATTATCTGATGTCATAATTTTAGTTATTTGTACCTAGTTCTTCTTTTTTTTCTTATGCTTTTAAAGATAAGCCAACTTCGCAGGTATCAAAACTGTTTAAACAAACTGGAGTTTACTCTACAAAAAGAATTGAATTGAAAATTTGAGGTTTCATTAACATGAAAAGATATGTTAAATTATTAATAAAGAAAAAAAAAAGTACATCTGCTTATTGTAACACATACCCCGAAGTGGGCAGAGGCAGATTTTGTATAAGCCAAGATTCTGCCTGCATTGGCTTAGAAGTTTATTGTAAAACATTACTGAGCCAAGGACATTTAGAGGAGCAAGGCCAAGTTAGTGTGAAGGTGCCAACGTAGAATAATCTTTAAAAGATGGAGACTCCATCATTGAAGTAGCTGAAAGTACAATTCATGTCACGTCAACGGTTAACTGTAGACATCTGTTACCAAGATACAGAAGCATATCTGTCTCTTAATTTTTAAATAAAGCTATCTGGGTTGTGTTCACCCACTTAGTTTTAATAAAGGTTGTACGAAAGCTTCTTTTGAAATGCTATTTTGTGTAGAGCCAAGTTTTAATTTCTTCCATTTTTGGTCATTATTTCAATTCTGAAGTATAGGCAGAAAAGGAGAAAAGGGGGATACAAAAAGAAAATCCTAACCCCTATTGGAAGCCATCTCTCAGGAAATGTACTTTTCAGGAGCCTGGGTGGCTCAGTGGGTTAAGCCGCTGCCTTCTGCTCAGGTCATGATCTCAGGGTCCTAAGATTGAGTCCCACATCAGGCTCTCTGCTCAGCAGGGAGCCTGCTTCCCTTCCTCTCTCTCTGCCTGCCTCTCTGCCTACTTGTGATCTCTCTCTGTCAAATAAATAAATAAAAATCTTAAAAAAAAAAAAAAAAAAAGAAATGTACTTTTCCCTAATCTGGGAGTAGAACCCGGGAACCTTCATATTACCTTAGGGCCCTATGACTTCCTCATTAGTCTATTTTTTCCACTGTGAATCTCCTTCGAAATGAGTTCGAAATACAGTAAGTTTTTAATGAGTGTTTATTCAATGTCAATCAATGAAAACCCCACTTTTTGAAATGAAGATAGAAAAAAATAAATAAAATGAAGATAGAAATAACGTGAATAGGTTAATGATAGACTTTCTGAAAATCAAAGATTCACTAATATTAATATAACAATAAATGGGAAAAGACAAGAAAACACATTAACAGCAACAAATGCAGTGTTTGGGCAGATAAATCTAGAGCTATATCAGAGGGTGGAATCTCAAGATTCAAGGTATAAACCTTTCATACACATTTTTTTTTTTTTTTTTTTTGCTTCGATAGTTGATCCATCAATATTTAACATGGTTCACCAAATGTCAAATATCTCACTTAAAATAAACTTTGTATTCCAATGTGTTATATAACCTGCAGATCAAGGAATAAGTCTCATTATCCATCATGAGACACAACAGCCCATCCCCCCAAAAAACACAAAAGCATCAATCACCCAGAAGTTTCCTAGCATCTCAAATGATCCAGAGATAATCCTGGTTTTAGTCATTGTTCAGACAAATTCTTCGTTAAGGCATTCGCACTGGACAGGTAGTTCATAATGTACTATTTGTTCTAGAATCTAATGTCAGCACAAAGTTCACGAATTGGGCACCTAGTTAGCTCAGGTGGTTATGTGTTTGCCTTTGGCTCAGGTTGTGATTCTGGGGTCCCAAGACTGAGTGCTGCGTTGGGCTCCCAAGCAAGGAGCCTGCTTCTCCCTCTACTTCCTGTTCATGCTCTCTCTCACTCTCTTTCTCAAATAAATAGATAAAATATTTTTCTTTCTTCTTTCTTCTTTCTTTCTTCTTTCTTTCTTTCTTTTCCTTTTTCTTTTTCTTTTTTTTTTTTAAGTTCACAGGGCAACTGGGTGGCTCAGTCAGTTAAGGGTCTGGTATGCCTTAGGCTTGGGTTTTTGATCTCAGGGTCCTGGGATTGAGCCCCGCAACAGCAGGCTCCCTGCTCAGCCAGGAGTCTGCCTCTCCCTCTGCCTCTGCCCTTCCCCTGCTTGTGCATGTGTTCTCTCTCTCTCTCTCTAATAAATAAAATCTTTTTTTTTTTTTAAGATTTTATTTGTTTATTTGACAGAGAGAAATCACAAGTAGGCAGAAAGGCAAGCAGAGACAGAGAGGAAAAAGCAAGTTCCCTGCTTAGCAGAGAGCCTGACGTGGGGCTCAAACCCAGGACCCTGAGATCATGACCCAAGCTGAAGGCAGAAGCTTTAACCCACTGAGCCAGCCAGGTGCTCCATCAAATAAATAAAATCTTAAATAAATAAATAAATAAATAAATAAATAAAAAGTTCACATATCATGTGTGTGCAGATGCATATATGTAGGATTAGTTCATTTGAAATGTCAGTCCCACTTAGAGGAGCTCTGTTGGCCCTCCATAGGTTCAGTGTTGAGTAGAAGATTACTCAGCTTATTCCAGGATTAGAATAAATCAGAAACCAAAACAACTGAGTTTTTCTTTGTGTCTAGAATAGACTTTCCTAAACCTAGTATTTCTGTTAAGTAAAATCATTTTAAATTGTCAATTAAGGCATTAAATTATAATTTTCTCATTAGGTCCATTTGAATTTACACATTAAAATGTCAATTAAATGTCAATTAAAATGAAGTTTTTCAGTTAAATATGGAACATAATATTAAGGAACTGTCAGAATCTGGGTTTTCTCAAACAAGCTATCACTGGATATTGATTAAAAGACCTTAAATTAAAAAAACCTGTTTTTATTCTTTCTGGTTTCAAAACATGGTGTTAATGTTAATGCCAATTGTTTGGGAAGTTAATATTTACTGTTAGAAGGCCGAAAACTCAGCTGTATATTTAGGTGTTAACAGTTAAATACAGGTTTGCACATTAAATTTAGTTAGCTGAGCTGAATAGTGACCTCAGATTTAAGGGAAAAGAAAAGTGTACACTTCCAACTACTTATGCAAACCACTGCTGTGAAGCCAAGGCTAACTCAACAGAACAAGACATGATTTTTAGATTTCATCAGCATTTACCAATTTCTAGGCCAAGAGTAAGATTATATAGTAAAGTAAAAACCATAGTTTTGCATTAACTTTTAAGTATTATTTTAAAGTTAACTAGAACATAGAAAACACATTTGAAAGAATTTTATTTAATACTCTTTTAATATAAGCTTTAGTCATCTCCTCATATAGTCTTTGAAATTATATTTTAAACACCAAAACTTCATATTCACCAATACAAAGTGGTTACCAATCTCCAGTTTTGAGCAGAAGCCCTTCAGTGTTGTTGGGGAAATATGTAAGTTAATTAACAAGGAAATTTAAGTATGTTTGAAAACAGAATGCTTTGGCAAATGATGTGGAAAACATTCCTTTAGAAAATACCAATATCAAGATCAAGCTATAAAAACAATTTTAATCTTAGGCCCACTTTATTATTATTAATAGGTGAATTCTTTCATTGCAACTGTATTTAAAAGGGTAAACTGGCCTGTGTTTTCAACTTGTGACTGTTTCTCTCTCTTATGCTATAATTGCCAAAACCACTGATGTCAGGAACAACGCTCGACTGTTCTCCAGCCTCCCTTTGGGAGTTGGGACACAAAAATAAACCATTAGCTACTACCCAGTATGCAGAGTTGGAATCAAAAGTTGCCTTATTCGGTCTTCGAGAAAGGCTCCCCACCACTAAGATGACAGGAAGTGCTCCAAATTAACCCTAAATTCTGATTTAGCCTCTAGCATAAATAAGCAGGTGTTGACATTATAAATAACCTCTTATTAGGAAAAAATAGTATTTTTAAATAATATGTTTAGGGGTCAATGGGACAGGGGAAAGTAAAAGACAACATAAAACCTTATATTATTGTACAATTAAAAAAATATAAAAGACCTGCATTAGTAGTTGCACAGTAGTGGTTCTAGTCCCCATCTGCTGTTCACATGTTGTACACCATTCAAAAAATGAGAGTAGGAGTCCTTACTTTATAATCATTTGCATTTATCAATTCTATATGAAATCACATAAGAAATGAAAGTAAATGTGCTCCAGTATTTATAGCAACATTATCTACATTACCCAATCTTAGAAAGAGCCCAAGTGTCCACTGACTGATGAATAAATTAGAAAAATGTAACATATATACACAGTGGAATATTACTCAGCCATAAAAAATAATGAAATCTTTCCATTTGTAAGGGAATAGACCTAGAGATTATAGTGCTGAGCAACATAGTCAGAGAAAGACAATCACCATATGGTTTCCCTCATATGTAAAATACAAGAAACAAAACAAATGAGCAAAGGGGGAAAAGAAGAGAGAGGAGAGTGAGTGATGAGGGATGGATAAACTATGCACTCAGAAAGATGTCAATTGCTCTTAGTTAAACTGAAGGCAGAATACTGTTGAGAAAAATGGGTTTTGGGATCTGGTGTTGGTCTGAGATACACTCACATGTAAGATCTTGAGAATCTTTTCTCCCAGTGTTTCTCCTTTTTATCATCTTCTATTTTTAGAAAAGATTTTATTTATTCATTTGACAGAGAGAGACAGCGAGAAAGGGAACACAAGCTGGGGAAGTGGGAGAGGGAGAAGCAGGCTTCCCACTGATTAGGGAACCTGGCATGGGGCTCAATCCCAGACCCTGGGGTGATGACCTGAGCCAAAGGCAGATGTTTAATGAGTAAGTCACCCAGAAACCACTTATCATCTTTCATATGAAGTTCTTAGTTCCGATCGTCCATGACTCTAGAGCAAATTTAGTTTAACATATAAAAGATTTAATGTTAATCTTTTGTTTGCAACCTATTCTTTATGAATCTTCCTTTTTGATGTAATCTTAGGATTCTTTAGGCTCATTTCACCTTTTCACATCTGGAGAAGGTGGATCAAAGTAACCAGTTATACTTCATTTGTAGCTCATTCACGTTTGTGTGTTGTGTTTATCCTGTAAGGAAAGAAATTTAATGATAGAAAGACAGATATTTTATATTTGTATAGAAGTTTCAACGAAATAAGAGATATTTGAAGACAGAAAGTCAATACGATGTTACAGTTCTTTTGTTTCAGTGGTTTTTCCTCCTCATTCCCTAGGCAGCTCAGTGCTTTCCTGGGAAGATTGGTGAAAACTGATAACAGTTGAATTCAAATTTCTGTTTTGAGTTTGCTTTATACTTGAAATCCTCCTCACGCTGACCTCAACACAGGGAGAACCAATATTTCTTTGCCCCCTTTCCATTTTCCAAAATGATAATGGAAGACCCCCTCCTTTATATTTTAAAATTTTTCTGTCAACTTTTGGAGGACATATTTTAGTGTGTTTAAAAATTTTAATGTGTATGTAATAATATATTTTTTGCCATTATGTTTCCTTCTTTTTTCTTTATTTCATACTCTAAAATGCACTCTAGGACACTAGACTATATATGTTATGACTTTTGTTTGAAAAATGTATTGGTCATTGGAATAATATTCCTTTATTAATTGAGTTTTTATTTCACTATATAATATGGGTCACGTAGGATGAAAATAAAACTTAAGATATATAGTGCTAAAAACTTGGTTTAACTTTCAAATATAGCAACTTTTAAGAACATTATTTCATAATGTAATACTTGAAATGACTTTTAATGACCATATCAATGCAATCATTAAACTGAATTATAGAAACAGATCTTGCCTGGTAACCAGGGTCACACTCCCTTGGTCCACCAGTTTCAGCAAAAACATGCTCTTTATTTGCAATTCAAATTCTAATGACCTTCCAGTGAGTGTAATGCAACTTTTTTTGGAAGCTCAAAAAGTCTGCTGAGTTTGCAAATAGGCACAGCCAGGAAATGCCAGGAAGTTAGAACCTCTGGGAACAAAACTCAACAAATGTAAAACCAAAAATCAGGAAATAAAAGCCCATTCTTTAGGAGAACAGTTCTGAGGTATGTTTTACGGAGTTCCTCAAAGGGTTAATGGCACAATTGATCCCATCTGCCAACAATGGTAACCAGCTCAATTACTCATCCTTCATTAGCTTTCCTTCCTTGTTTACTCTTCCCATTCCTTTACTTTTTCTTCTAAGAATGCTAACTGGAATACTTGTGTCTTGTTCTTTCTGAAGCTTCTAAAGAGGCCAAGTTAAGACAATTATATAGCTTCATATTATCCCATAACTTTTTCTTACAGTAGTAGAACCATTAATCACTCTGCTTGATAAGTGGAAGTTCCCTATTACCAAACCACTAATTTTCTTGTGGCTTTCACAGGTATCTGCTATGACAATTGCCATCACCATATAATGTACTACCATGAATTCACTGCCATAAAATTCTTTTCCCATGTCTTGTAAATTTGTAAATTTGTAAATGTCTTCGGAGTAGAAATAATATTTTATTCAAGCTTATTTATTTTTTCAAGCTTAATATCTGCTATATTGGTTAGTAAAATCTTAACACATAATAGTCACTCATGAAATGTTTTATAAATAAAAGGATTATTTTTTTTTAAGATTTTATTTATTTATCTGAGAGAGAGATCACAAGTAGGCAGAGAAAGGGGGAAGCAGGTTCCCTGCTGAGCGGAGAGCCCATTGCGGGGCTTGATCCCAGGACCCCAAGATCATGACCTGAGCCAAAGGCAGAGGCTTAACCCACTAAGCCACCCAGGTGCCCCAGGATTAATTTTTTTATATTTTATTTTTTTATTTATAAGATTAGATCTCACTAGATAGATTAAATTCTGTGAACTCAGCTATAGATAAACATTAATAGTACCTATTGTATGAAAAATTGCATGTAATCAAATGTGCTTTTTTCTGTAAAAATTTTTCTATAAAAATTTTCTGTAAAAATTATTTGAAACTACTGACTTCAGTATAAATAAAGTACATAAGCACAGTCTGAATTTAAACACTAGAACATAATGTTATTCTCATTAATTCATATTTCACTGTTATTAAAATATAGCTCTTTAACTTTGAATTTACTCTAAAATACTTTCATAAGCAAAAGATATTCCATGTTCTTATGTGAAAACTATCCCTTCATTCATATCAAAATGATAAAATTTTAACCCAAAATTTCAGTAATTGTTTAAAAAAAGGAATATGTAATATACAGCCTTAAAAGAATATTTTAGAATTTCATCAAAGTTACTTCATTAGAGGAAGTTTGCTTTTGAATGATCTCCAAAACTATAGATCAAATATTATATTGATATAGGATTGACCTGGATATATAAGCTTGAACTGTTTTCATACTTTTAAAAGTTATACTTTGAGAAAAAAAAAAGCTATACTTTGAGTTAGGCTTTATTTTCACTAAATTAAAAATTGCGAATAAATAACCAAATCAATCACTTGTGGATGAGTATGCAAAAATGCTTTTCTCCATAAAGTAATATACATTAGTCCTAATAGAATAACTACAAATAATAAGAATATGTTTATAATCCATAAAATTATGGATTGAACTTGAATATATTATGCCATTTATTAATTTAACAGAAATTCTTTCAAATGAAAACAATATTTTTAAACATTCAAGTAAAAAATGTAGCCTTTGAATGAGATAGGATTTTTAAGACAAATTCATGTGAAGTGGGAATATCTGCAGAAACTGCATATATTCCATGTTAGATAATGTCAAAATGTGAAGTGATGAAGCCACTCATTTAAATACTGACCTCACAGTTTTGTTTAAGTTCTGTGGCCCAAGTGAATGATATAATAAACAATGTACAGTAAGTGCTTAATAAATATTTTCTACTTTTATTATTTTGGATTCACGAATAGGATATCTTACATAACTATTATCTTAATCACTACTAATCATCCTTCAGACCCTTTTTAAATTATTTTCACTTTTTTCCCTCAGTAGATTTTGAAAAATATATTGCATGTCTTAGTAATATAATTTTATAAAAATGTTTTCTTAATTTAGAAAAGAAAAAATGATGTTTGTTAATATTCTAATATTGTCTGCATGAGTAGATGATGTAGGTCATCCGAGTTGAGGGAAAATTTTTGGTCTTAGCACCCAGAGGTCAAACTTCATGGCCAATGCAGCTGTTCATTTTATCAGAGTTCCATTCAATTTCAGGTTAAGTACTTAAAGGTGTTCCAAAAGTTACCCTCCAAGCTTTTTGTTTGTTTGTTTTTTTCTTTTCATTTTATTTTCAGGTTTCTCACTGTGTTAAATACCACACCATATTCATTAAACTCTACGAGGACTTAATTATTAGAGATTATACATTTAGTTTGTATACAATTGGCAATGGAATAGTCAGTATCTTTGGCAAAGCATCTTAGAATTTACAGAAAATGCCAAAATAATGAGGGGCATAGAAAACTTAAGAATGTGTCCTTGGGGAAGGGTGGTTAGTTCTTCATCCATTTAGTCACTTCGATTTTTGAATGACCTTTAGGAGTACAACTGTCAATTAGAAAATGTCTTCACATCCTTTGAGACTCTTAAAAATTTCATCTCAACACTCATGGGACCATCGCAGTTGTTAGATTATTCAGGTCAGTATTCTTCACTAATTATTATTCTGATCCTCTACAGAATTCCCACAATCTAACTTTATTTGGAAAAGTTATAGGCTTTCCTGGTCAAAAATGTCTTTTTCCTCTCATGGTATAGTCAGTTGCCCAAACTTTCCTTTGAATCATTTAGATGATTCCTCTTGATTCTTTTCCTTGATCCAATCTTTGAGGACAAAAACCACACATTCAATTAGTTCCTGCTTTCTTTTCTTTTTTTTTTTTTTTTTAAAGATTTTATTTATTCATTTGACAGAGATAGATCACAAGTAGGCAGAGAGGCTGGCAGAGAGAGAGAGAAAGGGAAGCAGGCTCCCTGCTGAGCAGAGAGCCCGATGCAGGACTCGATCCCAGGACCCTGAGATCATGACCTGAGCCGAAGGCAGCGGCTTAACCCACTGAGCCACCCAGGTGCCCCAGTTCCTGCTTTCTTGACCTTAGTTTTGATTCTCCTTTCTAACCCAAGTTAAACACTTAGCAGTTTTCTAGTTAGTGTTTTGTGCGTCTAAGATCTCCACATTCCGCGACTTCTTTACTCCCACAAGGATAATCTTCCTAAAACACAGAACTGCCTGTAGGATTAAAAATTATGCTTTCACAACATGAAACATAAGGCCCTTCACAATTCCATTTCACACCAGTGCTGAAGCCTCATTGCTCAGTGCTCTATGTTTGTTCCTTTTCAACACCTACAAACACAACCAAACTACAGAGCAATGAGGTTAATAATGAGAATGGTGGGACTTGCCATGCCCTTACCTCTATATCTTTGTGTATGTTCTTCTCTATATCTAAAGTAAATATTCTCTTTTGAACTTTCCCACATAATTCTTTAGAGCTCAGTACAGGGACACCTGGGTGACTCAATTGGTTAAGCATCTGCCTTCGGCTCAAGTCATGATCCCAGAGTCCTGGGATTGAGTCCTGTGTTAGGCTCCTTGGTCATTGGGCAGCCTGTTTCTCCCCCTTTCTGCTGTTCCCCCCTGCTTGTGTGTATGCTCTCTCTCTCTGACAAATAAATAAAATCTTTTAAAAAAAAAAAATGAACCTCAATGCAAAACTCTTTGTTCCATAAAGTTCTCTTAGAACCTGAGCATTATTAACTGCTTTTTTCTTTGCATTTCAAACTTTTAACTATACTATTGTATTAAAGTGCTTATAATATTAGCTCATAGATTTATTATTAAAATTTTGCTTCTTTGCTAGATCTTAAGTATTAATTGAGCAGAAACCATGCATTGCTGACCATTATAGCTTCTCCCATTTCCTCAATGCAAGGTAGTTTCTAGATGGTATGCCCTTCTGAAAGGTTAGACACTTTAGTCATAAGATTCTAGAAAAGATACATCAGGGTTTATCTTTCTTTATATAAATTTCGTTGAATGCTTATAAGTAAAAAGTGTTATACAACAGTACTTGATTTAGGGATTAAAAAATTAAAATAGCATTGAATAGCATGGGATAGTTCCTAGTTTGTTTTTGTTTTTTTTTTTTTTCAGTTTGGAAGCCAGTTGAATTTCTGATAGGGTTTCCTTACAATAGGGTGGCTGGGCCAGGCATAGCTAGACCATCCCCATGCTGCCTGGGGCTCCAGGGCAGAAACAAAGTCAAAGGTTGTGATTGCTGCTATGTTCTAGATGCAAAACTAAATACTCAAAGACCAATAAATACTCAGATAATGAAATATAAATACATTGTGACATGTGCTATAATATATAAAGAGGTATGGGATCACAAAATAAATTTTAGTTGTTGATTTCTTACAAGATTAAAATATTCTAGAAATAAATATAAAGTATTCAAATTACTTATACTATATTACTATTGTATTCTGTTCTATTTACTGGTAGTACTTAAGTGGTATAATTCTGATTTTTAATATCCCAGGTATTAAACTTCACATGGTCTGAAAAAAATATACCCCTCTTGAATTCCTTAAGTCTATTAAGCAAGTGGTCAATACTTTCAGTATGAAAGGCAAGTTTATGGTTTTCATAGACATCCATATGCTTTTCAAATACATTCAGAATACTTTATCAATAAAGTCAGGGGCATTAGAGAAAAAAATACATACATAAAACTATCTGATGCATTTAAGTAAAAATAGCAAAATGTTCGACATAAATAACATTTTCAATATTATTCTGTAAGAATACCAATCATGAGGTGGATTTTAATTTTATAGTTTCAAGAAGACCTAATTTCAATGACTCAAGAGAAGGAAATCTGACATTGAAGACAGCCAGAAAGTTTATTTCAAAAAATGGTTCAGGTAATATGACTTACTGAAACATCTTTCTTGGTTTATTCAATAGTTTCATTTTATCTTTTATCCATACATTATCTTTTATCTATACATTATCTATCTACTATCTACTTATCTTTTGTTTATACAATTGACTTAGAACCTATAATAGCACTCCATTGAATGGAATAGCTTCATGAGAACTGGTATATTTAATCCTATTCTAAAAATCTTAATATAAATGAATATTCAGTGTCTGTTAATATGTGATATACTTTAATGTGTTTACATAAATATTATGTCCCTTTTAAATCTGTGCTAAAAATCAATATGTTCACCCACTTCTTTTAATGAAAAATTAAAATTTTTCTTTTAAAGAAAAATTTAAAAGGAGCCTAAATTGCCAATTAATTTAATGGATTTGTAGCTTCAGTTGATTATGCTAAGACAGAACATCAGACCAACATTTACAGACATATTTATACTTGGAAGAAAACTTAGGTGCTTTTTATTATGACTCATGCATATATAAGACATGTAATATATTTCATGTCTGTATTTTTCCAAGCTATCACCATTATCAGAATTATTAACAATAATCTTTTAAGTTTCTGCTATAAATAATTGTATCAGCCAAATTGATTTGCCTCATACTGCAAAAATAAGTATCTTCAATATCTTGGGTGGTTTAAAACACCAGACTATTTCCTGTGTAAGCTGATGTTCATTGCATGCTGGAAGAAGGGTGGCTATACTCATCTCAGTGCTTTAGTGTCCACATTTGTCTATTACCAACTGCTGGCAGCCAAGCCTGAATGAAAGAGAACTCCAAGCCTCCTTTCACCATGGAAATGACCTGTATCATGTGTGCTCCAGGCTCACTGTGAAGACATAGTCACATGTCACATGTCCTCTTCCAGCCACAGTAAAGCCTTGTGCCAAGAAGGCAAATGGGTGTATTAGGATACAGCACAAATGACTACTACTGCTTAGGAAATGAAAGTTCTACAGGTAGAGTTATAGAGAATTTTCACTCCTCTCAAGGTATCTGTAATTTCATCTGAAATGTAATCTTCATGAAAGAAACTACCTGGAGTTTTTTGGGAGCTAAATAAAATGGTAAAATTTCTTCTAGTGTATCTTCATATTTCACTCAGAAAAAATGATGAGATAATATTTTATACAAGTTTACAAGTGTATGGCAATGGTTAGTTAATATTTTCTGTAAATGCTTGAGGTCTAGTAACTGTCACTAGACTCAATTTTCAGAGGTCAATCAAGTCTCAAACATCTCTATGACTTAGGTTTCTGAAGATGGAGATTCAATCAGTTTAACCATACAATTCAACTGAACACCACTCATCAGACTGATCTGAAAGTCTCATAAATAGATTCAACATGACTCAGAGCTCAAGTGTCCTTAAGATCTACAAGACTGGTATGCAGTTATTGGACTTTCAGCTCTATACCTGAAAGCAATGCCTTTAATTCCTCAGAACAGAGGTAGACTGAGGATCTTTTTAAATGCAATAACTTCTATATAATTTGGCCTATCTTGTTTCTGTAGAAATGGATTCCATTATTCACAAATATAAGAGTCAGTTTTATTTTTGTAAATTTAATATGTTTCCTTTACTTGGATGCCGTTAGACCACAATAAAGCCCCTTCTGGTCACTTTCAGCCACTTAAGGCTTTAATTCTGGTTAAGAATGGGCTGCTAACCCAGAATTCATACCAATAGAAGTTCTGAAGTGGTCTATGTTTTATAGTCATAACTTACACCGACTTGTAGGACTTGATCAACTGGAATGATAACCAAAAGGATTAGGTGGACAAATTTGGGTCCCTTAAAGAATGTGAGCAGAAGTATAATTCATTTCAAACATTTTATGATGTTTTAATTTCACTATTTCACCTGTACAGGCACCTAATTCTTCTGTTGGTTGCTCCTTTGGCTCGGTGTGCTTGTGACTAATAGACTTACTATTCAAAAACATGTCAACTTTTCACAAATCAAGTGCTTTTCCTTACAAAATAAAATTAGAAGTCTTTATGGAATCATGTTCACATGGAGAAAAAATTATAACAACTAAATGACTAGCAGTAGTATTCCTTAGAGATGGTAGCTTCCCCAACACACCAAAAAAGGGCAGGGTGAGGTCAGTTTTACTGCTCCCACCTGTGCAGTGCAGGCTGGAAGATGAAATAGAGTGATTCCACATTGTACTTAGAATAGAGTTTTTATTAAGCATTAGCTTTGGTTAAAATCCTTTTGGTTTTGCTATAATTCTCTATTCATTTAAAAAAGTGACACTTGAGTGACAGAATCCATTTAAGCTCACAAAGATTGTGTTACTTGCTTTTTTTTTTTACATGTTCAACCACTAAAAGCTTCTATTTGTCACATATAAAATGTGTTTTATATGTATAAGTTATAACTTATTACAAAAAATACCAATTTACTTTGTCAATTTCACAATTATTATTCAATAATTCAAAACTTTTATTAGTGAAGCATTAGACTAAGTAGGCTTTTGCAGTAGATACAAAACTAAAATAAGCGCTGGTGGCCCACACCTTTGTATAATCCCCCCTTATTGAATATGGGTCAGGCTTATAATTTGTTTTCTAATCATTAGACTATGACAAAGATTGTAGGATATAATTATTGTGATTATGTTACATTATATCGCAACGGTGAAGAGATTTTGTAGTTGCAGTTAAGGTCCCTAGTCAGTTGACAGTATGTTGATCAAAAAGGTGACTACTATAAGTGGGCCAGATGTAATCAGTTGAGCTTATTAAAAGGAGACATGGATACTAGGAACAAAGAAGTCAGAAATTTTCTCTCCTGTTATCCTTGAAGAAGCAAAAAGTCGTTGAGGATAAGAGCATATGGTAGGAAATGGAGCTGAGAGTTTTTAGTCCTATAATCATAAGAAATACATTCTTTCACTGACTATGTGAATTTTAAAGAGTACCCACCACCTCAGATAAGATGCCAACCCCAGCCGATACCTTGAGTGCATTCTTTGAGTCCCTTAGAAGAGGACCAACTAAGCTATGCTTCGATTCCTGATCCACTGAAACTGTACGACAGTAAGTGGGAATTGTTTTAAGCTGCTATATTTGTGGTAATCTGTTATACAGCAAAGAAAACTAATGCACCCTCCATGAAGATCTATTCTTTCGTCTCACAACCTTGATATTGTATTGAGAGATAGCCTATTACAAACTTAAAAGTTAAACTATGGAAGTCTTCATGGAAGATGTCAAAATAGATCCATGAGAGTTTAGAAAAAAAAGTGAGAAGCTCTTTCTGAAGGAATCAAGGGCTCTTCATGAAGAAAGCGGATCTGTGTTTATTTAAATATGAAGAAATTCCTCCAGGTGAACACAAGAAGGGCATTAGAGCTGCTGACTTACATGAATAGAGATATAATGGCAGCTGCATGCAGACTAGTGAGCTATTTACATCGTATGGAAAGTATGTGAAGGGGAGTGGTGAGGATTCAGGTTGAAGAAAGTTTGGAGACTTGTAGAGAGTGTACTTAGTGTGGGTTGTTACTGAAGCTGTTCTGAGAGAGAACCCTGAGATGGTCTTCCACTTACTACTCCTACAACCTGGCACAAATTACTTCCTAAGTCTTATTCTTCTCATGAAATGGATAATAAGGAGACCTATGCAGTAGTGTGGCTCATTCAATGGCAAAGGTACTAGATGCTCAAAACAGGTCATTATCTACAATGTCTCTGGCCATAGCATGGAGAATGAAGTGGAGATAAGAGGTTGCTAAAGGCAGGTGAGAAGGTACTGTGATTATTTTGGACCTGTCTGTGTTAACAGTAAGAATAAGAAGTGTGAGAGAGTTATGAGAAATTGGAAGGATACAAAGAACCAGGCATACTTTCTTGACACTATAAACATTTCTAAGAGCAAAAAGGAAGCATCACAAGATATGAAAAGTTCAAAAATATCTAAAAACATTAAAACAACCTTGTTTTCATTCCTGAACACAATCTATTGTTTCATATCATTACTATATCCAGCATTTTCACTCTTAGAGCTGCCTTAGGGAGAATTGATTTTGTTGACCAATGAAAGTGATTAAACATTTTGAAACATGGAATGATGTGATCACATCTTCCTTGGAGAACATAAACATCATGACCTGTGGAGGGCAGATAGGAGCAGAGTCAGGCAGCTGTGGGTAGAGAGCTTAAAGTAGTACCATGTAATTTGGTAAACACACCTGAGGTTTAGGTGAGAGCCATGATGAGAGAAATGGAGAGTAGTTTTAGACACAATCCAAAGGGAGAATTTTTGGAATTTGGTGATTGAGTGAACATGTGATATAAATATGGAAGATAAAGAGGCGATTCCACTGGTATCCTGGGCACCATTTGTATTGGCTCCCAAGAGCAGATATTGCACATCTGTCCCCAATTTCCTGTTCAGTGACCTCAAATATTTACTTAACCACGGCATGAAGAATTCTAACACTGAAATGACGAACATTGCAAATTAGGGCCTTTTTAATGAAAACTGTTGTTACACATGTACTCCCTCTCCATTGAATCCTTAGTTTTCAAGTGGAAACTAGCTAGGGAGACGGTGGATACATGAATTGAGAAAGGTTTAGTTGAGAGAAAAAAAATTCGAATTGAAAAGGTAAATGAGATAAAAGAAGTGTAACTTTCTGGTGGAAAAGGGGGCATCTATGTTTGCCTGAGTGCTTCTTGGATTGATTTTCCAGAGGCAAGCACTGTGCTTGATATGTGGTTTTATATTCCTCTAATATTGGCTGAATGAATAACTTGTTGCTCTTTAGTAAGGAAATCTAGCAAGAGATTAGAAATGTGAAATTTGCATTTAAAACTACGTATACAACTGGACATACACACAGAGAATATAGCATCACCTATATGGGATTATAGTGGAAGTAGTAGCATAAAAGGATTTCATTAAGAGAATTTGTGCATGTATAAATAGAAAAAGGCAGAATTTTAAGCAATTATGACCAAAAGCTTTTGAGATAAAATGGCATTGTTCAAAATTCTAGTGGAGGAGGGAGTGGGAGCTGGGGTGAAATGCTATAAATCAGACAGGTTGAAATTTTAGAATCTCCTAGAGAATTTGATGAGTGCGGTGCAGTTGTCATTCGGATGGGTGGATCAGAATCCACATTTAAAGTTTCTTGAAGTGTAGTCATCATCACAAGAAATCACCTTGAGGCTTTATTAATGCAGACTATGAGAGTCTGCTCAGAAATCCTGATGCGGTAGTGTATTGGGTTTATGCAGGAAGTCTGCAGCCTGTCGCTTCAGAAACATTGTGGAGGGGATTGAGATATACTCGGGAATAGGATATGGTACTAGAAGATTAGAAACCTAGGGTTCTCTTTTTTTTCATTTTGGCAGAAACTGGAGAAGATAAAAGCATTGGAATTTTTACTTGAAGTGGGTTTGTGAAGTATATTTTCAGGTGAGGAGTGAACTGAATATATTGATTAAAGGAGTGTGTAAATCAGAGAACAGAGAAAAGAGGAAAAAATAAGTTGGTGTGGGCCTTGGAGGAGAGAGAAATGGGTGCTTACTTTTAGAGACGACCAGGGAGATAAATGGATTTAACATTTAAAGTAAGTTAAAAAATATATATATATATAGGCACACACACACACACATACATATATACATATAGAAATATGTATATATGTATATGTACACAAATATATACGCATACAAATATATATGTGTATAAATATATTTCTTAAAAGAAACACTTAAATATCGAGCATACTCTACCATATTCAGTTGATAAAAGTAACAAATATCATTTAATGTTCATCTTAATATCATCTTAATATCAAATAAAATCTATCTAAAATAAAAATGATTTCCTTTTAAAACTTAAATTGACTAGTTTTCCACTATGGTTAAAAATTCCATTCATACTCAAAAGCTTTTTAACCCTTTCTTTTTTCTTCCAAATAAACACAGCTAAGAGCAAAGTTCTACTCTTTTCCTAAAATGGTTGTATAATTAGGAAATCACTGTCTAATTAGATTGATACCATCCCGGAGCTTTCAAACAGACATTTTGTGTAGGGAATTGGTTAGAAAGGTGTTGGAAAGTCTGGAGGAGCAAATGGTGGAAGGAGTTTCACTCAGAGATTAGGAAGTCACTGCCATCTGTGGATGGAGGGCACCAACCTGCCCTGGGCACAGAGCCAATGGCACGGCCGCTGAAGCTCTTTCGTAGCACCGCCCTTGCTGCCCCTGTTCAGACTATGGCTGATGTCGGCACCTGCATTCCCAGCTGCTGCGCCTGCCAGAGCTGGAAGCATAATAATGTTGCCCTTCCTCTTACTGCCCATTTATTACAAGCATCTCCACCAGCCAAGTCCAGCTAACTCCCATTTTGTAAAGGAGCTTTGGAAATATAGTTTGCAAGCTTCTCACTCCTGTGATACTGAGAAGAACACAAAAAAGGTGAGAATGGGACTCAATACTCTGACAGAAAATGGCCGGCATACTCACCTATACCTTCCCAAAAGAGAAAAAACAGGGTATTCAAAAATATATAAGGATGGGACATCTGGGGAGATTCAGTCAGTTAAGTGGCTGCCTTCAGCTCAGGTCTTGATGCCAGAGTTCTGGGTTCGAGTCCCTCATCTCCTTGCTCAGCAGGGACCCTTCTTCTCCCTTTTTATCTCTCCTCTGCTCCTCCTCCTGCTTGTTGTCTCTCTCTCTCTCTTTCAAATAAATAAAATCTTTAAAAGAAGAAATATATATATATAAACATGGATATTTTGAATAATATGAGAAATGCTAGGAAAATACAGTGTTAGACTATGCATGTTAGCTGATTTGTGAGACTCAGATGTCTCTTTCTGTCTTTGTTCATTATGTTTTTATTAGTGGCCTTATCTAAAACTTTTCCTATGACATTGTAAACATACACACATACACACACCCACACCCACCCACACACACACACACACACAAACATACATATCTATACATGTATGTATGCAAGTAAGTAGCTTATTTATACAACAGCCATGTCATAGATTTGACAACTTACTGAGTTGTTCAGGAACTATTTATGAAAAGTTTGCTATGTGCATTTTACTAGGTCAGATGGAGAGTAAAATAGATAATGTCAGCCAACATTTATTGAGAACTGATTTTGTGATTGAAATTTTTCTAAGCATCTAATATGTGGTATCTCATGACGTCTTATACCTACAGTATGAGTTAGGTACTCTTACCCATGCCCCAAATTATGACAAAGTAACAAAAAATCAACAAAAAAGGAAGCACAGAGGGGCATCTGGGTGGCTTAGTGGGTTGGGGCCTCTGCCCTCAGCTCTGGTCGTGATCTCAGGGTCCTGGGATCAAGTCCTGCGTCAGGCTCTCTGCTCAGCGGGGAGTCTGCTCCCCCCGCCCAGTCTCTGGCTGCCTCTCTGCCTACTTGTCATCTCTGTCTGTCAAATAAATAGATAAATAAAATCTTAAAAAAAAAGAGGAAGCACAGAGAATTTATACCACTTGTACAACATCATATTTCATAGATGGTATGGTAGTCAGAGCAATAAAAATTTTATTATAAGAGCAATTAATTATGTAGCAAAACATTTAAATATAAAGTAAAAGCTTCAATGTACCATAAGAATCAAACAGAATAAATTGAGAAAGTACTTATGTAGACATAACATTTTCCATGTCAGTATGAATTCCAATTGTGTAGTCACTATTCAAATATATTTTATGAAAATTTTTTATTACAATCACCTAAAAAGTGTGTGTGTGTATAAAATATAAGTAATTTTTCAAGACCAATTTTCTGAAGTGTGTACTTTGGAAGTTATTGGAAATTTGTAATATATTTTTAGGACAGTGACATCATATTAATTCCAAGACCATTATGGAATTTCTAAATTTAGAAAAAGAAATATTTTTATATACATTAGGGTAAGTTGAAGTCTTGACATCATTTCTATTCTAGCAAGAAAAGCTAAAGAAGATTCTGAAATGATATGTACATATGCCATGTGATATGTGTGTGCATAATATATATTATTATATATTAAATATTATATTATTATATATTGCACACACACATATTTGTGTGTGTGTGTCATAGAGACCAGCCAAAGAAAAGTACATGACCCCCTTTTCCTTTCTGAGATCATACTATTTCCCATACGAGTCTCCATGATGACCTTTAAATGCTAACTAGGCTCCTGATCACTGTCTTAGCTGTTAGTTGTTTGATTTAATTTTTTTCTGAAACTTTGTGCAAATGTCAGGTCAGGATGTCTCAGACAAACTACATAATGTTCACTAGGAATATTTAAAATTAAATGACAATGTTTAGATAATCAGACCCATTCAACCACTGGAGTGTATTTTTTTCCAATATAAAATTGTGACCATCTACACGACTTATACAGCAATTCATGGAGGCGAATTTCAGGGGCCCTTTCTTTCTTGTGATGTGAAGGAAAAAACAGAAGCAACTATCTAAATATATTAGCCCTGTGGTATCAAAGAGTTTGTGGTTAAGAATTATAATGGATAGGGGACACCTGGGTGGCTCAGTGGGTTAAAGCCTTTGCCTTCGGGCTCAGGTCAGGATTCCAGGGTCCTGGGATCGAGCCCCACATCAGGCTCTCTGCTCTGCAGGGAGCCTGCTTCCTCCTCTTTCTCTCTGCCTGCCTCTCTGCCTACTTGTTATCTCTGTCTGTCAAATAAATAAATAAAATCTTAAAAAAAAATTATGATGGATAGTAGAGCGTAGAGAAACTGTGAAAGAAAAATTAAAGTGGAGGAAAGAATGGTTATTCGAGAGATCATATGGGAATGGTAGGAGATGTGTGCAGGTGGGTGTGGGGTTGCATATGTGCAATAAAACACTCCAGGGTATACAAATGTACAAAGATTCAAAACAAGGAGTAGGCTTGAAAAAGAGAGAAGAGAAAGTACATTTCCTTTGAAATTTCAGGAAAAAATAACTGATGTTTTGTTTTGTTTTTCTATTATCTTAGACCTTGAGTTACATCTAATGTATAATACCTAAGAATGAATCATTAACTTCAGGTTTCTAACCTTCATAGAAAAAAACCTGTTCCTTTTAAGAATAGTAAGATGTGGTCTGAAGAATTTTTGACCTAAGGGCCAAGGAGAATCAGTATTAATATCTGTAGTATTTTATATATTTCTCTGGGGAAGCTTCATCTGTTTTTCTATTTTATCCCCACAATAACTTTGTAAAGTGGGAAAGACAAATATTACACTCCTCATTTTATAGATGGGAACCTGGGGTCCGTTAAGGTCAAGTAGCCTGGCTAAAGCTGAACAAGCAGGATCAGAACCCAGAGCTCCCCGACGCCTTATCCGAAAGTATTTCTAGCACCCTGATGCCTCCCCTGGAGGCCTTTTGAAAGCAGCTCGGAGACAGAAGTGTAAGTCAACTTTTCTCCCTTTGAACAAGTTCTTTTCATTTGCTTTATTTTCCTGAATTAGGAATGTTGAGAGGGCTAACACCTTAGTGTATGTACGGTGGATTTTTCCTATTAGGTAACAGTGTCCTTTGCTTCACCCACCACACAGCTGGGCTAAGTAATTCTAAAGGAATGTTGTCATGCCAAAGACTCAAGAAAAAGTAGGTTGAGTAAAAATCAATTTATTAAAACAAATCCAGGTTTTTTCATTGGTTATACTTTTAAGAGCCCCTTGGTTAAACATTAAGGTGTTCTTACCACAGAAATAAATAATAATTTTATGTGTTTGGATATATAGCAAGAAAGTAAAAACGATTACACTTTCTGAAAATGTGACTGTTTACAAAGCCCTAGAATGTGTACTTTAAAAGAGCTTAGAAACCAAACTCATAAAAACACAAACAACAGGGCTTTGAAACATGGCATTAGACTGTAGAGTTATTTTGACAATTGAATAGTAGTGCCATATTTTTTTCTCTTCATGATTCACTTAGTTGATTTGTTTGGTAAGTTCTATCAGACAGCTCTCAAAGATGGATTTGTTCCAGGTGTTCATTAAAAAAAAAGATATCCATCAAGCCGAGATTAAGGTCTAGTTTTGTTTTCCTGTGGCCTAGAACTTGGCTGGGTTTGCGCCACGTGAGATGAAACTCATGTGATTTTCTTCCCTCTGCAATCTAATGTGTCAGTGTACAGAGGATTCATAGTGGTCCTAAGAGCCCAGTGGTCTGTTACACCCTTTAAACAGAATCTACTTGAAATGATGACAATGGGGTGTATGTTTCACTAAGGGCAGGTACACACTGATAGTTGAGTTAGAGTACTAGATTTTCTTAGATGTTTCAGTGAATTCACAATGCTGAGTGAACTGACACCTAGAGAAGGAGAGAATGGCATCGCTGCTCTAATAAAAGCAGGGGAGAATGAGATGGGTCCCTTTTATTATCCAAGGATAGACACTAATGAGTAAATCACTAAACATATAATGGGACTCTTGGGCCAAGTCCTGTACTAGACAATACTCTAAGGTTTGGTATTTGGGGAGCTGGGTCAGAGAAGAGACTGATCCACTGGCAGAACAGAATGGAGGTAAAATAAGGAGTCAAGGATATGGGAAAGGTGGTGTGTGTGTGTGTGTGTGTGTGTGTGTGTGTGTGTGTATGCATGTGCGCACGTGCATGCTTTGTTTTTCATGACAAATATATATTTTTTGCACGTTGGGTCAAAGAAGGAGATAATGAGTTGAACTATAATTTGGCCTTCTGTGGTTTAAATGAGTAATTGCTAAATGGTGAATTTGGGGGTTCCAAAATACAAAGGAGGTGTGGCAGCACAACAGCTTTCCCTTGGGAGTGGAAAACACTGGTGGAAACCGTATAACCTGCCTAATAGATGCAAAAAACATTTCTACTCAAAAAGTGCTAGGAAAATAATTGTCAGCTGTTCTACTCAGAGGCCATAACTGGAGCTGAATCCCTAAGAAATCTCTGTGTTTGTCTGATAGAGAATTTTGGCTAAGAATTTTCAAATTGCCTGGTTCCTCTGGGAATTCTAGCTTTGAGTGACATACTTGAGATATCGGTATCTGTACTTTAAGATAGTTTGAAATATCAGTAACATACCTCCTTGGTGGAATAAGGTCAGTTTCTCCACCGAAGGTTCATCTTAATTTTTCCGGTGTTTACTTCTACTCTTGAAAGGATCTTAATATTACATGTGAATCAGGGATTTTATACTGTTCTGAGTAACAGCACTTCAGTTGAATTATTGCATGGAGATGAGAGAAATGATGACAGTTATATTGGTATAGCACATCTTTCATGCCACTTTCTCTTCTAGACATTTTAACTATAATAATTCAGAGTCCCTCACGATGACTGCATTTTACAGAGGAAACTGAGATAGAGCATTTGGGGACATCGTTCAAGTTCTGACAATTAGTAAATTGCAGAACTGGTGTTTCCTCCCTGGCAGTCTGATTCCAGAGTCTATGCTCTCATCCCCAAAAAGCTCCAAAGGAAGTGGGGGAAGCAGTCCCACTGCGCTCTGTGAAATCTTACTACCTCTCTGGCTTAGTAATTCCACATTCTCATACACTCTGTCTTTTCAGAGTATATGAGAGCGCTTTCTCTACCAAATCTGCCCCTTTGTCTACTTAAATTCCTTAACACTCTCTCATAGGAAGATCTCCATTTCTCAGGTTTTCATTCTTCAGAAGTATAAAGCAAGAGAAAATCCCCATTCCCTCAGTAGAGTGGAACCCACATGCAGGAAGGAAAAGGATTCTGACTGAATTAATTCATCCTGAATGAGAAAGGTTATTGGCAATCTTATATTTGCATTTTCAAAAGGAGCAAGAATTAGTAAATTAATCTTTAATCGGTGAAATTTCAGGCACTCTATACAAAGTTTAAAATGTATAGGTAAAGAGATGCCTGGGTGGCTCAGTCAGTTAAGCATCCAACTCTTGATTTTTGGCTCAGGTCATGATCTCAGAGTTGGGAGATCAAGCCCAGAGTTGGGCCCCACATTGAGTGCAGAGCCAATTTAAGATTATCTCTCTCTAGCCCTATACCCCTCCCCACAACTGCATGGGTGCACACTTTCTCTCTAAAAACAAAACAAAATACACATATGGGTATATTGGATTAAATTAAATTTACCATTAGGGTAAAGATGCTTGAATATCAGCAATCTCTTAGTTCAAACTGACAATGTAGAATCCAGGAGGATCTTCTTCTTAACCCATAAAACCAAGCACAGCAAACACATCCATTTAATGGTAAGACTAGTGTTTAAAAACCAGTCCAGACAGAGTCAGGAGCCTATGGTGCTATCTCCATAGCCCTCAGGGTGCGTTTTTTGAGAACTGACATTTTGTTGTACAGACCTGCTTCAATGGCCAAAGAAGAATGGAGTCCTATGTGCTTTGGAGTGCCTACCCCACCACCAGTAGGCCACCTGCAGAAATTGCTTTGTGAGTACTGTGCTGAGCCCTTGTTCTGATCAGAGATGCTTTCTCAAGAGACTGCTAGCAATGAAAATTGCTCTTTGCTCATTTGACCTGGTAGAAATGTTTCCAGTCATAGTTGGATAAACCTGTACTGGTAAGTATAAAGGATGTTTGTAAACTTGCTAAAAGCAAAAATATTTTATAATGTCTGAAAAATTCCCATATTTTAACTTTGTCATATTTGGTCTTTTATTTTTTAATTTAGGTAGAGTTAACACACTGAACACACAATGTTATGTTAGTTTCGAGTGTAAAACATAGCAATTCAACATCTTGTGGGTTATGCTATGATCAACACAAGTGTAGCTACCATCTTTCACTAGGCAATGTTACTGCAATGCCATTGACTATATGCTCTATGCTGAACCATATATTCCTATGATTTATTCATTCTATAACTAGAAGCCTCTATCTCCCATTACTGCTCACCCATTTGTCCATCCCTCAAACCCTCTCTTCTCCGGCAACCATCAGTTTGTTCTCCGTGTATGCAGGTATGCTTCTGTTTTTTGTCTGTTTATTCACTTGTTTTGTTTTTAGATTCCACATACGAATGAAATCATATGAATTTGTCATTTTCTGTCCAACTTATCCTTTAGCATAGTAGTCTCTAGGTTCATCCATATTGTCACAAATGGCACTTTCTCACTTTTTTTATGACTGTACTATTCCATTCTATCTCTCTATCTATCTATCTAATTTTGCTTATACATTCATATATTGATGGGCTCTTAGACTGCTTCCATATCTTGGCTATTGTGAATAAAGCAACAATAAACAGAGGGGTGCATATATCTTTTTGAATTAGGGCTTTCATTTTCTTTGGGCAAATACTCAGTAGGGAATTTTTGGGTCATGTAGTATTTCTATTTTTAATTTTTCAAGGAACTTTCAACTGTTTTCTATAATGACTGCATCAACTTACATTCCTACCAACAGGGCACAAGGGTTCCTTTTTCTCCATGTTTTCAACAACATTTGTTATTTCTGGTCTTTTTATTTTAACCATTCTGCAAGGTATAAGGGGATATCTCATTGCTCTTTTGATCTGTATTGCCTTTTTATGTGTCTTTTTATGTGTCTGATGGTTGTCAGTATGCCTTCTTTGGCAAAATGCTTATTCAGGTTCTCTGCTTATTATTTATTTATTTATGTATTTATTTTTTGAGAGAGAGAAAGTGAGTGGGAAGAGGGACAGAGAGAATCTTAAGCAGAGTGCATGACCAGTGTGGGGCCTGACATGGGGCTCAATCTCACAACCCTGACATCATGACCTGAGTCAAAATCTAGAGTCTGACACTTAACCGACTGAGCCACCCAGGCACCCCTCTACCCATTTTTTAAAGAATTTTTGTTGTTGTTGTTGAGTTGTGTAAGTTCTTTATATATTTTGGATATTAAGCCCTCATTGAATATATAATATTTAGGTTGTCAAATACAAGTGACCATAGATTTGTTTGAGTCCATGTGCATATGTGTATTGCGTACGCAGAATGCATGTACATATAAAAAAAAAAGTCTTTAAACTGGCCACAAAACGAGAGGTAAACACCCATGTATCTACCTGTTTAACACCCAGACTAGATGGTTTCATAGTGTGCACAATGACAGTCCAGGTTCATAAAGAAAAAAGATGGTTTTGAAACTCTGTTGAATCACCAAAGAAAGCCCAAATTGTATTCCATAAGATTTAAATCATAATTAGGTTTTGAACAAGGGCACTCAGAGTTTTGAGTAGATTAAATTTTTATCTACTTACCACAGCCCCTGAAATTTCTGTTCCTGAATGATTCTTGATTCAAGCCTTTTGTTCTGGCCTTTTCCAAAGGTAGTTAGGCTGGAGCGGAGTATGGTGTGCATGGTCCCCTGAAGTCTGTTCTGGCCTCAGGAAGACCGTCCTCCTCTACCTTATGAAATGCATCTGACTTTGGCTGTAGGCCACGATAAGGAGCACATCAAATACAAGGAAAAAACACGTAATCCTAGAATAAACTGATATCCACCCAGCTGAACTCATAAGAAAAATTCACAGGCACAGAGTCAAGTAAATAATCATAAGCGTTGTATTTTTTAATACATATATTTGTTCTAGCCAGTCAGTCACTCCCTCTATTCATCATGGTTTCTTTTAATGTCTGCTCGATGATTCCTCATGAAAAACACTTCCAGCGCTGTTCAGCTATCATTATTATCCACTGAGATAGGTTCCGGGTTCACCTAGTTTGTTTTTGATTGTTTTAAAAATATATCATTTCAAACACGGAATTTCTTAAAGTTTATTCAAAGTGGAGGAAATATTCTCCTTAGAAGAAAGTAAGGAAAAACCTATGACTCTGGCTTTTTTTTTTTTTCCCCTGCCCTCCTTTCTCTACCAAAAGGAGCATGTGGTAAAATGCTTGTGCCACAAACACTGGCCTTTTCTTCTGGTGAAAAAAAGGCGCTGCTGTTTTACGGTGGCCTGGAGGCCCAAGAGAGCTTGCTGCCAGGGGCTCCTGCACTAATGGCTTCACCAAGCACCAGCTGGGGAGCAGAGGGGCTGAGCCTGCTCACCCTTTCTCTGCTCAGTAAGCCGGAGCTAAGGCTGCCTGCTCTCCAGAATCTTCCTCTCTCCTTCCTCTTCCTTTCTCTCTTTTCCTCTGTCCCTCCTCATGAGACACGCACCCAAAATGTATCAGAGGTTTCCCCTTACAGTCAGAAAGGGCAGTTTTCTTGCATTTTTATTAGAGTTGACTTGAATAAGATAGATGTAGAAACGAGTCGGGTTGGATTTAAACTCACTGATTTTTATGCCACGTATTTATCTGCGATTGCCGCTTTTTTATTGTCAACATTAGCCATAAGATTTAGTGAGAGACATGTTTACGGCAGTGTCGAGCTCTGAAATCAGTCTTGGCTCCAAGACTTGAAGACCTTGTAAACTTTTCTGTGCCACTCTTGGTACTTCTGTAAAT